>NC_134209.1:84987500-85304166 GCF_965140235.1 Caretta caretta
CCACTTCAGAAATTCCATTGCATAGGTAGAGAACAAGCTGAGGTGCTTCTTTTCTAGCATTTGCGAAGTCAACAGTGCTTTAAGTAGTTGCAACATGTACATCTGCCCCCATCTCTTTTTTGAAAGGACTTATATCAGAATATGTTAGGATCCAGGAGGAGGAGAAGCTGCTTATGTATTTGGAAGAACTGCAGGATGTGCAGCCAGTCAAACCCAGCAGGCTACAGATGACTAATTAGAGTTTTTGCAGCTTTCTTATACTAAGATGTATCGGGTCCAGATATGGTTTTGGGGGAACAGCAGCACACGTCTCTTTTGAAGGCAGTTTCTGTGGTTGTGCCGAAAACGTGGCAGGATTCAAGTGCCGAACGAGAGTTTTTGCAGCACTGTGAAATCAGGCTCCAGGATTTTTTTATTTATTTATTTATTTATTTTTTTGCTGTGATAGAAGAGGCTAGACTTGTTCAGCATTTCAGCAGTGAAATCCGGGGTGCTAGGACCAAAAATTGGCAGGAGACACCGAGTCACCATTTCCCCAGCCCCTCGGGGAGGGCTCAGCAACCGCCCAGGTAAATGAATACACAACAACCCGAAGCAGCTTTGCCCCCCCCCCCCCCCACCCCACACACACACACACTGCCTTGGCGTTTTGAGCTCCCCCCGCGCCTGCAACAACTTTTGAGACAACAACCCACTACAGCCCCGTTAAGCTGCTTGCTCACAAGCGAGCTGTAAGGAACCCGCAGGGCGCGACTTGCTTTGCCCAGAAACAAACCCGCCGCCAGCCCCGTCGGTCCCGCTCGCGAAGGGGGCGGCGGCGCTGAGATTTCCCGGGGCGAGGGCAGCCGCGTCCCTCCCCTCCCGCCGCGCCACAAAGTTTCCGCGCAAAGTCGAGCTCGGTGCAGCGCGCCCACAGCGGCGGAGCGCAGCCCCGGCCGGGCACCAGCCGCTGAGAGCCTGGGCTCGCCCGGGAAGGAGAGGGGGTCCCATCGTGACTCACCCATTACTCTTTCCTCTCCTCCTTCGTACCAGCCCTGGGGCCGCTCCGGCCGCTCCTCCCGGCCCCTTTAGCACCAGCGGCAGGTTCCACTGACCGCCTCCGCCCGGCCCCAGGCAGCTTCCCCCCGCCCCGGGCGCCGGCGAGCCAGAGGCTGGCTCAGGAACCCCTCCCCCTCTCCACCTGCCCCATTCATTCGCTTTCCGCAGCCCCCAAACTGTCCGCAGAGCCTGTGGGAGGGCGACTGAAGGGGCGGGAAGGGCAAGCGAGGGGCCAGGGTCTAAGCAACGCAGAAGGACGCGCGGATCCCCCTGGCTTTGGCATGGTCTTAAGCTGCCCCCCTGTGCTACCCAGCCCTTCTCTGCTGGTGGGTTGGAACTGGGGAGGGGGGGAGCAGACTGTGAGTCCTCCCTAGGGTCTCACGCAGCCTTTTCCTTCTAATCAGCTGCAAATTCATTGGCCCCCAACAATTTGCACTGGTCACCCCTCTGGCACTGGAACTAAGTGTAGCATAAACAATAGTCATCTTCCAGGACAGCGTTACCATCCCCATACTCTCCTCCCCGCTTCTTGTAGATACCAATGTACCTCTCCCTCACACTCAGGAGTTCTCAGCCTGAGTGCCACCAGCACCCTGCCCTTCCCTGTTGCCAAGTGGAAGGTTGGTTCCCACTAGATGGGGAGGGATCCTGGGATGATCCAGGTATGGAAAAGGGTGTCAGAGAATGGAAAAGGCAGCTAACCCCTGCTCATGCTGATACATTGTCATTATTGTAAAGTGACAGGGTAAATATGCACCATTTAATTTGTGTGCCAGTAGCTTTCTTGTTTCCCTCAGCCCTCTGTCCTACTTTTCAGGGCCTAATTCTGCTCCCACTGAAATCAAAACAAGTTTTGTCATTTATGCCAGGGAAATGGGCTCAAACTTTTCTGTTTTATCAAGCTGAGACATGTTTGGGGCAGGTGAGCAGGTTCATTGTGAAAACAACGAGGAGTCCTTGTGGCACGATAGAGACTAACAAATTTATTTGGGCATAAACTTTCATGGGCGATAACCCACTTCATCAGATGCATGCAGTGGAAAATATCATAGGCAGGTATAAATACACAGAACATGAAAAGATGGGAGTTGCCTTACTGACTGGGAGGTCAGCACTAACAAGGCCAATTCAGTTAGGGTGGATGTGTCCCATTCTCAACGGTTGACAAGAAGGTGTGAGTATCAACAGAGGGAAAATTCTCCTACTTTTTGTTTCAGAATGAAGAAATGTTCTGGATTGTAGGAAAGATTATGCTAATGGTATTTAAAGCATGATCTGAGAAAACTAAGCCACTATTCTCTATTTGCATTCACAAATACACCTTGAACTGAACTCTTCCCATACCCTTTTGTATATATGTGTATCCCATTGGCTTTTCCTTCCAGGGACACTAATTTGGAACTTTTATTATAGGTCATTATCAATTAAACCAATGAACTTGCACAAGATAAATGAGGACAGAATTTGACCTACAGATACTAGTTGTATTAACTTTGACAACAAACTCATCCTTGTCCATGCACATAGTTATTGCAAATGATAGAAAAGATGTTTATATTCCAATTACCACTACAGGCCTGATTCTCTACTCCCTTATGTAATCATTTAAAGTTATGCAAATTGAGCACATAGTTTTGTAAAATGCTACCAGATCAGAATGGTAAATGACTGCACAGGGGGCAAGGTAGTGGAAAATCTGACTCTGTAAGTGTGTGTTCAGGTGATCTGTTTATCTATTACTTAAAATAAGTGCTAAGATATTTGGAAAAGCTGCAAGAGACCCACATCATCATTTTCTAGCACCTCATGTAGTCATTGACACTGCTACTTCTTTTTGACCCATACAATTAGCCAATTTTCAGGGTCCTATGGGTCATTTTAGTTAGGAAAAGAAACTGATGATGGAGTCCAGTATTTCTTTAATGTAACGCTGTTTATTTACAATAAATGTGAAGTCCTGTTTCAGGAATCAAAAATGAAGAGAAATTTTCTTTGCTAACAGTTTCAAGCATCTTTCCAGCTTGCATTTGTTCCCAAAATTCTCTCTCATCTTTTTATCAGAGTCATACGACCAATGGGCTGCATCTTTGGCTTCCTGGTACTTCTTTCACCTGTACAGATGCACCCAGCTCCACCAATCAATGTCCCAGCATTTGCTATTCCAGTCTGCAAGGAAAACCCTTGGTCCATGTGGTCCTGCTTCTACTCAAGCCTTACCAGGTGCCTGTATTTTGGGGGGTGCTCTTATTGCTTCTGATAGCAAAAAGTCCTGTATCCTGAAGGAAAGGTGGGTGTTATACATCCAAGCTTCAGTGAGGTTTAACCTAACCCATAACAACACTAATGCATATGATTTTGCATTCATTTTCTACTGGGTAAGTAACTACACAAAGTGCAAGGCAATGATTAACTGAGCCTATAGTTTTAACTTTAACCATAATAAATATAGGAGAATGGATAGCTCATGGGACTGGCAATCTAACATAGAGCCTTTCATAGAATCATAGAAATGTAGGGTTGGAAGGGATCTCAAGAGGTCATCTGGTCCAGCCACCTGTGCTAAGGCAGGATTAAGTATACCTACACCACCCCTGACAAGTGTTTAACCTGTTCTTAAAAATCTCCAATGATGGGGGTTCCACCAACTCCTTAGGTAACCTATTCCAATGTTTAACTATCTTTATAATTAGAAAGTTTTTCCTAATATCTAACTTAAATGTCCTTTGCTGTGCACTAAGCCACTTACATCTTATCTGACCCTTAGCAGACATGGAGAACAATTGATCACTGCCCTCCTTATAATAACCTTTTATATATTTGAAAATTGTTATCATGTCCCACTTCAGCCTTCTTTTCTTTAGACTAAACATGCTTAATTCTTTCAATTTTTCTTCACAGGTCATGTTTTCTAAACCTCTTATTTTTTGTAGATGTCCTCTGGACAATCTCCGATTTGTTCACATCTTTCTTGAAGTATGGCACCCAAAACTGGAGACAGTATTCCAGCTGAAGTCTCATGAGTGCCAAGTACCAGTTACCTCCCATATCTTTCCTATGACACTGCTGTTAATGCATCTCAGAATGATACTTGCCTTTTTTGCAACAGCATCACACTGCATTGACTCATATTCAATTTGTGATCCATTATAACTTCCAGATCCTTTTTTGCAATACTGCTGCCTACCCAGTTATTCCCCATTTTGAATCTGTGCATTTGATTTTTTTCCTTCTTAAGTGCAGTACTCTGTACTTGTCTTTATTAAATTTCATCTTATTGATTTCAGACCAGTTCTCCATTTTGAATTCTAATCGTATTCTCCAAAGTGCTCCCAGCCTCTCCCAGTTATATAATTTTATAAGCGTACTCTCCACTCCTTCGTCCAAGTCATTAATGAAAATACTAAATAGTGCTGGACCCAGGACAGATCCTTTCAGAACCCCACTATATGCATCTTCCCACGGTTTGACAGTGAACTTTTGATAACTTCTCACCCAATTGGACTTTATGATAATTTCATCTAGACCACCTTTCCCTAGTTTGCTTATAAGACTGTCATGTGAGACTGTGTCAAAGGCATTATTAAAATGAAGATAAATCAAATTTACTGCTTTTCCCCATTCACTAAGCCAATAACCCTATCAAAAAAGGAAGGGGGTGATTTGTTCTTGACAAAACCATGCTGGCTATTATTGATCATCCTGTTATCATTTATGCACTTACAAAATGATTGTTTAATAATTTCTTCCAGTATCTTTCAGGTGTCAAAGTTAGGCTGACTGATCTATAATTCCCCAGGTCCTCATTGTTCCCCTTTTTAAAGATAGGTACTATGTTTGCCCTTCTTCAGTCGTCTGGGACCTCATCCATCCTCGATGAGTTCTCAAAGATCATCACATAGATCTTAGATTGCTTCAGCAAGTTCCCTAAGTATCCTAGGGTGAATTTCATCAGGCCTTGCTAATTTGTGTACATCTAATTTATCTAAATATTCTTTAATCTGTCTTTTACCTATTTCACCTCCTATATTCACTGGTTTGTATATAGTCCAGGCCAGTAGTGAGTAAATGTGCTTTCTTAGGCCACAATTTTGCAAGCTGTTTCATGGGAGTGGATTCCTATGCTCTTGCAGAGCCCCTTGACCTCAGTGAGGCTAACCACAAGAATAATTCTGTCTCTGTGAAGCAGCTTGCAGGCTCAGAGTTCTTAGGGACAGGGACCATGTCTTTGGGTTTGTGCAACACCAAGTTGCAAATGCTGGTTGGAGCCTCTGGGAGCTATTGTAATATAAGGATTTAATACAGTAATAAAATTGTTAGCATCTGATACCTGTTCATTGACCTTTGTAAAATGAGTTGGTGGTCTCAATGTGTTTCTTAGGTGACACGTGACAAGATCACAAAACACACTGGCATGAAATCTTCCTTTTCTCTGGTAGACTCAGCAGAGAGACAAAGAACTAATAGGCCATGAAGACTGATCCCTAAAAGTGGTCCCTCTAATGTAGACACATTGGAAGTGCAGAATGGAGGCATTTGTACTCCCTGAACCTCTTCTAGAGATAAATATAACCCTTCTTTTCTCTTCCACAATTATGTTGCATTTTTCCAAAAGAACAATAAAAATCATGCCATTTTTGAGTGGTAAAAAATCCCCTAACTTCTCCCAATAAAGCTGTCTCTCTCCTCGTTAGATATAGATAGTTACAGGACCAACTGGGAAACAATTTTGAGTACATTCTCAAGCCAGTTGTAACAGCAACCAGTTGCCTCTGGATTTGTCCAAAAATAGTCTGCTGATGGAATGATTATTTGACTTTTCCTTAATAAAATCATTTTCTTGGGGTCACATGTGAGATTGAGAATTTATACATTTTTATTGGTTTGTATGTAATGTTTATATAAATCCCCCATGAGGTCGATACAAAACCACTTCCTGATTTACAAAAGAAGTCGAATGTTGATACAGCATGCAACATTTTGGTTTTTTTGATGAAAATTATTGTTGCCAACCACCTTCTTAGCCACTGTTTACTGTTTTCCTTATGATGAGCCACAAGTCCTCCTTTTCTTTTTGCAGATACAGACTAACACGGCTGCTACTCTGAAACCTGTCATTAGTAGGATGCAAATTTCCCTTTCCCTCTCATGTGATACAATATACTGTATGTAATTTTCAAGAAAGTGAGCCATGCTTCTATACCACAGGCAGTCAATAACATCTCCGAGAAGTGTAGAATCTGTCCATAGCACAAGGATTTTGAGGGTGTTTTTATCTTTATATATGTTTTTTATTTGTTTTTTAACAATTATCTCTGTTTCTAGTGTAGCATCCCCAGAGGATGGGCTGACAGTAGGCTATTTTTGCCCTTTTTACAACTTTTCTTTATAAGCAACACTACCCTTGGATAGCACAACTGAAGCAAGACTTATTTATACTGCTATATTTAAACACAACAGAAAAAAATAATATGCAAGAAATACAGAAAGTCTCAGAGAAGAAAATTGTACCTTAATACTAACTAGTCATTATAGAAAAGATAAAGTTTGTCCTTAGTACTCCAAAACTCACATGTTTATGTCTCTGGTAAACTGAACTTTCCAATGTGTTTCCAACAATTACTCAGCCTTCTAAACCAGTTGCTTTACTTCATTGGGACTCTTTAGGAACCAAAGGATACAAAGATCACCAATTCATATATTTAGAGTTCATCTCTGTATCAAAGATAAAATCCCAGGCAACCTAAAAACAAAACCCAGTCATCCCTGACTGCAGGCAAACTCTAACTAAGATTTGTCTCCAGCCTACCTCCCCATTCTAGAACTTACTTACTCAAAATATATAAGGAAGCATCCTGGTGAGTTACCATGGTGACTCCC
Organism: Caretta caretta; assembly: GCF_965140235.1. NCBI lineage: Eukaryota > Metazoa > Chordata > Testudines > Cheloniidae > Caretta > Caretta caretta. The sequence goes on from NC_134209.1 coordinate 84,994,416, forward strand.
TATGTCACTTCTATAGGGTGTTAGGCCAAAGACAAGCTTATCACACTAGCCATCTGAATTTATATCACCTAGACTTTCAAGCCTTTTACAACTTTGAAAATATCCTTAACCGGGGGGAATAATATTAATGAAAACATAACATTTGTTTTCTGAAAAATACAAAACTTGAAGTTTCTGCACAACATGCTGTTTTATACAGTACAGTAAGATCTCCTTTTTAAATTTAATTTTTATGCAGTTATTAAACTGTTGGTTCGTTAGCCTTTCAAAATCCCAGGAATTAAAAAATCTTCAATTTAATTTCTTAGTTTATTAAGTACTTCAATATTCTGGTTTGGATATTTTTCAAAACTTAGATTGATCAACCAGTGCAGAACATCTCATTCAATAGCGTGAGTTTTAAATGGAATTGTTGAACTACAAATCTGATGTTTCGCCTCCTACACAAGTTAAGAGACACGTGTTAGACAATAATTTCCTCATAAATAAAATATTGTTAATCTTTCAGCACCTTCTTCTTCCACTCTGGATCACCAGATGGTTTATTTTCTTTCATTATCCTAGCAAATGCAACTGCTGCATTTCTTGTTAGTCTCTGATAACCTTGTGCCATGATGTACCATTTAGTCTTCTCAAACACTCACTGTCAGTGTGAACTCACACATTAATTACCTTCCTATTGTAGTATTTGCAGAAAGTTTGTTCTACAATAAAATCCTGTTTTTTTTCCAACTACTCCTCCAAGACCTCTAGTTTAACTGCAGCTTTTGGCAGGTTTGATCAGTACTGGCTCATATGGGGAACAATGGGATACAGGTCTCATAATGGATCCACAGGCTCAGAAAAGTCACTAGTACTATTATTAATCACAGGAAAAGAAGACTATCATTCTGAAATAATTTCATGTGTTCACAGTTTATTTTGTTAATTCTCTTGTATTTGCCAGCATATATCTCTTGTATTTGCCAGCAAAGATGCAGTGTGCAGGGCCGGCTGCTCCCCCTGCTGGTCCGTCAGCACAGTCCCTGCTGCGTGCCAGCTCTCGGCCAGCAGAGCCCCGTCTCCCGTCCCGTTTCTAGCTAGCACTGGCTGTGAGCTGCGGTGGTTGGTGAGTGCGGGCAGTCACCAGGAGGCAGCTGGTTATGTGTCACCTCTGCTGCCCAGCCAGCAGTCCTTTATGTGCTTCCCCTCTCACTGTCCTCTCCCTGCTTTGCCCCTTCGCCCTCTCTTCCCCTAGCCCTGCTGCTCCTCCATATCCCGCCCCTCTCCCCGGCGGGGTGCATCTTGCTCCCAGCGCTGTGCAGAGAACCAGCCCCTGGTCGGAGCGCTGAGCTCTTCAACAGCCTGGCCGGCAGGCTCCTTCCTTTTCCCACTGCCTCTGGCTGGGCTGGTGCCCCAGGAAAGCCCAAGACCCTCCGGCCTGGGGTGCTGACCAGCAAGAGCCGAGCCCTGCATGTGCCAAAGCCCTGCACAGCGCTGACATGGGGAAACCTCTCTGTCCCTCAGCTAAACTCTGGAATGGTCGTGAGGAAGGGATTTCCCACCTGTTTATGCCCTGAACCTGCAGTCTCCACAGCAGCCCCCCAGGCTGCTCCGTCCCTTTGGCACCCTCCCCTGCTGAGTCACCTCTCTGGCCAGGTTTGCTGAAGCCCCTGCAGTCAGGTTTCCTGGGCCCTGGTGCACAGTGCATCCTTACGGCTTAACCCCTTCCTGCCTGTGCTGTAGCTGGAGGCAGTTGGATTATGTCCATGGCCAACAGCAGCCTGGAGGTATTAGCTGCCTTTCAACACTGTGTGGGCAGGAAGGGACAAGCTGCTTCCAGCCACATGGGAGCAGTGTGGCAAGCAGAGAAGAGATGAGCTCTGCAAAGACACAGGCCAGGTCATCCCTTTTCCCCTCTCCTCATCCCTCGCTGCTGGAAGCAGCTTCTGTCCATTCCCTCCTGCACAGTGCTGAAAGGCTGCTGTTGGCCACATTCTAGTGTGAACAGAAATCTGGGGAGGGGGGCATGTGATCCCTGCATGTCCCCCCCACACACACATTGCCTCAGAAAGATGCAGTGCCAGGAGAGACGGGTCCATCCTGCGGACCCAGCCAGGCATGGAGTGGGGAGAACGCCAGGCAGGGAGGGTTGGGTCAGTCAGCCCCCCCCGCCCCCTGTGTGAGAGAGGTGTATGAGATTGTGGCGGAGGGCAGGGTGTGTGTGTTACCCCTCCGTATGTGAACCCTAGAGCCTTAAAGCTAAGAAAGTAAATAAAAAGAACCCAACTACACCGTATTTCTTTTTAATGGGCTCCGTCAACTTGATGTTAATTTCAACATTTATAGAATTGATTGCCACTGAACTTGCTTGAATACAAGTAATTTTACCAGGTGCCCCATATTCAGCATTGGAAATATGGTCACCTTAGCAAATATGCACATCGGTGATTATACTCATGTAAGCAATCCCATTGATTTGAAAGAGATTATCAGTGTAAGTCAAGTTACTTGTGTGGGAAGTTGTCTGCAGGATCACAGCCTAAATGGTAGAGCAGTAGAAAACTAACAAAGTGGTAATCTTCTTATGAATCCAAACATTGACATCAGTGTCTGATAAATTGTCTCAAGAACATCCAGGCTTAGATGGCCAAAGCTAAATTCAGATAAGATTGAAGTTCCCATTTTTATCAGAAGACAATTATTTGTTCAATGCCCCCACACCTCTTGCTTTTAGTGGAGATAAACTTTTATCTTCAGTTATCATTAACTTTTAAGGCTTGTGTAACAGGTGGTGAGGATTTTACTTCAGTACCTGAGTAACTATGCCAGAATTAAACCATTATTCTTGCAGGTAATAGGTCTATTTGTATAGAATACTTATTGCAATTTCTTGTCCTTCCTTTCGAGGCCCTGCATCACAAAGCCCTTGCCTATACTGCTGATCTGGTATCCATTTTTGTTCCTTGCACCTCCAGCTCTCTCTCTTCAGCCAACAATATTCCTATCATCTTCTCTGACAAACATCTTGTGCCTGTACCAAGCAATATCAACAGCATCATTCCCCTTTCATCATTGCTTGTCCTTCCTTCACAGATGGAAGAAACCCATTAATTATCACATGAAAAAACAAGAGATTTTGTTGTATGATGATATAATCTGCAATCACCCTTCCTGCCTATATCAGGTACACTCGAGGGCTCTGAGGCATGTAATGATGGGGTGTATCAGGTGTTTGCTCCCCACTGCTGGCGGTCCCTCTGTATTGCCTACTCCACCTAAAGAAGGGGTTTTTTTAAAGGGGAAAAGAGAGCACAGAGGTACAGGAACTGCTTTGAAAGCCCATTCAAGATCAGCTGTGGGTGGTACTACTGAGAGCTGGTCTGCCCTGTCTAAAACGGCTGGGACCTGACAGAAACTAATCAGGGCCCAGCAGCCAAGATAAGAAGGACTGGCAATTTATACCTGGGGCCAATTCTGGGTGAAGCTGGGACAGGATGGATGGATCCCTCCCTCTGTTGTAATGCCCAAAGCCTGGCCAGGTCTATTCTAGTCCTAGCTTTCAATGCATCTTTAAGTATGAATCAATGAATGTGAATTTTGTTTACATTCCACAAACTGAGGGCCACCTGGGCTGAATATTAATTTGACTGGTGTAAGACTGTGTGAGCTTACTTTGTGTGCTGCTCCTCTGGCTCAGGTGAGCCTGGGATTCCTATCTTATGAGCTAGTCATGCTTACTGGGGCTTACATGGTGGTGCTTACATGTTGAAATTAGATTGATAGGTATGTAAAAACTGGTCTTTTAACAAAACCCTAGGGCTTAAATTGGTTTCCATTCAAATCAATAGCAAAACTCCTGTTTGAATGGGAACAAGATCGTAAGAGCTATATTGTGCCTTTAAGGGGTAGCCTACAGTTGGGAGTGGTGTGAAAGGGCACCATCCACTGGGAGCTTTGTCAGTAAAGCTGGCCAGAAAATGTTCCGTCCCCCCCATAGAAAATGTTGATGTTTCATTGAAAAACATACAATTTGATGAAAGCTCTCCAAAACCTAAAATGTTGTTAGTTTTTAACAGGATGGATTTGATTTAAATCCATTAGATTTAAATCACTAGTCAAGAAGCTTCAATTTATTCATGGATTTCTACATAAAAGTGCATTCTTCGTAGTTGTTATAACCTTAATACATATTCTTTACAACTCAGAGATAAATGTAGGTTTTATTTTTAGAAGGTAAATCACTTTAAAAATGTATAGCATGTATTGAAGACTTTTCAGATTGGTTTTACAGCTATATTAGAAAAATGAATGATTGTTTGGTTATTTCATTGACCAAAGCTAACTGAAGCAGATATTTATGAAGTCATTGGGAGATGAACTATCATTAATATTTGGAGGATTCTCTTGCCATGCTGTAGTAAGAGGAGACCACCACCAGACAGATATTTAAGTTGTTTTATTTAACTAGAATAACGTTTTGTATTCTGGTTTTTCTTCAAACAGCAAAAATAATATTTTAACAAAACAGGCATATGAATTTTTGAATTTAAACATTCAAGTTCTTTAAAACCAAGTTTTTTTAAAAAACTAAAATAGTTATGAAATATTTAAACAAAAAATTAGACTGTCAGCCAGGTCAACATGAGAAACTTAAAATATTGGCTTCTGCAGCTAACTCAGTTATAGAATCATAGAATCATAGAATATAAGGGTTGGAAGGGACCCCAGAAGGTCATCTAGTCCAACCCCCTGCTCAAAGCAGGACCAATTCCCAGTTAAATCATCCCAGCCAGGGCTTTGTCAAGCCTGACCTTAAAAACCTCTAAGGAAGGAGATTCTACCACCTCCCTAGGTAATGCATTCCAGTGATTCACCACCCTCATAGTGAAAAAGTTTTTCCTAATATCCAATCTAAACCTCCCCCACTGTAACTTGAGACCATTACTCCTCGTTCTGTCATCTGATACCATTGAGAACAGTCTAGAGCCATCCTCTTTGGAACCCCCTTTCAGGTAGTTGAAAGCAGCTATCAAATCCCCCCTCATTCTTCTCTTCTGCAGGCTAAACAATCCCAGCTCCCTCAGCCTCTCCTCATAACTCATATGTTCCAGACCCCTAATCATTTTTGTTGCCCTTCGCTGGACTCTCTCCAATTTATCCACATCCTTCTTGAAGTGTGGGGCCCAAAACTGGACACAGTACTCCAGATGAGGCCTCACCAATGTTATCTTCCTATTCATTTTCCTGTTTGTTCATATTCTTACTTTTTCATGTCCCAAACAATTTCTCAATTTGGAATTAATTGCTGTTAAAAGAGAGATCATCACTTCAGTCTATGAATTCAAGTACTTAAGTGACTTCCACCAGTTCACTGATGTGACTTTCTTTAAATCAAACATTTCTTAAATGGTTCACCCTTAGCTCTGAAGTTTATTATCATTGGCATTATGGAGGGATGGTTGCTGGATGTCCATGTCATAGCCAACTCCTCTTCTTCAGCAGTTAAGGTTTGACCCTGGTACTCAGTATTGAGAATATTTGCAAGAAAATGTGCTGGAGATAGTTAAATTACATGCATTAAAACACACACACACACACACACACACGGAACAAGCACAATCATTGCATATTTCTCTTTAAGATCTCACTCAGTTCCTTCCAAATTTCAACAATGTCAGCAATAAAACAGCTATTTCCCTGCATTTTGTTCAAGGCTACAGAACTAGGCTTCAGGGTACTCAGCATGTGTTCAACATTTCTCTTAAGCCCAGTGTTGGGAACTTTGGCTGTGACAGTGCCATTTTTTTTTCCCCAGGATTTTGTTCACAAACTGTCATTAGATTCGGCCTGTTCTTGATTTAGTGCTCAAAACTGTCCACTACTGAGTTCCACCGCACGTCTTGTGGGAGAGTTAGCTTGGTTCCTCCCACTCTTTTCAGAGCAGCTGCTGCAAAGTGGTTGTGACGGAAGAATTTTGCAATTTCAACAACATTAGCCTTTATTTCTGGAACACTGCAGTCTTTGGTTAGGAGGTGCATCAAATGAGCACTGCAATCGTATGTTATTAGCTTGGGACTCTCTTCACTGTAATTTCTTCTCATCTTGGATACATTTGCAGCATTGTCTGTGACTAAGCTGCATACTAGACATTTGAATTTTTCCCCCTAGTTTGTTATAGCTTTTACTGCTACTTCTTGCAAGTATTCTACTGTGTGTGCACATTTCCTGATCAATTGTTTCTGTAAGGCAGAGGTTCCCTTCTTCTGTTGTCATACAAGCACATACAACAGGATCATTGTGGACATTGCTCCACCCATCAAGACTCAGGTTAACAATTTTACCCTGTAGACCTTTTGCACACTGCTCAATATCTCTTTCATACACTTTATCCAGCAATTTGCCTGTGACATCTGCTCTGTTGGGTGGACTGTATCCTGGTCTTAATGAGAAAAGGAGTGCTTGTGGCACCTTAGAGACTAACCAATTTATTTGAGCATAAGCTTTCGTGAGCTACAGCTCACTTCATCGGATGCATACTGTGGAAAGTGTAGAAGATCTTTTTATACACACAAAGCATGAAAAAATACCTCCCCCCACCCCACTCTCCTGCTGGTAATAGCTTATCTAAAGCGATCACTCTCCTTACAATGTGTATGATAATCAAGTTGGGCCTTCTCCCCCCCCGCCCACAAACCCACTCTCCTGTTGGTAATAATAATAGCAAGGTAACTTATTTCCCCTTGTTTTTTCCTACCCCCGCCCCCGACGTTCTTGTTAAACCCTGGATTTGTGCTGGAAATGGCCCACCTTGATCATCATACACATTGTAAGGAGAGTGATCACTTTAGATAAGCTATTACCAGCAGGAGAGTGGGGTGGGGGGGGGAGGTATTTTTTCATGCTTTGTGTGTATAAAAAGATCTTCTACACTTTCCGATGAATGCATCCGATGAAGTGAGCTGTAGCTCATGAAAGCTTATGCTCAAATAAATTGGTTAGTCTCTAAGGTGCCACAAGTACTCCTTTTCTTTTTGCAAATACAGACTAACATGGCTGTTACTCTGAAACCTAATTTTAATGACTGAACCATGTTAATGAAGTGTGGGTTCTCAATCATACAGAAAGTAGAGTTTGTTGCATAAACAAACTGGGCAATTTTTTCATCAATTACCTCTTTGTAGTCTGCTGGTTCTTATCACAAATTTATTTCTGGTTGTTCCTGCATGGAGATTTTTTTCTCTTTTTGTTACAGGTGATATACTGTGACTATGTGACATATGATGTGACTGAAACTATCATTGGCAGATAACTCTGAAACAGTAGAAAATGGTGGTGATCTTGAAGGTGGATAGGTCTTCAGAATCCTGTAGGAGGAGGATGGAGTCTCCTAAACAAAATACGTTAATGCACTTATTACCACCATACTGCTCATTTAGTATTACTCATTGCATTCACTGACACTCAGTGGTACTTCAAAGGTGAAATTGTGATAAATAGCTGAAATAGGCAGATCTTTTTTTACAACTGCATCTAAAATGCTAGTACCATAGAGTAACAACTATATTTTTTCCTCAAACATGAGAATTCAAGAATAGTCCAGAAGGAAGACAGGCAGTCCTTAAAGTAGTATGAAATAAAAAACAAAAAAGTTTACCAACCTGAAGATCCTGCTTGTTCAGACATGTTCCTTTCATCAATCTTCAACACAGCTTTCTCCTGAGAAGGAACACTTCTCATGATGTTGTTTCATTTGGGCAACCAGGACTTGCATTTCTTTGTTGCGCTGTTTGCATTTTGCATGCATGCGTGTCTTACACACAGGTAAAGGAACTTCGTTAAAATATTCCCCAACTCGGTCTCTTTTACAGCCTGCTGCCATTATAGGTTTTCCCTTCTAGGGGGAGAATGGTATGCTAGATCTCAAATCAATGAAGGCTACACTCCAGAAGTCTTGAGGTCTTTCTGAATGTGCTGCTCGAACAGTTTCACTTTTGTTTCTGCTGCCAGTCCCTCCCTTCTCACATTTATCTCCAGACTTCTTCTCCTTGTCCAGACATATTCCATCCCCACCAATCTTCTATTCATGGAACTTTTTGAAACTTTGCACTTTTAGAGAGAGGTAAGGGATTGATTCTGTACACAAGTTTGCAGAGGGACAATAGGGTTAAGGTCTTCTTTCTCACCTCTACATATTTTTTATTTAAAAACATTTTTGCTGTTCACAAGCATGTTATCTCTGGAGACAAATCCACAGTTTGAGAACTGCAAAACTAAGCATCTCTGATGGTATCTTCTAGACTGATCACCGAGTCCCATTGGGTTGATATTTAGGTTAATCTTTCTAATCTATACATAAGCCCCTGGAACCTCATAAAATTGGGTCCCTAATCCATGAAATATTGGAACTCATTTACAAAACGTTTGTTAAACATTACATGAATATATGGTCTCATACTATAGAATTAGTATTTATAATCCCTATTCCTTGATAAGATATCTTTGAGCTGTAATGTATCTTAATTAAAACTCTTTAGATACTGCTTTGAGGAAAATTTTTTTTAAATCATTGATTTTTAACTAAATACTCCTGAGGGAATTCTGCACCACTGTGCAGGTGTAGAATTTATTTCCCCTGCAGATTTCTTTGCTTCCCTGCAGAAAAATGAATTTGACAGGGAAGCAAAGGGAACCCACAAAAGTGGGCATGTGACAAAAGTGGTCAACCAGCAGTATGTTTTGGGTGCCCAGGGCAGCCGGCAGAGAGGTAATCACTGTGGGGCAGAGGGTGGGACTGGGGAAGACCCAGCTGGTGGCTTCTACCCTGTGCTGGACTCAGCTGCTAGTCCCAGCTGGGCTGGGGAGAACAGGACTTCCTCTTCCCATGCATGGCATCCAGAGCTGGGTCAGACCCACCCCTAGATTTCTCCCCCAACTGCAGGAAGCTCTGCAAACAACCACTGCCCTCCGCCCCCCCCCCACACACACACACTTCTTGTGCCCATTGCTCCTCAGCTGCAGTGGGAGAGATCCCTGTACAGAGAGCTGCTTCCCCATCCGCCCAACTCCCATGCATCCAGACCCCTTCATACTGAGACCCTCCTGCTGAGCCTCACTCCCTCCCCCAATCAGGACCCCCCGCCCCCAATGAGCCCTATTCCCCCCCTGCACCAATCAATGAGCCACCTGCACCTGGATGCCCACCACAGAGCCCCACCCATCTGCTCCTGGATCCCCTCCCCACTGAGCCCCACTCCCCCAGCATCTGGATCCACCCAATGAGCCCTCCACATCCAGACTCCCCTGTTGAGCCTCAACCACCTTCACCTGAACCCCCCTGCAGAGTCCCATTATTGTTGCTCCCAGAACCACACCCAGATTGCCCCCCACAGAACCCTCTTAACCCACACCTGGATTCTCTCCCCCACACTAAGACTTTCCACATTTGGATCCTGCCTTCCCACACCTGTACGGAGGCGCAGGGCCCTGAGGTGTTTCTGGGACAGGCCTGGTCATTGTGCAGTGTCAGGGTTGGGTGCAGCCTCACCTCTGAGTCAGTTTCCAGGGGGGAAGGGGGAAAACTGTACAGTCATCTCCCACCTCTGTGCAGCCAGTGGCCTGTGCTCCCCAATGCCATGGTGAAGCCTCCACATTTATATGACAAATAAAATCAGAAGAATTTTAAAATATTGGTGCAGAATTTTTTTTTTTGGCGCAGAATGCCCTCAGTAACTAAAATTTAAGATGTTCTGCAGAAACCAGACACTTTTGTGGAAAATTTCACTTTGTCAAAAAAAAAGTTTTCTGTCAAAAAACTGACTAGAACTTTTTCAGTCAGGCATAATTGAAAACAAAGCCTCATGGAGACTGGTGGGAGCTAGGCTACTGTGTCCCCCTTGCCTGGGTACAGGATCTACTCTCCCTATGCTGCCTGGTACAGGTGTCAAGGTCATATTTGGGGAGTTTAGCGCTGCTGATGGCAACATAATTGTGTTCAGTAGTTCTTGGCCTTAGTGCACAAGGACATTTGTGCCAAATTTGTGTGCAGGAACTAAAGATGAAATCCTTGCAGTACTGAAGAGAATGTCAGAATTCCCACTGACACCAGTGGAGCTAGTATTTCATCCATAGGCCCCAACTCAGCAAGTACGTAATCACTGATGGGACTTACGCAGCTGCTTATATGGAATTGGGACTAAAAAGGGGAAGGCTCCTTGTGTGAGATTAGGCAGCTGGTGTGCTGAAACCACTGCTTATCAGACTAATATTGTTCCATTATTCTCCCATCCATCCATGGCCTTTGGTTGTATAGTTAGATTGTAAGCTCCTTGTGCCAGGCATTACCTCTTTTCTGTGTTTGTACAGCACTTAGCACACTGGATCCTAGTCCACTAAAGTAATTCCAATTAATAATAAGTGTCCTTTCCCCTTTCTGTATTCACACAGGGCTAGACAAAAAGTCTTACTCCAAATACAACTGTCAGCAAAATGGAGTAGAGAAACACACACATGGGCCCAGACCCTCAAAGGTATTTAGGTGCCTGATTCCCTGTCGTGGGGCCAGTACACACACACACACACACACGTACATCATCCTGGGGTATGGGCATGATAGCTCTGCGCTTAAGTCAACATGGGCACACTCTGCCACAGGACTGCATAGTCCAATGGCCCAAGTCAGCAGAACTCATCTTGTCTGCATGGAAGCCTGGCCCAATGACCAGAGTCAATGGGACTCCCCTTGTCTGCAAGGAAGTGCAGTAGGATCAATGGAAGGGTAGTGTGGCCTAGCAGCCAGAGTCAATATAACTGCCCTTGAATGCAGGGTAGTGTGGTTTAGTGGCCAGCACCTGGTGGCTGTCACAAGGGATGGGGTGGGGGCCCTGACCAGGGCCCTAACAGTGGCAGAGTGATCCGCTACTAGGGAATCCCACTGAAACATGCTGACCTCATGAGGGTGGGAGGTACCACTCACCCACCTTCCCTGGGTCACTACCTACCAGCTTGCTTGAAGCACTGGTCCATAGGGCAGCAGGTCCTTCAGGCTCCTAGGTGCAGGATGCTCCCTGGGGTTCTGCTGGTGGCAGGCCTCCAGTCTCAGGCTCTTCAGCTTCTGTAGGCAAGGACTGTAACAGCTCCTGGGCTAGCAGCTCTATCAAGCATCCTTCCTTCTTGGTAGTCAGCCTCAACTGAGCTAGGCTGCTCCCTTTTATAGTGCAGCAGCAGTTGGAGCATGCCCAGCAGGGTCACAGGAGTGTGGCTTCTGCTGCTAAGAGTGCTGCCTTAACCCCTTCCATTCCAGTGCGGGGCCAGTCCACCCCAGCACACTCCCATTGAAATAATGGGACGGGAGCTGGGTGCCTATATGCCTTTGAGGCTGTGGACCAAGTTACCTGCCATAAAGAATCTTTTTTAAGAGAGACCAGAAAGGTACACTTAGGAAAGGAAGGAATAGGAGAAAAAGAAAGACAAAACAGACCCATACATTGTAGAATATGTGCTCAGAATGTTAACACAAATCTAGTCAAAGAAATAAAAAAGCAAAAAGTCAGTGTGGCTAGCCCTTTAAGAGGAGTTGGTCCCAACCTCACCTGTGATGGATCCACTGTCTCCTCACTGAGACTGACCAGTTAGGGATTGTAAAAGCCAGCAAATGACTCAGTCCCCGTTCTGGGGCCAGCAGGGCACCATCTCAGTTGAGGAGGTCATCATTCATCATGGTTGGCACCATGCTGGGTACAGTGCCCAGTACCCAGTCAGACGCCTCATAAAAAAAGGCATGATTTTGGGGAGTTACCCAAATTGCGGTTCTGGTATTTGCTTTTCAGCCACCTAATTCACTCCCTGCACTGATCACCCATCTGGTAAATTTGGCAAACTGCCAGCTTCTTCACTATTTGCTGGTATGTGTGGTCATTCCTGGTACTCTTATCAACATGTACAGTTTTGCTGGCTTCGCACCAGAGATTTACCAAAAGGTGTACTGTGCTCCTGTGACCATGAAGCAGTGTGCTTGTTCTGTTCAGTCTCTGTTGCAAACACAGAAGGCTCTCCAACGGTGTGTTTGCAGTTCAGTGATCAGAAGACAAAGGGTTAACACACTGGCTCACTGAGCTGCTGCAGTAAATCAAGGCTGATTGCTTCGGTTTTCAATAGAGTAGACTTAAGACTCTTGAGAAAGAAAGGACAAAGGAAGTTGGCCCATGGGATTGTGGGATACTTTTGGGAGGACTCCCCAAAACATGTCTACATTGCAAAGCAATAGGGCTCAAATTCTGGATTAAGGCTTGACCTGCGTTCAGACCCTGTAGCCCCACAGACTCCTGAGACCCTGGGTTAATTTGATTTGTGTGTGGACAGAAGGGGGGGTTAGGCTTGAGCCAGAGTCTGAGCCTAGGCTTAAATTGCAGTGTAGACATGTTTTGAGAAGCCATCAGAGCAGGAGTGCATGTATGTGGCTAGGACTTGCATGTGGTATATAGTTAGTAAACATGATTATTTGGATCCCATTGTACCCAAGTGGTTCCTTCATAGTATGTATGTTATAAAGAGCAAAAGATACAGCCCTTGGCAATGGAGATGGGATACTGATCCAAGAATACAGTGAAATACAGAGTGACTGCATAGTCCTCCTGAAACTGAAAAGGAAACTGCTCCCACTGGGAATGAACTGCTCTTTTAGAGAGAGAAAAAACATTTTTAAAGGTTAAAAATGGCTGGATTTGGGATAATGGACTTACAGCTCAGAGAACTGGCTGAACTAAATCGAGAGACTGGAACAATATATACTCATAACTGATGAAAAAGGGTGGTGGTTTTACTGATTGAAATGGAGGCTAAAAAAACACTTCTCCTGCCACTTAGCTAACCGCTTCAGTTAAACCCACAAAACATTTGCCAAGATTATGGACATTCTGCAAAATCACCTAACCTGGAAGCCACTGGTCACTGCAAAGCAGTTCTGCTTTTATAAATGAAATGAAAATGAACCAATTCCTGAATATATGGCTGGATTAAATAAATTAACAGAACCTTGCCAGTTTGGAGAAAGTTTAACGGATGTGTTGAGAGGCCATTGTGGGGGTATGCAAAATGAAGCAATCCAGAAACAGCTATTGACTGAGGCTAATTTGACTCTAAACCATGGACTATAAATTGCTTTATCAGTAGAGGCCGCCAACAAGGAAAAGCAACAGCATCAAGTACTCAGTGGAACAAATAAAGTGACGCTCAAGCAGGAAACACAGCACAGACAACATTCAAAGACTGTGCTTTCATTGGGGAAACAGTCTCACAATGAAAATGATTGTTGTTTCAAGGACAAACCCTGGAGAAATTGCAAGAAATTGGGACACACCTAGAAAATGTACAGATTGAAAAGCATAGCAGCCATCTCGTGAGGATTCCAGATTCATCAGTTTGACAACATGGAGTCCACTAAGTATGTTCCAATATCTCCACAACTGTTTAATTCAGAAGACAATGAATCAAGTGAATTTCTTTACAAGTGGAAGAAGGGGAAAATGAAAACAAAAACTTTAAATATAACTTGATACAAGGTCTGTTTCTGTAATTTCACAACAGGATTTATCAGAAACTACTTAAAGAGCTGCACGAAACCTCAGTGCTACTGAAAACATATAGCCCCATTGGCTGAAATTTGGAGACACAAAATGATTAATGACTTTTGTGAGCCCCCTCTATCTTAGTACAATAAAAGATCCAGGTGCTTCTAATCATGTTGCCCTCTAGTGGCTGGCCCCAGCAAGGATAAAAGATAATGGAATTATTGTTTGTGCTTTTGATGCTAGAAATCCCAGGTTAGATTCCAACTGTTAGATTCTCATCAATACCTCTTTGTATGAGTCATAGGTGTGATTTTAGTGTCCCATGTAGCCCCTTCTTTTTAAGACCTTTGTCATTCATGTGTCTGTTCCTACCTCAAAAATTAGGACTAAATGCTATGTTGATGGGAAATGAGACAAGGACACCTGAAACAAAATATGTATTAACCAATCATCTTTTAAATCGTAGGGTAAAAATAGAACAACAGGCTGATACCTCTCATGATCAGAGTTCTGACATCAGCATACCATTAGAATGCTAACAAGTTGCCCAGAGGAAATGAGCAGCATCTGGTAGATGTTATTGCAAGTCAGTGCATTCAGCACAGCAGTGAACTGCAATGAAGTACTGAGCCATGTCTGAAATACTGCAATGGAGTGAAAAATCTGGATCTTTTAATTCCTGGCATCTCTCTGTTGGTTGCAATACCTATACCAGGCATAAACTGGGACCAAACTACTTAATTTAAACACTCCAGCTGAAGACTAGAGTAGTATGGCATAAACCATAATGTAAAAGATTTGATTAATGTTCATGTATATAACTAAGTCATCCTGAAAGATCTCATATACTGCTGCTAGTAGACAGGTGAGGAAACAAAAGTCAGAGCAGGAGGGGAAACTATTACATTACTGGCATGTTAATCATTTAAAGAATAACTCTTATGGTGGATAAAAAAAATGAACTCTAGGTATTGCTTTTTAAAAAGACATTCATAGATCAACTACTGAACTGACTAAAACTGTGAGTAGCATGAGTTCTTTTGTTGTCACAACACCAGGATACTGTGGGAGAGCTTTATCTGTTGGAGGAGGGCTCGTGACATAGACATTCAAAGTCATTATTCTTGTTACATTCATTCAGATCTAGGTTGCACCTGTTCCATGCAGCCCTGCTTTGAGATGGTGCAAAACAGGGCTGCCTGAGACTGATAGGGTTGACCCTATGTGTTTTTCCTGTTAGGGTGGGAAACATTTTAAGCACACCCCCATCCTCTGAGCAAACAAATACTGTAAAAAGCATAATAAATAAAAGGCCAAGCAACACAGTGGTGTGGTGCCTCACCTCAATGACTTCCACTTCCCCCGGAAGTTGGCACCAGGGTGACCGTCCTGCTTGCCTGGAGGGAGATCAGGGACGTTCTGCTTCAGAAAGGCTGAATGGCTCCTGAAACTCTCCAGCATGTTGGGAAAAGTCCAACAGCTCTTTAAGAGATGCAGCATATTCCACTGGCCAATGGGGAAGAGACTCATGCCCCTTCCTACCACCTCTATGTGCCCTGTGCATCCTCAGGAAAGTACCTCACTAGCAACCCTGCAACTTCTCCGTGCACAGGGGCTGCAATTCTGCCTTACTTGAGCTATGCAAGTTGGGGAGAGGCTCTTTACTCCCTCCTCCCTCACTGCATAGCTACATGCAAGGACTGAATACAGTCATACCTTAATTCTTTTAAATAAATGTATTTGTCAAGAACATTTCATACTAACAGCATGACTGATCTTTGTCATATTCAGAACACAGAAAGGATCACCTGTGTCCCTGCAATGCTGCAAGACTTCATATTTCCTCAGCTAACTAATTAAGCACTAGAGCTAGTCAGAACATTTACAAACACATTCCAAAACGCTGTTTCTGTTTCACTGAAATTTTCTGACCAGCCCAACTAAGCATGTACCTCTAAAGGTGCATACATGTTTTCACAATATTAAGGTAGTGATCTAGCAGGTGTACAATTAAGATTGGAATGTTTTTTCCTTAAAGCAGAGACTAAATCCCTGAAATCACTATCGAATTTAGCACCTTCTGCATATCATATTTTAAATTTAAATCAGCAGCAGAAATTTTTATTTTCCATATACTTTTCAGAACAAATGTGGTCACTTTGATTCTCAAATAGATTGACAAAATAAATTTCAAAGTGTGATTTTTTTTTAAATCTAATGTTTTGCCGAGGTTCCTGTAATTTATGAATGCATATGCACACTAGAAAATTTGCACATAACTTAGTCCTACACAGAACACTGACATAGGTGAACTTTAAAAAAAAACAAAACAAAAAACCACACACACAAAACCCAAAGCTGCTGTAGGTCACTTTAATTTAATCTCTGTAATGGAACTGATGAAACCCTGAGTGTGTGTTTGCCATTTCCATTATATAATGCCACCCCACTTAGGGTAAAAGTCCCCAGCTCCCTTCTCCAGACAACCCATGTTGCACAATTCAGATCCCCAGTCCTGTTTCCCAACCTACCTTCCTGGCTACAGCACCCCAGTCAACCCCTCACTACCGCTTCTATCCTATATAGGTTCCTATACTGTGCTCATCACGGTAGTATTTGAAGGCTTTCCAGTAGTGCATCAATGTAACTAATGTCAGTCATGTTTTGTTCTCTCATCCTCGCCTCAGAGGAGAAGTGTAGACAGTGGTGTGTTTTCTTTTGGATTTATATATAGATTATATAAACATGCTGCTAAATCTTTGTTGGAGAAGGCAAGGCTGAAGAAGTGTGCTGTGCACTTTCAGTGGAAGATGCTGAGGTTTGTGATGGTCCTTAGTTCCTAGGAGAGTTAATTCCAGTCTTGGGCTGGGCCCTGACAAAGCTGTCTCTTGCATGTGGTTCCTTTGCACACATACTACCTAGTCCACTCTCTCCACCCCAGCCACTTGTGTTTCTGTTCAGCTTTGCTGCAGCAGTCAGGTATATCAGACAGAGGCTCCTCTCTGGCAAAATGTGGGAGGTCTGCCAGTCTGAGAAGGAGCCTATGTAAGAGAGCTACAAGCTCAGCTTCTCAGGCAACTATGCCTGCAAGTCTTGTTCTCTCTAGGTCCTTTGCATTCCCCTGGTGCTGTTAAATAATTTGTTCATGGGGTAAAGGGCCTACAATAGTAGGAGGCATCGAAGAAAGTTGCCTTAGAAACCGAGCTAATGGCTCCACTAAGGAAGCAAATATTCCACCAAGCTGAGTCTCCTAATGGTTTGCCAGAGAGAAGCCCTGGTCTGCTGCTGAAACTTGTGTTTTGAGGGATTCTGGGGGAAGCAGGGAGATTAGGGACATGGAGAGAGGTAGGTATGGAAAGGGTCAGGTCACTACCTGATTATGAAACAATCTGGGGGGCAGAGCTGGGGAGGTAGCCAGTGAGGTTCCTTCCCAGGAATTAACAATCCCTGGTTTTCACCAGCCATGATTAGACCTTGCAGCTTTTCTAGCTTTTCCAGAACCTCTGTGCATGAAATTCTACTACTCAAGACAGTGCAGGACACTTGGACTGAATGGGATTTTCTGACATTTATTCAGTCTGGTTTCAGGTTTCAGCTTGGCACCAAGACAAATGACACAGCATTAGTCTGTATGATGGGTGTTTTACTTCCAGAAATGAGTTCAAAGCAGCTTTCAAAACTGTAACTATCAGTTGCATTCAAAGCTACTGCTTGTAGCCACATAGCTACCAGCTACAGCAAATAAACCAAAACGCATGGATCAACGGGAGTAAATGGGATTTCTATGGAGTATTTCTGTTCATGCCTTTTAGTAAATTTCATTAAATGAAAATGGGAAAATAGTCATCAGCCTGAAGGTACTTCTATATGAGATCCTGCAGGAGTCAGATTCTTGGATGTGATCAGATGACAAGACTTTATGGTGTCACTGAGAAGCAGTGGGCTAATTCTGGTATAGAACAGGTGGAAGTAAACCCTCTAGTGAATGGTTTCCAAGTAGCAGCCGTGTTAGTCTGTATCCGTAAAAAGAAAAGGGAGTACTTGTGGCATCTTAGAGACTAACAAATTTATTAGAGCATAAGCTTTCGTGAGCTACAGCTTACTTCATCGGATGCATACAGTGGCAAATATAGTGGGAAGATTTTATATATACAGAGAACATGAAACAATGGGTGTTACCATACAGACTGTAACAAGAGATAAAGGTGAGCTATTACCAGCAGGAGAGCAGGGGTGTGGGAGGGGGAAACATTTTGTAGTGATAATCAAGGTGGGCCATTTCCAGGACTTTACAAGAACAGGAGGAGAAATAAACAAGGGGAAATAGTTTTACTTTGTATAATGACACATCCACTCCCAGTCTTTATTCAAGCCTAAGTTAATTGTATCCAGTTTGCAAATTAATTCCAATTCAGCAGTCTCTCATTGGAGTCTGTTTTTGAAGTTTTTTTGTTGAAGAATTGCCACTTTTAGGTCTGTAATCGAGTGACCTATGCTCTAATAAATAAATTAGAGCATAAGCTAAATAAATTTATCTATCTAATAAATATTATATTAATAAATATCTATAATCTAATATTTATCTATGTATCTAATTAATTTATTTATTTAGCTTGTGCTCTAATAAATTTGTTAGTCTCTAAGGTGCCACAAGTACTCCTTTCCTCTAGTGAATGTAATTCATTACTGACTCCCACCAGAGGTCAGTCAAACCATAGGAATGGAATGCAAGTCTCTAGTGCAAAGGGCTGATTGATTCTATTGCTAGTCATATTCTGGAACTCCGCATTTTCTTTTTCTTCAGTTTTGACCCTGACTAGGCTAGAGGTGCATTTCAAAATCATTTCTTAATTGTGCCAGAGTATTTGTCCACAGTGTGGATGAATATATATGCCCATACTTTATACCACAATCTCGGTGTAAAAAAAAGCTGTGGGAGAAAAAGAATTAGCTAGGAGCATAAGTCTTGTTTTAACATTTAGTGATCTTAAAAAAAAATATAAAAGAATTTTCTGAGGAAACAGCAAACACCAATTCTGTAAATATTTTGCAGTCATTGTCAGGACTCCAGAATTAAAGTTGCAACCAGGTATCACTGGAATATACAGTATGATATTGTATAAACTATGGAAATATCTTAATATTAAATCTCCCTCAAAACTATTAATTTACTAGTTTGTAAATGCCTAAGTGTTCTTTTTAATGGTAATGTTCTGTTATATAAATAAGTTTCACACAAGTTTAAAGTACCTCTAAGTTAAGGTTCTAAATAAAATTAGTTAATGAAGCTATTTGTTCATATTCCTATAAGTATGGATAACTATCTAAAAGCTTAGATGTTTATTTGAATTATACATATTGGTCTAGATTCACAAGAGGATTTAGGTGCCTAACTGCCACTTTAGGCACTTAAATCGCAGAATCAGGCCCCATTGGGATTCACAAATTCCCTGCTCGGCTGCTTTCAAACCCTGTAGGTGCCTACATTCATTCAGTGCCTACATTTTTGCAGTAAAAGTTCTCTACACATCTATGTTTCTGCCTTTGAGCACATGCACTGCAGCCCCACACCAGGAATTTGGATGCCTTAGACCCCGTGCCAGTCACAAACTGGGGGAAGATAGGCATTCCTCTGCCTAACTTGCACACAGGACCTAATCCAGTAAGCATGCTTCTACCTTGCCTACCAGATCAGTCCACTATAGGTGAGTTTATATAAAACAGCCAGGGAGGGCAAAGGAGCTGCCTCATAACTTTTAGCCCAGTGGTTAGGGTACTCCACTGGGATGTGGGAGGCCCCCAGTTCAGGTCCCTCCTCCATCTGATGGGGAGAAGGGATTTGCAAAGGGATCCACCACCTCTGAGGAGAGTCCTCCCACCCCGAGCCACTGGGCTCTGGAATATTCCCAGATGAGGTTTGCTCAGGGCTGATCTACACTGGAAAATTAGATTGACCCAGCTACGTCACTCATGGGTGTGAAAAGTCCACCCCTCTGAGCAATGTAATTAAGATGACCTAAGTAGACCCATGTAGACAGTGCTAGGTCAATGGAGGAAATATTCTGTTGACCTAGCTACCATCTCCTGGGGAGGTGGATTTACTACAGTGATGGGAGAATCCTTTTCATTGCTGTAGTAAGTGTCTACACTGAAGTGCTACAGCAGTGACACTGTAGTGTTTTAAGTGTACATATATCTTCAGTTTCTCCTGTTGAAGCTGTTCCACTGTGGCTAAATAATGAAAGAATCACTGGGCCAGGGAACGAGAGCAAGAGCACATAAGACTGACACTGTAGCCTGGTGGTTACAACATTGTCTAGGAGTTCCAGGATCCAATACCCCTTCTCCAATGACTTCTTTTAGTTATTTATCTACAGTTAAACAGTTTCAACAAGAGACACTGAAGCAGTCCTATATCAGAATATAACATTTCCCAGTGGTTAGGACACTGACCCGAGAGGTGGCAGATCTCTGTTCAGATACCTTTGCCTCAGATAGCAGTGGGGACTTGAACTGGAATTTCCCACATCTCAGCAGAGCTTCCTAACCAATGAGATAAGAGTTATGAGGGAGCTTCCCTTCCCTCTCCCCCACTTCTTGCTAGAATGGCATGTGTATCTAAGCAAAAGAGAAGGTTTGCGGTGGAGAATCCCAAGCAGAAGAAGGGGTCTCCCTGCTTAGGTGCTGAATTCAGAGAGGTGTGGGCTTAGTCTGTCTCTCCCCATTCATTGTATTGGGAGCCTATGTGCTGAACTCCAGTGATTTCCTAAGCACCTAGAAGTTAGGTGGGGCAATGCTCAACATCACCATGCCGAAGTTTCTTTGTGAATGTAACCCTCTGTTTGACAACTCCTGCACCAGTCCCTGCACAACATTACTTTCTCAATACAGGCTCCAGTTCTTAGCTACCTGATGACAGATGGAGTAGACAATGGAGAGTGCAGTCTGCTATTCCCGCCAACTCTGGTCTTCTCATCTAGGAGAAATGGCAATGACCACACAGTCACTTATTTCAGATGGGGGTTTGGGTTGCTGACCAGTAGACCCAGGACCAGATTCTCAAAAGTATTTAAGCTTTGAAGTCAATGGGAGCTAGGTACCTAACTGTCTTTTAGGATCGGGACCTCAGTCCCTGTTTTGGGGATTGTTGGCTGGATTGCTTCCTTGTTGAGGCTTATGCAGGCTGGCCAGTAGGCATGATCCCTTCAATTTATTTCTCAGGAGATTGAGATGTCCTCCAGCTAGCTATCCTGGACGACTGGTAGATCCCTGCCACCCCCCTAATGAGACTGACAGGTGTCTTTTCCCCCCTATTTCAGGAAAGCAAAACTCAGAAGTGCCCTTGGCTAGACCCACTGTTTTCATTACTTTTAAATAGCAAACACATTCTGGGACTTTACACCCCAGAGTGCACTAGGAGATTTTAAATCCCCTATATTATGTAATCTGGCAGGCTCCAGGAGCTGGAGTGCCCTAATCAATGCTTTAGCTGAGAATGTGCACAACTGAGTGAAAGGTAGGTAGCCACGAGGCACCTGGTCTCACCGAAGTGATTACCCGTCAGATGAATTAAGAGCCCCACTGAAGACAGTGGGAGCAGGATTAGGCCTTAATGGCCCAATGGGAGTAACTAGATTAGACTAGATAAAGAGAGGTCACTGGCTAATCCTAGTCTGGTAAACTACTACAGTTGCCAAAAGTCGTATTGCTGTTCTAAATAACTAGAACAGGACACAAGATTATGTACAGAATTGCAGCACTCAGTGTCTCTACAAACACACTCTAGACTAGGAAAATAAGGTAAAGATGACTTTAGGCATTCAGTAGTCTGTAAAATAGAGCACCTGGAAATTAACACTGTACACATTCAAATGAGAGTAGTTCTATTAAAAGAAACATTATCCATGTTTTCCAATGGCCTTAGCACACGGAAGATTTAAACCAATCTTTATACGGGAGAAGATTTTAATTATTTTTATCCTAAACAAATAGTGTTTGTCTTGGTCTATGACATTTCTCACAATTATGCAGAGCTGTTGGATTGAAGCTGAGGGATTTGGAAGGATAGAGGACAGTGGATAAGTAGAATGTAATGCTCTTGTAAAAGCCTTGGCAGTTACTAAATCGTTCCAGTCTACAATATGTGCCAATGAGCTATTTTAAACTAAACTCCAAATGCTAATTCAATCCTCAGCTTCCTTAAAATTGCCTCTTATCCAATCAATATTTCTTCAAGGTTATTTCACCTTTCAATATGAATTGATTCGATTTAAAATGTACACCTCTTCTACCGCTACTTGTATGCTTTTTGCAACAGCTGTGTAATTGCTTTATAGTCATAATTGTATCTATCTTATTTGTAAAGAAAAGTTGGCTGAGAAATAGAAGAAAGAAATTATGTGAATCAATGTGAGACTGATTAGCAAGACACTGTATTCATCAGATGCTGCACTGAGGTTTCTTGGTAAACAACAGCTATTACAGCAATAACCATTACTGCTGTAGTCAGTGTTCTAGTGGAATGTGCAGTGTTGGAAAAGCTCCCATGGCTAAGAAAAATAAATCTATACCTAGGCTATATCCAATCTCTCTCACTGTCTTTATCAACTCTTTTCCCTTTCTTGCATGCACGTATATCCCTTACAAAAATTATATTTATTCATTTTTGCATCTGACTAGAAAAATATCTTGGTCCTTATGATGTTATGATTGAATTGTACTAACAATAGCCATGTTTAAGAACACTGGGCTAGATCCAAAAGACTTAGATGCCTAAGTCCAATATTTAGGTGCCACTGAGATCCTCAAAACCCCTCCTCAGCTGATGCCTAAATTTCCACATAAATTAAAGTCCCTCTAGGCACGTAGGTTTCTGTTAGTGATCCGCAAGCTAGGTATTCCCCTGTCTATCTTGCTGGCAGGTCCCAATCCAATAGGCATGCTCAGCGTTGGGGTTGCCAGTTTTGGTTGGACATATTCCTGGGGATTTAATCACATGACATAATCTTTAATTAAGAATTAATCTAATTCCTGGAGACTCCAGGCCAATCCTGGAGGGTTGGCAACCTACTCAGTGTACCTCACCCTACAAAAAACTGGCTGACGGAGGAGTTATAACCCTCTTACAACTTTTAGCTCAGTGGTTAGAGCATTCATCTGCGATGTGGGTGATCTGAGTTCAATTTCCCCCTCTGCCTGATGTACAAATGGGATTTAAACATGGTCTCTCCCCTCCCAGGTGAGGGCCTTAAATCACTGGGCTAGAGAGCCACTATTTCTGTGGCCCATTGACTATTGATACACAGTGGAACATCTTCAACAAGAGAGGGTGTTGCCTACTCTGCAAAACACAAACAGCCCAAAAATACAGCAGCAAGTCTCAGAGTTCCACTGGGCTAAAAATTATACAGTTGGGGGGGGGGGGGGGGAGGAGGAAAGACCTCTTCTGACTCTTGTATTTCTTACCAAAAAGATCTTAGGTATCTAACTCCAGGCAAGGGTTCATGGCTGAGAATCTCAAGGAGAGACAGGCACCTCCCTTCAGGCCAGACTTAGACACCTAAATCCCCTTGAGAGATGGGGATTAGGCCACACTCTTCTCCTTGGCTACCTTAGACAGCTCCCCACTCAGCCATCTGGCTTTTATAGATCTAATACAAATCATGGGGAGAGTTAGGTGCCTAAAAATGAGAAGCCTAGGTGTCTAACTCACAATGATGGATTCCACTGGGTGGCAAAGCACCTAAAATTTAGGTGTTGCAATACCTAATAGAGGAGTCCTACTGTTGCTATCAGTATTTCCTCTGACCACTGTGGCCAAGGACTTTCCACTGGAACAATATAAAGGTATACACAAATACTTTATGCAATGTGGTGTCCAATTATGGAATCCTTACTCATGTGGGTGAATGTGACAGTTCCTGAGGCACCTCTCTCCAGCATAAGGGAGTCTTTCCTGTACCTGGCTGGGTGTCAGCTCCCTAACAGCACCAGCCTTTCAGGTTAACAACAGGTGCACCCCAGTCCCTGAGTCTGTTTGAAGCATTCCCCTGTAATATCCAGCCACTGACACGGTCTACTCACAGACATTCCAAAGGTGCAGTATACCCCAGTTTACCTGTTTTACCTTAAATCACCATTCTTGTCAACCACATTGCACTTCAGAGTACTAACAAAAAGTAGGTTTATTGAAGAAAGGATAAAGATTTAATTAGAAATAAGCTAAAGTGATGGAAACAACTGGTTATAATGCAAAAAAAAAAAGCATTAAATAGGAACCTGGGTCACCACTTACTAATAAAGTGGCTTTCTTATCTAATAAAGCAGGTTTTCCCCTTCAATTCAGTCTGTTGCAGAGCTGGCCAGTTTCACAAAAACCAAGATCCAAACATTCATAGGTTCCAAGACCAGAAGGGACCACTGTGATCATTCTGGTCCAACCTGTGTTACACAGGCCATAAAACTGCTCCAAAATAATTCTTACACTATCTCTTTTAGAAAGTCCATCCAATCTTGATTTTAAAATGGTCAGTATTGGAGATTCCACAACAACCCTTAGTAAACTGTTCCACTGATTAGTGACTCTCATCATAAAATGTATTCCTTATTTCCAGTCTGAATTTGTCTTGTTTCAACTTCCAGCAATTGGACTTGGTTGTATCTTTCTCTGTTAGATTGAAGAGTCCATTATTAAATATTTGTTCCCCACAAAGATACTTGGACTGTAATCAAGTCAAAGCTTAATCTTCTCTTTAAGAAGCTAAATAGATAGAGCTCCTTGAATCTATCACTAAGGCATGTTTTCTAATCCTTTCATCATTTTTGTGGTTCTTCTCCAAATCCTCTCCAATTTATCGACATCCTTCTTGAATTGTTAGCACCAGAAATGGACATGGTATTCCAGCAACAGTCACACAGTGCCAAATATAGAAGTAAAATAATCTACCTCTATTTGAGATTTTCCTGTTTATACATTCCAGGATCACAAATCTGTGTTATTGTAATGTTCCTTTTTGACCTTTAGGTGGTTTTTAAAGTTTTCAGTTGTCTCTGGTGGTTTTTCATGGAAAGTTTTGCTATTGAGAAAGGATAAACAATTGAGCCTTACATTACATCACTGGCTAAATAGGGCAGGTGGCACAGCAGATCAAACCAGACATTACAGGGATTACAGAAACATGGTGGAAGAGTACTCATGACAGGAACACAGGTGTTGAAGGGTATGAATAAAGATTAAGGTGGCAGGGTAGCATGGTATATCAATGAAGTGGTGACTGTAAAGAGATATGAAATGATAGTATGGACAAAATAGAATCTGTCTGGGTCAAAATCAATTTCCAGAAGGACTGTAAAAAAAAGTTCTATTAGGATAGTGATAGGGGTCTGCTATAGACCTTGTGACTGACCGGACTAGGAGTGTGCTGGAGGCCTTAGGGTCCTACTACATCCCATCCTAGAGACGAGCAGAAGAGAAGTCGTCCAAGAGGCCTCCAGTGGTTGCAGGGAAGCAGCCAATGAGGGACGCTGCAGGCAGCAGCCAAACAGGGCCCAGCAGACTCGCATAAAAGAAGCTGCCTGGAGCTGGAGGAATAAGTACTATGTTCCTAGCTGGCTGAAGAAGCTGAGCAGGACCAGGGATATATCAGCTGCTGGCAGGGAATGGAGTACAGAGGTAGCTCCTGACTGGCTGCTGGGACTGATCCCAAGATAGTTGCTGGCAGGGAGCTCCGAGCTGACTGCTGGGACTCAGTAAGCACTGAGCCCAGGAAGGGCTGCAGGAAGACAGTGTCTCCAGGGAGGAAGCCCTGGGGGTATGGCTGGGACTCTTTAAAAACTGAGCCTGAGGAGGGCTACAGAGATACCAACAGAGGGGTACTGGGAGAAGCCCCTGGTGGACTGTATATCCCGGAAGGGGTCTGTGCTGTTTCACATACAGAGTGTGTCTGGCTTGGCCGGAGGGCTGAGTCACTGAAAACCCACCTGAGAAACTATCAACAGGAGTTAACACAACCTGAGAGAGTGAAGGAACACTCACTCGGCCAGGGGGCACTCACAAGAGGTGTGTGTCATCCCATTATAGACCCCACCCCCCAGGATGGACTTGGATATGATAGAGATCTCTTTGATATTAACAGAGAGATAAATACTGTTGGGAATTGTGTCACAATGGGAGATGTTAACTTCCCAGATATAGATTGGAGAACTAATGCTACTAATGTTGCTGGGGTCTAGATGTGATAGATGACAGTTTTCTTCATCAAATTCTCAGAGAACCAAGAAGAGGTAATGCAAGTTTAGACTTGGTTTGGGTAAGTAGTGATGACATTATAGAAGAGCTGGTTGTAGGAAGTAACCTTAGATTGAGTGATCACAAGTTGATTCAGTTTAAATTAAATGGAAGGATAATTAAGATCTTCAAGACTGGAGTGACAGAAATGATATGAAATTCCCCACCCCTTCCATCTGCAGTTCCCCTGGCTTCCCTCCCACCCAGTGCTCCTGCCAGGGCATGGGGGCTTGCTTCCCTGCCCAGTGCCCCTGCTGGGGTGTGGGGGAAGTCCCCATGCCCTAACCCTGCTCCCCTACTTGCTCAGGCCCAGGGCCTTACAAAAAGGTAATCCACCTCTGAGTTCATATGCTAGAGACTCCCTAGCATCTTACTTTTACAGTCTCCAGGTGGAGAATGATTAACCCTTTAGTATTATCCCTAGGTGGTACAATCTAGGTGTCTTGCAGAATGGCTTAGTCTTGTTCAGACAGTAGCTTGCAATATCTAAAATGCAAAGCTTAGCCTCTATTCTCAGAGAATGGGACTTGTGACCCAAAGCACCCAAATATTCACATCCTACACACTACTGTGATAACCTTTGTATAAAATAGGTTTTGTGAGGTATCATTTAAAAACTAATAATTTACTGGTCAAAAATACCATGGTGAAATGTACATAGCAACAAGTTATGAATTTTCCCTGGATGACATTACTAGAACATGTTCAAGACCAGATGGCCTTGCCTAGATAAAAGGTGTTAAATAGGTCTCTTCTAAACAAAAATGTGGATTTGCTTCAATATACATATAAGCAGTAAACAGGACTATCAAAATGAGAGGGAGAGGAGACAACATGGCATCTATACCCACCAGATGAGAAAAGCTTGGTCTGGGTTTTATTTTTTTTCAAAGAATACTTGGCAAAAAAAAGTTTACTAGTATACAAAGATAAGGAGATAAGCAACTGATAAGTGATTAGCAACTGAAGTAACTGATTGCATAGAATATTATATTATAAAAGTGTGTTGAGGGGTCTTTTCAGAAATCTAATGATACACTAGTGATACCATTGTGTATTAACACTACATGAGGAAATATGGATACCTAATATTCTTTAAAGTCTCTGGCCAAAACAGGGAGAAACACATTCCCTCCTAGACAGGCAGACATCTACTTGTCTTCAAAGAAATTAAACAAGGTGTTGCTCCACAATTTGGACATGAGGCATCCCAAAACTGGATTGCCTATAACCATAAATTTATGGTCAATTTATTCTGCCCAAACAGGTAATAACGTGATGGCCCACTCTAGAAGAATTGCCAAGGGGTTTCTCTCCGACCTACAGAGGACTCCCCAGAACAGGCTAATCCTGCTAACCCTTGGAAGGGCACAGATACAGCCCTCCGCTCAAAGGATTGACATACAAGCAGCAATTCTTTGAAAACAAGTATCATTTATTTAAAGGGAATACTCAGTTACAATACATTCAAGAAAGCATAAGATATAGTAAAACATTAACTCTTGTTTAGAAAGCAGCACAATAAAAGGAAGGATGTAGACTGCACAGAACACATAGCATACCATATAGCAGTTAGAATGTAATACTTAAGGTACACAGAGAACCCACATACCTATGTATAAAAGCCCCAATGCAATATTAAAACACTATACTTATTATCATGTAATAAGTCAAGCTTCTATACATAAAAAGAAGTTACAACTTAACATTACTATTCTATGAGTGGTGATCGAACAGTGACAGAATGAGGTGAGGTGGATTTCACTCAAAGATGGGCATCCAGCTTTATTTACAAAAGACACACAAACATTCTTCTAAGAAAGAGACAGAAAAATCAAACTTACACTTGATCTTTCTGAATCCCTGTGAACCATCTAGGTTCTTCTGATCAGTCTACTGCTCTCCTATTTCTGCTCTTCGATCTTCTCCTTTTGCTGCTGCTGGTTGCTCTCCACTCTCTGATCACCTCCACACCCACCCACCAGCCTGCTGGCTGTCTCCTCATATTCAGTTTCTGGTCTTCTCTGATTGGTTGCTATTTCAGGCTTGGTAAGTAGCATGGATCCTCCCTGTGTGGGCAGCAACTGTTCAACCAATCAGCTCTGCCTGTCCTTCAAGCTGCTCCTCTTCCTTACCCCTCCCTTCAGGTATTTTGGAGGGAGCTCATGACTTTTTGAATTTTATTTCACCCTGTGTGATGTTACAAGTGTAATTTAATATCTTATTGAAAGGTGACAGGGCCAGAAAGAGTTAATTAACTCACAGACTGACCTGATCCATGTCTGAACTTTTAGGAAGATATGTATATGAATAGAGCTTTGAAATGCAAGCCTGCATTGTTAGAGACAGAAGGGTAGATGTGGGCTCAGGTCTTGTGCTGTAAGCAAACAATTCTTGTCTATTACTATGGCTTTGATTCATGGATCAAAAAGGGAGTATTAACATTTAGGAAGACACTTGAATGAAATAGTATTATTGTCTATATGTCTCTTTGAAGGTTGTGGTAACCTGTATCTGAACTGTTTAATAGATAAATTAACTTGTGCTAATTGCCATGATGTTTGGGAGAAGGAAAGTTAAGCCTATTGTTTTCTCAGGCCAAAAGGCTGCTGGAAATGTATAAAAACCCTCGGACGTGATCCTTCTTCATCTCAGATCTGCTTTGGGTTTCAAGAAGGGGAAACCCTAAGCCATAAGGATTGAGATCCCCAGTCACTGACTGGAGTCACCCTGAATATGAACATTGGACTATAACCTATGGACTATTTCTAAAAGGACTTTTGGCAACTACAAGCTCATCTCTGCTATATATCTGAACCTCAAGAATTGAATTCAAGTCTGTATGTATATTGATCTTTTAACCAACACTCTCTCTCTTTTCTTTTTTAATAAACTTTAGCTTAGTTGATAAGAATTGGCTATCAGTGTGTATTTTGGGTAAGATCTAAGTTATAATTGGACCTGGGTGTGTGAATGATCCTTTGGGGTTGGAGAACCTTTTCTTTCATATAATGAGAGAAGATTTTCAATAATCATCATCATATCTGACATGTGTGTCTGGATGGAGGCCCGAGGCTGGGAACTTGAAGGGAACTGCGTTGTTTGGTCTTCTGAGTAACCAGTGAGGTACTACAGGAGCTGTTTTGTTCTGGCTTAGTAAATCTAAGTATTGGAATATCCACCAGCGTTTGGGGTTTGTTTGCCCTGTTCTGTTTGCAGTTGACCCTGACTGAGTGACCTCAGCTGGCTCCCACAGGCAGCATCGTCACACCCTGTTTATCTGCAGTTGGTCAATGTAGTCTATGTCCTCCATTGTGATATTTTCTAATAGAGAATAATTGCAGTGGCAATTTTGGACTTCTAACTATAAAGTATCATTACATATTTAAAAACCTAATTATTAAACTAGCTACATTTTTATGCACACTAAGGCATTATGATACTGTCACCACCATTACTATTCAAATCTGGAGAGGTAATTTTCACAGTGTTTTTAAACCCCTTTTTCAGTTTTCCTGTAGATCTCTATCCAAGGTGCTGCAAGAGTTTTTCAGAGCAGCTAAAGCAAAAATCTTTTGATTCAATCTTCTCCTGCCGGGTTGTACACTCCTTTATCAATCAGCATTTTATTTGAGTCCAATGAGTGTGTGGTCTTGTCCAGTGTTGGCTCAAGGCTCTCATTTTCAGGAGACTGAGCGGACCTGTCTTCGTACTGGCATAATTCCTCACTACTCTTGATTCTCACTTTAGTCACACTTGTGGAGACAATAATCATAACTCTTTGTGCATTTTCCTGGGCCTTTTCACAATTCAGGATGTCCATTAATTGCTTAACTAAACTTATATCTACTCCAAAAGGTATTGGGGTGATCCTTTCACATATCTGATATTGATCCTTAATTTCTTCATTTTCAATTTCAGGTTGTGTGAAATTGAAATCGCAACCAATCAGTGAGGCGATATTACAAAAACATTTATTCTCAGAAGGATTGAATTATATTGTTTAAAGTTAATAACGTACATATGTACACCAACTTGTAACACACATTTATTTCCAATGTACACAAAGATTGATCCATTAAAGAGAAAAGGGTTTAATTGATAGACATTTTCCTTCATTTAAATGTACATCATATGGCTGGATTGCATCACTATTACAAATATATCCCATTCCTCGTTCTTCCATACAAGCCTCAAGTTCCACAGTTTTCCACGTATTATTCTGTTTTATGGCCCATAATTTGTGTTCTACTGTTTGCATTACACTAGCATTAACATTTAACCCTAGTGCTACAATAGGAGATATCCATTCAGTTCAGGCTTCAGACATTGACTATAAATGTAGTAATTTGATTTACTTGTGGATTATATGTAAAGTTTACCATTTTCCACCAAGAATATGACTTTTGTTCAGCTTTGATGGTACGCTTCCATATTAGACTTATTTCGAAAGGTAAGATACCACTCATTCAATCTCATATAATATCTTTTACTACATCACTGGTCCATGTTTGTGCTTTTATGCAAGCCAATGCCATAGATTCACTGCTTTGTAATACTTCTACTGTGTTTAGTATGGCTATATGATCAGCGTTTTGCAACTTCTCCCAGCCCGGGAGCAAACTGGCGGTGAGGTGATGGCTGGTACTTATGTCATTCAAAGATGTTATCAAAGATTTAGATAAAGCTCCTAAGTGTTGTCCTACTGCATTTAACTGATGAGCCAATACCTCCTCATCTATACTGTTTAGTACTCCAAGCCCTGTACCAGTTCCTCCCAACATTGTATCCATCAAACTTCTTTTCTTTCTTTCTATTTATAGGAGCTTTTAATAAAAGTGGGTTTCCATCCATCTTTTCCATCCTACAAATAGAAGTTCAATATATTTACTGCATTGTGGTTTTTGGCAAGAAAGCTAAAACTGCCATTACTTTCTTTAGAGAGTAAGTGGGGTCGATTATTTGTTTCTTTTATCTTCCTTTACTATATATGGGTCAACACCAATTGATTCAGGTTTGGGTGTCCACAAAATAGTAAAAGTGTAATTAATTTGAGGGCCAGTCATTCTCCATAGTCCACTTCCACGCCTTTGTTATGGTCATACTACCTTCACGCCAATAGTGAAATAAGAGTTGGCTTTTACTTTCTTCCTTACACTCAGTGTCTTTTATTATATGTGTATACCAAGGTACTTGTCATTTTAATTGATTTCTAAATATAACTTTGGTCTGTAATTCACATTGAATATCTATTTTACTAATTTCTCCTCATGAATCAGTGATCCCAAATTCAACTTCTGTTTTATTATTAAGATTATGAGCCCATTGTATAAGTATTTGTTTCTTTACTTTTTGCACTCCATTTAGGGACATGCCATGCTATAAGAGCGCATGGAGAATTCTGGTCTGGATGTATTGTGAAATTATATGAACATACAATTTTTGTAGATCTATATTGCACATTGCCCAGTCCTTACTCCTTTCCCCCATATTTTACTTGTATTGCCAGTAGCATCCCATTCACATACTGAAGGTTTAGGCACAGCATAATAATTGTGATGGGTTATAAAATGTAATAACCAAACTTGAGAAACATATGTAATATGTCATTTGAGCATTGTGGGTCACGTGTTCTACCTTTCAAATTTTGTGCAATCAACTCTATAATTTTATGGGCCCATTACAACCATTATTGCTTATTATTTGGAACTGTGAAAGTACAATTTTGAATACTATTGACAGTAGCTGTTTTGTTGGGCTTAATCCATTATATTTTCATATCTGAACTCATTCTTTCTGGATTTATCAAAAGATTAGGTGAGCATGCAATTTTTTTTTAATCCTTCTATTATTATACACTGCCAGTGTCCTTCTCTTACTGCTCTACTGTGTATTGTGCCTATCCCTTCATGTGATTTCCATGTAAACCCTAAAGGTTGTGGTGAATTTTCACCAGATCTTTGGGCCATTAAATTTCCTTTGCCCTGAGCATCAAAAATATATATATATTTATGGGCATCAGTAATGAGCATTCTACCCATATGATTTTGTGCCATGAATTCTATAATCCTTGGTGGTCCCATTACCACTTTTACTGCCCTTGGCTTATTTTCTATTCTTGGAATTGTAAAAAACACATTTCTCAATATTACTGGCAACAGCTTCGTTATTGGGATAGAACTCGGCCCACCATTTCATCAGTGTCTTGTCTAAATTTGCACCACCATAGCAGAAACCCACAGCCATATATGCCCAGAAGAGCCAAGATGAATAGAACTGCATCTTCTACCATCTGCCTTTCATCTGAAAAATAGAAATAATGAATGACCCTTTTTATAAGACAAATTCATCTTTTATTTTAACAAAACCTTTTAATAATAATGCAAAAAAATTCTTCCTTCCACAAATTTATACTAGTTAACATTTTTAACTCACCTATCTCATGATACCAATTAACAATTATCTTATTTACCTATACTAATTGTTGTTTCTTATACTATTCCTTAACACCTTCATTATATCTACATTTTCCTTATTACTGAATAGTACCCTTTTAATTATTGATAGAGCTGTCATAACTAAAATATTAAACAAATAAAAAAATATTAATTGCACTCCATAATACTCTATGGTTGACATTGATCAAACAATTTAACACTCCAAAGATGTTTACCCCTATAATTCCATATCCTTTGATTCTTCTATGCATAAGGCCAAACCTGGCAATGATTTGCCATTGGCCTATGTTGATGGACATTGGCCTATTTATAGGGATGAGAAATTGTCCTCCCACCCCAATGACAATACAAACATCTCTTGACTGCTATGGTGTTAGATCCACATTTATATCCAGATTTAAAATTGATAATGTTGACCCTGTATCCAAGTGACACAATAATCCCACTCTGATCTCTGGGTTATTGAGGATTACTGGGACTAAAGGTCTGGGGTCCAAAAGTAATTGTTTTATCCTTATGGGAAAGGCCTGTTCTTTTCTCCTATCTCTGCTTTCCTCACTGTCTCTCTCTATATTATTCATCCTATTTTCTAATTCTGCCTCCATCATTTCTAATAAATCCATAATTTCTTCATCATTAAGATTGGGAAATTCACTGAACCATCCACCACCTGCCATTCTCTTTTTTGTTTGTTCCTCTTTAACTCACTTACTTTCTCTTTTTCTTTCCCTATTTATAAATAAAATTACCATTTATATATATTATTTAACTAACTTTTAATTCCATTACTGTCACTAACTTATCTCTTATTTGCAAAAAGAAAAGGAGTACTTGTGGCACCTTAGAGACTAACCAATTTATTTGAGCATGAGCTTTCGTGAGCTACAGCTCACTTCATCGGATGCATACCGTGGAAACTACAGCAGACTTTATATATACACAGAGAATATGAAACAATACCTCCTCCCACCCCACTGTCCTGCTGGTAATAGATAAGCTATTACCAGCAGGACAGTGGGGTGGGAGGAGGTATTGTTTCATATTCTCTGTGTATATATAAAGTCTGCTGTAGTTTCCACGGTATGCATCCGATGAAGTGAGCTGTAGCTCACGAAAGCTCATGCTCAAATAAATTGGTTAGTCTCTAAGGTGCCACAAGTACTCCTTTTCTTTTTGCGAATACAGACTAACACGGCTGTTACTCTGAAACTTATCTCTTATTGTTAACATAATCTAATTTATTTCTATAATTAATGCTATCATTAAACTTATTCCATATTTATAGTTATTACTAAACTTAAGTTTAATTAGGTAGTAAATAAGTGTTATCTATTACATACTCATTTTCCTTGATTTTATTCTATTCAACTGCATTCCACAGTACCCTTGCATTTATATCAGTCATACAATTTACCTTTTTTATAATGTCTATTCTAATAAGTCCTCTACTATTGACTCCCATATTTGCCAAACTGAATCTTACATTATCTATACATCTAATACCTATGTTGTTAGATAGAGGAATACTTAAAGGAATGGGTATCTGTTCTCCCAATAGTCCTGTAAGCATATACAGGTCTCTTGACATATATCGGGTAATATCTACATCCATCGCTGTATTTATTAATGAAAGCAAAGATCCAGTATCCAATATAGCAGTGTTTCAATTTCTGCTTCAGTAATTCAGATTGGAACCAATGGTCTATCATACTGATCTAAATATATCTGTGATACAATTAATGGAGAGGTAGCCTCTTCTTCAGGCACCGTTATTCCACTTTCTTCATCTGTTGCTTCTGCTTCAGATAATCTTATAAATTCATTTTTTGGCATATCTAGATCTAGTAAATCTCTCATTTCTTCATTATCCATCAGATTTTCCATTTCTTCTCCATTCATATCTGGTATTTCCCCAAACCATGCTGCTATCTCATTTATCTATTTTATTCTTCCCTTGTCTTTCTCTATCAAATAAAAAAATCCATTTATATACACATTATTTTACTTATTTTCTATACTATTGCTCAAAAGATATTTCTTTCTAAATCTATTGAGCATTGGAGTGCCGTGAGAATTTCCATTCCCACTATTCCAAGTCCATTGTCTCTTAGGTTCATAATCGTGAAACACACTCCGAATACTTTTCCTGTCCTATATTAACTATTAGTGTATGTGTTAATGGAATTTCACTTTTTATTCCTAATACTCCTTGTACTACTACTGTGTTGTGGGAGGTCTGCTGGACTGTATCTGTTATTTAACACAGATTAAGTAGATCCAGTGTCTAGGTAGCATAAGTGTTATATTTTCTCTTTAGCTATGCTAATTGTGATCACTAGTCTTCCATTATAATCCTTCCACAAAGGAACTATCATTTGAAGCGGATGCTTCTCCGATTGATGGACTGGTGTTAATGTTTTGGGTTGCTTGGTCTGCTGTTGAATTTAAATTAGTTGTTTCTATCACTGGCAGACTTTCCAAGAACTCATCTAAATCTTGCTCAGTCCAATCTGAAGATATATACCAAGCTTCTTCATCTCATATTTCATTCTACATCCCTTCTCTTTGCATTTTTATAATCTTTTTAATGTCCCTACAATAAATATTATTATTATTTTGGTTCTCCTTTCCTTGTTTTGTTCTTAATCAAAACAAAGTGGAGGGGTAATTAGTATTTTATTTCTACTTCATAAAGTCCTTAATTTTTATTGCCACTGAGGGTCCCAAAAATTCCTATGCTTTGTACTAACTTTAAAAAAAAAAAGGCAACTGTAGCTATTAGCATCTCTTATCTGGATGCTCCACTATTAAATTCCATATATCCAGTGGGTTGTTCCCAATCATCTGGTTTTAAATGTGCCACTAGATCAGCATGATCTTTTCATGACATTGGGGAGATGGGGGGGCACTCCGCTTCCCTATATCTGATCTTCGGGGTGTGGTGGAGCCATAGGCATACTCCTTTTATGATTAATCTTTTTAAGTAGTTCTTCTGTAGGTAAACCATTAATCTGGTCTCTGGGTTCATAGTGTAATAATTTTTCTCCAAAGCTAATTTCTTCCTGCATCACCTTTCCTTTGTTCATAAGGAACCAGATTTTGTTTTTATTTTATTTTCTCAATTATTATCCATCTTGTTTATGTTGCTGGTTTTCTTTTCCCTTAGGATTGTTATTGGAAAAGCTCACCACTGATAACCCTTTCGGCTTTTTTCTTGGGAGTGGCAATCCCTTTTGTATTTTACCTTTTCCTACATTGTTTAAAGTAGTGTCTGAATTACTAAATGTTACTGCTGTTTTTACTGTTACATCAAATTGTGAAACTAAGGCTTCTTCAGAGTGTAATACATTACCTACTATAGTACCTTTCTGTTTATGCATTAATTCCAAAGTCATACATGAATTTGGGTTTTCTTTTACCCATTGTTCCTTCTTAGGAAAACTTCTTAGAGAATCAGAATCCCCTTCTGGAAAAAAAGATTTCTTCTTTTGTCTTCCAACTATTAATATTACTTCCATAGGGGAATTAAGAAAAGATTTCTGAACTAGTACCAGGGCTGACCTTGTTCTTTTCTTTTAATCCCATGAGTTTAACTTCTTTGATGTTCACCACAGCACCACTTTTCTGAGCCATGCTATTAACTACCTGCATAGCCTGCCATTTTTTCTACATGCAAGCCACTTCATGCTAGCCATATGCCTGGTTAGTTTTAATCTGCTGGTTCTATGACCTCAGAACCATATCTACCATTGCCTGTGTGGCCATACATTTTCCCCTTGAGCAGCACTCCTGCTTCCCTAACACTTCAAGCCCTCACTCATCACAAATGCACTGCAGCTTTTCAGTCTGTGAACTCCTATATTAAGCTGAACCATCTCGTAACAACAAAATTTCAGTTGCTGCTGAAGCAGCTGACTCTGGTCTTTCAACCTTTTGGATTCATCTATCTCAGACACACAGGGGCTATTTAGTTATTTCACAACCACAGTTGAGACCCCATTCTATTTGTGCCTTACTGGCTTCTTTTTGCATGGCTATAATCTGAATGTTTTGAGTTAGTATAGTGGCTTTTAACATATCCGCCTCTGTTTTTATGCTAGTCAATTCCTCCTGTGAGGCAGTCATCTGAGCAGTATGTGCCATCACAGTGGCTCTCAAAACTTCAGCCTCTACCTTTGAATTAACTAATTCCTTCTGTGAATTAGCTAATTCTCCCTTTAGCTTTTCTTATACCTCAGATAACTTTTCTGCTTTCATCTTCCATTCATTTATCTCTGTTCTAAAATAGAAAAAGAGGAATTAGTAAACTAACTCGTTTCCTCAGCCTTAAACTATTTATTTCCTTACATAAAACTCCAGCCACCATTTGCAAACCCTGTAAAGCAGCTTACTTTTTCTCCTTTTCACTAGGCTCTCCTGAGAATTCTTTTTTTCTCAGGCTGAACCCATTGCTCACACAGTTGCTGGTAAGCACCAGGTCCAGTGAACGCATTTTTCTTTCCAAGGACTGCATCCTACTTTCTAACAATCTTCTAAGTTGTTTCCCAACATTATTTCTAAAGTATTATATTGTGCCTCAGTTTCCCTTTTGCTGTCATTCTAATTTATTCCTTGCTTAGCTAGGTACTGGTCTCAGGTATAACCACCTATGTTTTTTTAAGGAAGTTGGGACTTGGGTGTGGCCAGGGTTATAACCCTGATCACTCCGGACTTACAAATTCCTTTAATAAAACTAAATTATTGACAGAACATGGGCTATAACTCTAGTTCTAACCCTTCTTCCTGTGCGGGGATTGGGTTGGGGTTACAAGTGCCTCGTGATAAGGGTGTTGGTGCAGAAGAGGCAAAGCTAGCTTTGCCCTTTATGTACCAATCCTTTACACTGGCTACAATCCTCGCTGCCTCTTATGCCACCGATCCTATTCTCACCTCCCTTTTACCGATCCACACAGGGCATCAGCTATTCGTTAATATAGTGTGATCCTCCATTTTGATGTTTTCTAATAGAGAATTATTGTGGTGGCCATTTTGGATTTTTAACTATAAATTATCATTACTTATTTAAAGCCCTACTTCTAAAACTAACTATATTTTTATGCAAGCTA
Source organism: Caretta caretta (assembly GCF_965140235.1). NCBI lineage: Eukaryota > Metazoa > Chordata > Testudines > Cheloniidae > Caretta > Caretta caretta. The sequence continues at coordinate 85,031,812 of NC_134209.1, forward strand.
AGACATTATGATACTGTCACCCACCATTATTATTCAACTCTGGAGAGGTGATTTTCACAATGTTTTAAAACCCCTTTTTCAGTTTTCCTGCAGATCTCTATCTAAGCTGCTGCAAGAGTTTTTTCAGAGCAGCTAAAACAAAATCCATTGTATCTGTGTGACCAAAACCAATGGCTGAGTTCTACGTAAATGAAGCTTCAAGGGGATGGAAAGTCCAAAAGAAGGTAAGAACAGCATGAGGTCATTCTGCTTCTTTGGGAGGGTGGGGGAAGTCATTGAACTTTGGAAGATATATGCAAAGACAGAAGCCATCTTTGGCATCCATTAGACCAATGGTTCTCAAACTTTTTTTTTTTTGTGGACCACTTGAAAATTGCTGAGGGTCTCGGCAGCCCACTTAATGATCTTTCCAAATGTAGTTTGTACCATTAGCCAACTATTGTAAAGCGCTTTGGATAAAAGCGCTATATAAAAAAACCTCTTAATAATTAACTTCTTTTGTTCTACCTTTATAATGCAATGGATGTGCTCTCTCTCCCCCACACACACAGCAGCCCCCGAGCTGGGGTTGGGAAGGAGCCGGGGTGGGGGGGGGGTCTCTCTTGCCACAGCAGTCACAGATCTGAGTCTGGGAAAGAGGGCCAACTCTACCCAGCAGCTGCAGCCCGGGACCTGGGGAAAGTTACCTCTTTCTCTGGTCGCCGCAGCCCTGCATGTCCCAAATTCCCCCCACCCCCTCTTTTCACCCTACTAACCTCTCCCACCTACCCCCTATTCCCCCCAAGGCCACCACCTCACCTTACATGTACATCTTCTCCAGGGTCCAGGCACCTAATTAGTGGAGCCATGCAGGCATGGATCCACTAATAAGGTGGGTGGCCCTTCATTCTCTCATGTGCAGCTGCCCAGGTGCGCACCTTAGAGGGAACTATTCGTGAACCACCTGAATGGAGCTTGCGGACCACTGGTGGTCCACGGACCACAGTTTCAGAACCTCTGAATTGGGCAGAAGGGAACAAAGCTTTTGCAATCTGAGCAAGGTAAGTCCTTCAAACAAGGTGGCAGGAGTTGAAGTCTCTGGAAACTGATACAGGTGAGAAACCTGATTAGGCAAAGATCTTCCACCTTGTAAGACAAAAAGAAAAGGTGTACTTGTGGCACCTTAGAGACTAACCAATTTATTTGAGCATGAGCTTTCGTGAGCTACGGTTCACTTCATCAGATGCATACTGTGGAAACTGCAGCAGACTTTATATATACACAGAGAATATGAAACAATACCTCCTCCCACCCCACTGTCCTGCTGGTAATAGCTTATCTAAAGTGATCATCAGGTGGGCCATTTCAAGCACAAATCCAGGTTTTCTCACCCTCTACCCCCCCACACAAATTCACTCTCCTGCTGGTGCTAGCCCATCCAAAGTGACAACTCTTTACATAATCAAGTCGGGCTATTTCCTGCATAAATCCAGGTTTTCTCACATCCCCCCCACCCCCATACACACACAAACTCACTCTCCTGCTGGTAATAGCTCATCTAAACTGACCACTCTCCAAGTTTAAATCCAAGTTAAACCAGAACATCGGGGGGGGGGGGGTTAGGAAAAAACAAGAGGAAACAGGCTACCTTGCATAATGACTTAGCCACTCCCAGTCTCTATTTAAGCCTAAATTAATAGTATCCAATTTGCAAATGAATTCCAATTCAGCAGTTTCTCGCTGGAGTCTGGATTTGAAGTTTTTTTGTTTTAAGATAGCGACCTTCATGTCTGTGATTGCGTGACCAGAGAGATTGAAGTGTTCTCCGACTGGTTTATGAATGTTATAATTCTTGACATCTGATTTGTGTCCATTTATTCTTTTACGTAGAGACTGTCCAGTTTGACCAATGTACATGGCAGAGGGGCATTGCTGGCACATGATGGCATATATCACATTGGTGGATGTGCAGGTGAACGAGCCTCTGATAGTGTGGCTGATGTTATTAGGCCCTGTGATGGTGTCCCCTGAATAGATATGTGGGCACAATTGGCAACGGGCTTTGTTGCAAGGATAAGTTCCTGGGTTAGTGGTTCTGTTGTGTGGTATGCGGTTGTTGGTGAGTATTTGCTTCAGGTTGCGGGGCTGTCTGTAGGCAAGGACTGGCCTGTCTCCCAAGACTTGTGAGAGTGTTGGGTCATCCTTTAGGATAGGTTGTAGATCCTTAATAATGCGTTGGAGGGGTTTTAGTTGGGGGCTGAAGGTGACCGCTAGTGGCGTTCTGTTATTTTCTTTGTTAGGCCTGTCCTGTAGTAGGTAACTTCTGGGAACTCTTCTGGCTCTATCAATCTGTTTCTTTACTTCTGCAGGTGGGTATTGTAGTTGTAAGAAAGCTTGACAGAGATCTTGTAGGTGTTTGTCTCTGTCTGAGGGGTTGGAGCAAATGCGGTTGTAACGCAGAGCTTGGCTGTAGACGATGGATCGTGTGGTGTGGTCAGGGTGAAAGCTGGAGGCATGCAGGTAGGAATAGCGGTCAGTAGGTTTCCGGTATAGAGTGGTGTTTATGTGGCCATTGTTTATTAGCACTGTAGTGTCCAGGAAGTGGATCTCTTGTGTGGACTGGACCAGGCTGAGGTTGGTAGTGGGATGGAAATTGTTGAAATCATGGTGGAATTCCTCAAGGGCTTCTTTTCCATGGGTCCAGATGATGAAGATGTCATCAATATAGCGCAAGTAGAGTAGGGGCTTTAGGGGACGAGAGCTGAGGAAGCGTTGTTCTAAATCAGCCATAAAAATGTTGGCATACTGTGGGGCCATGCGGGTACCCATAGCAGTGCCGCTGATCTGAAGGTATACATTGTCCCCAAATGTAAAATAGTTATGGGTAAGGACAAAGTCACAAAGTTCAGCCACCAGGTTAGCCGTGACATTATCGGGGATAGTGTTCTTGACGGCTTGTAGTCCATCTTTGTGTGGAATGTTGGTGTAGAGGGCTTCTACATCCATAGTAGCCAGGATGGTGTTATCAGGAAGATCACCGATGGATTGAAGTTTCCTCAGGAAGTCAGTGGTGTCTCGAAGGTAGCTGGGAGTGCTGGTAGCGTAGGGCCTGAGGAGGGAGTCTACATAGCCAGACAATCCTGCTGTCAGGGTGCCAATGCCTAAGATAACTATTTCATATTAGTCTAGTATCCCCGCAAGTATTTTCACACTTTCATTTGTATCACACTCACGTACTGTAAAACTGCATGAAGACAGCAGGCCACCCTCCAGACACTCACTCCTGGACACCTGCTCAGGGCGCGCTGCCTACCTGCTGCCCTTGCCTAGTACACCGCCCTCCGGCTGGCGCTGTCACCGTGTGACCGCCTCCCCGCCCTGCCGCAGCGAGCCCCACGCTTAGCTTGGAAGCGCTCCGGGGCAGGGGCTCTCTGCTCCTGCGGGACCCGCAGCCCTTCCCACAATGCACAGCGCAAGGCTCGTTTCACTAGCGCCATGACGTAACGGGAATGCTGGGCGTGCGGCCTCACGGCTGCTTCCCCGCCCCCAAGACCGCCACAAGCTCCCCCTGGATCCCCCGCCCCTTAACGCACAGCTCTTCTTCTTCCGCCTCCCCAGCTGCTCCGTTGCTACGGTAACTAACCCCCGCTCACCACGTGCTCAGATTCGGGCACCGCCTCCTCCTGGCCCCCCCAGCCCCGGGACGGTCAAGCGGCTCTCTCCAATCAGCGTGGGTCCGGGCGGAGGAGGCGGGCCCCGCTCGTTGCCTGGGTGACGGGTTTTGTTGGTTGCAGCCCCCGGCCCCGGGGACAGTGGCGGTGCGGGAGCGGCCAGGTAGGAGCTGGGGCCGGTTGGGGAGCGGCTGCTGGGTGACCGCTGGGGGGGGCGGGGGCTCGCACTTGCCGCGGGCAGATGCACGGGCCGGGGCAGGGGGGCTGCTCCTGCACCCCGGGGCCGGGACGGCGGCGGCGGCTCGGGGTGTCCGTGCCCGTCGGGGGTTTGTGTTTCACATCAGCCGCCTCCGGCCAGCCTGGAAGCGCTTCCTTCGCCTCGGCTCGGCGGCGCCGGGGGAGGGCGGCCCGGGGGAAGGGTCTCTGATTGGCAGCCTGTCGCACACTCCCCCCCCCCCCCCCCCGCCGAATTATTTTCTGATCATCAATAAACTTTCTTTGGGGGACTTTGTGTTCCGCCCCCCCCCCCCCCCGTGGGAGTCGCAGGGCGAGAGGGTGGCCGGGAGGAGTGCCTGGCTTCAGAGATACTTGCTGGGTTTGCAGGGAAAAGAGGGAGGGTCACTTTACCGGTGAAATCCTGTCTCCGCGCTAGGCAATGGCAGAATTGGAAAATCTGCTGAATGAAAGTCACACACATGCACAAAGGTAAATTTGAAAACAAGCCTAACCCAAAATAAACTTAAGGGCCTAAGAATTGCCATACTGCATGGGACCAACGGTCTGTCTAGTCCACTATCCTGTCTTTGACAGTGGCTGTTGCGGCAATTTTGCGGAAAGCCACCTATCTTCTGCTCCTGTTTTCTGGCAGTCAGTGCTTCAGGGTCACCCTGAGCATAGAATTACAGCCATGAACATCTTCGCTAATAGCCATTGATGGATCTCTCTTTCATGAATGTATCTAGTTCTTTTTTAAACCCAGTTATACTTCTGGCCATCACAACATCCCATAGCAATGAGTTCCATGGGTTATTTGTGCATTATATGAAAAAATACTTTAAGGTGTAGGTGCACAATGGATTTATATAGGGGCATCATGTTTTCTGTCTTATTTTCTACTCTTTCCTTGTTACCCTTTTTTGATGGCTGCTGTGCATTGAGCCGAAGTTCTCAGAGACCTATGTGTGATTACTCCAAAGTCTCTTTCTAGTGTAGTAACAGGCAAGAGCTAATTTATAATATATCATTATATATGTAGTTGGGAGTATTTTTCCAAGGTGCATTACTTCACACTTGTCAGTGTTGAATTTCATCTGCTTTTTGTTGCCCAGTCACCCAGTTTTTTGAGATCCCTTTAATAGACTCATAGAACTGGAAGGGACCTCAAGAGGTCATTTAGTCCAGTCCCCTGCACTCAAGGTAGGACTAAGTATTATCTAAACCATCGCTGAGAGGTGTTTGTCGAACCTGCCCTTAAAAATCTCCAATGATGGAGATTCTACAACCTCCCAGAGCAATTAATTCCAGTGCTTAACCACTCTGGCAGTTAGGAAGCTTTTCCTAATGTCCAACCTAAACCGCCCTTGCTGCAATTTAAGCTCATTGCTTCTTGTCCTATCCCCAGAAGTTAAGAAGAACAATTTTTCTCCCTCCTCCTTGTAACAACCTTTTATGGACTTGAAAACTGTTGTGTCCCCTTCTCCAGACTAAACAAACACAGTTTTTTCAATCTTCCCTCATAAGTCATGTTTTCTAGACCTTTAATCATTTTTGTTGCTCTTCATTGGACTTTCTCCAGTTTGTCCACATCTTTCCTAAATTTGTGGTGCCCAGAACTGGACACAATACTTCAGCTGAGGGCTAATCAGCGCGTAGTAGACCAGAAGAATTACTTCTTGTGTCTTGCTTACAATACTTCTGCTAATACATCCCAGAATGACATTTGCTTTTTTTGCAACAGCATTACACTGTTGACTTATATTAAGCTTGGGATCTGAGGGTCATGGTGGATCACTTTCCACAGTACTTCTTCCTAGGCAGTCATTTTGTATGTAACTCTTCTCAGTCAGCTCTGGACTTAAGAATCTTGAGTAATTTTGTATCATTTGCAAAAATTTCCACTTTGTCATTCACTCTGTGACAAGTTCTCCCTGGGATGCCACCTAAAACTGGGGTACCACTGAGCCCTCTGACCCACGAGCCTGGGCTGCCTCTCACACTGTATTGCTGTGACAAGCTGCAAAGCCCACCAGCTTGCACTTTCACCAGCATTCATATAGGTAGGGACACACCCAGCTGCAGTCACATGCAGGCGCTCTAATCACCAGCTTCCCAGCCTCGGACCCCAGAGTAGTACTGTCCTGTCCTGGTCAAATCTGGCCAGTATATGGGCTTAATACCTGGTCCGCTTCTCCTTCCATGTGAGGAGAACAATACACACTTGTGGTAATCAAGCAGAGATTTTCCCCAAGCACTCCAGTCAAAGCTCACTGGTTTAGATAAAAACAAAAACAAGTTTATTAACTACAAAAAATAGATTTTACGTGATTATAAGGGATAGCAAACAGATCAAAGCGGATTACTTAGAAAATAAACAAAAAACACAAACTAAGCGTAATATACTAGATAGAGTGGATATGAATTAGCAGATTTTCACCCCAAGAGATGATACAAGCAGGCTGCAGATTCTTAAGAGGCAAGCTGCACTTGCTTTACATCTTGGAATCCCTCAGTGTTTCATACACAGGCTAGAAATCCGATTAGCCTGGGCCCAGCACTTCCCCCAGTTCAGTCTTTGTTCCTCAAGTGTTTCCAGGAGTTTTGTTGGGTGAAGAACTGAAAATGATGTCACTCCCTCCCTTTATATATCTTTTGCATACGGCAGGAACCCTTTGTTCCAAAGCTTGGTTCCCAGACCAGTCTGTGGCAAAATCCTGACATCCCAAGATGGAGTCCAGCATCATGTGACCTGGTAACATGTCCTTGCAGTGTCTTAGCAGCCATCACTCACAGGCTGTCTGTAGCGTTTTCAGTAAGGGTCACCAGGTAGGAGATAAGCTTCTCGGAAGACCTGTTGTTCTTTCTAATAGCCCATTGCCCTGAACAGACCCTTTACAACCAGCTATTTAGACTGAAAGCATCTTGTCTGGTGGGCGTAAATGAGCTGTCTAATCAGTTCGACACATGAAGTAAAACTCATAGTCATAGATTTTAAGGGACTATTACAATCACTTTTTCTGACCTCCTGCATGACACAGGCCATAGAAATTCACCTGGTAATTTCTGCATCATACCCAATATACTTTTGTTAAACCAGAAGTTATATTTTGGAAATGCAGTGTTCTTGTAGTCACGTCAGTCCTGGTACATTAGAGAAACCAGGTGGGAGATGTAATATCTTTTATTGGATCAACTTCTGTTGGTGAGAGAGACAAGCTTTTCAGCTTACACAGAGTTCTCCTTTAGGCCTGGGAAACTTATTCAGAGAATTACAGCTAAATGTAAGGTGTAACAGATGGCTTAGTGTAAGTAGTTAACACATATTTCAAGGGACCATTCAAGGTGAACTGGCGCATTAACCCCTTTCAGTCATGGGGGGAAAGAAAGAGGGGGTTGTTAGTGGGTTATAGATTGTTATAATAAGCCATAAATCCAGTGTCTTTATTCAGTCTATGATTTTTTGGGTGTGGCAAAGTTATGAGTTTAAGTTTCCAGTTCATCTTTTGAAAGTGTTGTGCAGGTTTCCTTTGACATGAGGACTGATAGATCAAACATAAAGTGATCACTTTGTGAAAAAGTGTTCACCCACAGGTGATGTGGTGTTTTTGTCTTCTCATTTTCTTGTCTGAGTTCATTCAAGCATGTAGTGATTGGTTTCACCCACATACTTGTTATTGGGGCATTTAGTGCACTGGATGAGGTACACCATGTATTGCAATAGGCACATGTAGGACCCATGGATCTTGAAGGGTGTGTTGATAATTATAGCAATGGAGATATGTCTTTAGGTTTTGCATCTGTTCTTCTAGCAGGGTCTAGTGCTGCTTTGAGTTGATGTGTCCTGGTATGTAGGAACATGCTTCTGACAATGAGCTTGGAGAGGTTGGGGGATTGTTTGAAGGCCAGAAGAGGAGGTTCAGGAAAGACTTCTTTATGGATGGGGTCCCCATCAAGTATGGGTTGCAGTTGTTTGATGGTACCTGGTGTGGGTTCCAGTGTGGGGTGATAGGTGACAACTAGGAGTGTGTGGTTGGAGGGGGTGTTGTTTCTGTATTGAAGGAAGTTCACCCGGAGTATTTGGGTGGCCCGTTCCATGAATCAATCTACTTCTCTGGTGAAGCGTCCTTGTTTGGTGAAGGTGGTTTTGTGTGTGTATCCTGGACTTTTTCCTCTGAGCATATCCTGTGATATCTGAGTGCCTTTTTGCAGATGATAAATTTTGTGATGTATTTGGGGAGGTTACTGGATCTATGAAGATAGGTGTGGTAATCTGTGAGTGTCTTGTATATTGTTGTCTGTTGGGTTCCATTGTTGAAGGTGATCATGGTCTCCAGGAAGTTGACGCTAGCATGGGAGTGTTTGAGAGAGAATTTAATGGACAGGTGGTGGTTGAAATTTGTGGTGAAAATCCTGAGGGAATTTAAGTCACCTGTCTAGAGGATGAAAATAGCATTGATGTAGCTCAGGTATATCCTTGGTTTTGTGGTGTGCTTGTCTAGAATTTCTTCTTCAAGATGGCCCATGAAGAGCTTGGCATACTGGGGAGCCATCCCAGTACCCATGGTTTGGACAAAGTGTTTGTTGTGGAATGTAAAATTGTTATGGGTAAGGATGCAGTGGATGAATTTGGAGTGGATATCTGAGGGCTGTCCATTGTCTTGTAAATATTTGAGGCAGGCAGCTATGCTACCATTGTGAAGGATGTTACTGTATAGGAAAATGAGGTCCAAGGTGACAAGGATGATGTTCTGTGGAAGATTGTTAATGTTGCAAAGTTTGTGGAGGAAGTCAGTTTTGTCTTGGAGGAAGCTGGCCCTTTGCATGATTTGAGGATTGTTTCTACGAGTCCAGATATCTTCTGGAAAGATGTCCAGTTTTGATATTAAGATTGAATGCAGTGATGGAGAATGAACAATCCATGAAAGGATGTAGTGCAAACAGTAAATTCTTCTCACTGTTAAAAATCTGTTTGAATTTGTCTCGTTTAGACTTCTAGCCATTGGCTCGTTTTTACGCCTTTGTCTGGTAGACTGAAGAGCCCTCTGTTTAAAGTGAATCTTCTCCCAGACTAGGTACATGGATTATAATCAAGTGATCTGTTAATCTTTTATTTGATAAGATAAATAAATTGTTTTTCTGTCACTGTAAGGCAGACTTTCCAGTCCTCATAACTCAAGTTGCAAAAAGTCAAGAAATGCAAAACCAGTCATAACTCAGTTGCTGTTTGCTTATGCAGAACAACTGTTCCTATTTGTTTCAGCATGATGTATTATTCTTTATTTTAAATTGTGTACTGTAAAATGTATACTTTGGGGAAATTGGTGAATTTAATTTTTGTATTATTATTTTATATTTGTATTGCAGTAGTGACCAAAGGCTCCACTCAGGATCACAGTCTGCTAGTGCTACTTGCTGAACAAACACACAAGGAGCCATGGTGCCTTGAAGAATTTACAATTAAACAGACAAGACATAAACCTAGTAATAGAGATCATATAAGCAAAATGTCAAAGGTACATGTCTAGTTCTATGGTGTATGGTTGGTTTTTGTTTTTTTTTTTTTTTTTACATTTTCACCTGAATGCCATCTCCCTCCTCTTTTGCCTTTCCTTCTCCATTCTTCTGTTTCAGTTTCTGGATCATGTTGATCCAGTGGTCCAGATCCTGACCCCAGTGTGGCCCATTTGCACTGGTCTGCCTATGCAAAGGGGGCATAAAACTGAAACAAACTAGTAAGAGAGGATTCCCCTGGCATGAGGAAATTTTCAACAGGTATGGTCCCTCTACCCCAAGTAGGAGTTCAGACTGAATGTGGCTAAAGTGAGCTTCATTCCAGCAAAGAATGGCTGATGTAACAACCCCACTGTTACAAGTTAGCATAAGTTAGACAGGCCCTGATTTGTGCCAGTAGCTGAGCTGTGCTCCAGCATTAGGAAGAAGGCAGAGGTGGTGTACAGCCACCTTTTTCCCCCCACTTGGGTTCTGTACTAAAACACTCCTTAGCTGGGCCAAAGGATCAGGGCCAATGTATCCTCCTTCGCCTTTCCCTGTCATAAATTCAGACTAAGTGTGGAAGGATAAGGGAAAAATGCCTGTGAGCTGGTGCCTCTGGTTCAGTTACTGAAAGTGTCTACAGACATCAAACCTCCTCCTGCATTTTTTGATGGCTGCTCCAGCGGCCTTCTATACTGTGCAGGGAACAGGGTGGAAAGGCTTTTACCTCCACTCTGTGGGGCTGCCTTTCAATGTCGGAAGCCAGCACAGCTTCTTCTTTTTTGGAGTCCAAACTATATAGTATTACTATTGCATGAACACTTTTTCATTTAGTTATATTTGTGGAGAAAAGGGAATGGATTAACCGTATGCTACCTTGCTTTTGCACTTGGACAATATTTAATGTGGAATTCCAGAAGGTATTTCTGCTTTTTAGACAAAAAAGAATTTTAAATTGGTACATGTTACGTACCCCTTGACAAGAAACTGTAGCATGTATAAGAATCAGTAACTCAGGGTTCTACATTTCTATTCATGCATTAAGCACGTTTTTCTGTTTAAAAAAGGTACATTCTAATGACTGAGCCACAAAATAAAAACATCCTGTTTATTGCAGAAGGGAGGGGAAACAAAGGAGTTATGAAAACATTTATATAGTAAACATTCATATAGTTGGAGGTATTTATTTTTCAAAATTAGCAAGGCTGAAATTTACCCTTCTCTAGATAAAGATATGTGATTTGTATGCAAGAGATTATACAGGGTTTGACAGATAGGAATTATACATCTATGTTAGAGGGTTTTGGGTGTGCTGACATTTCTCGACTCGCTTGAGAACACAGAATTTAGCAAAACAAAATGGCCAATAAAGTCTTGTTTTTAGTTTTGAAAAAGTAAAAATATTTAATACACAATTTGAAAGATGCGTGGGAAGTGGTTAGCTCAGCACTGCATACAAATATTTTTGTGCAGTAGAGAACACATTGCTTTGCCATATGAAATGTATCAGACTTCATAGTATTACATATTTTCCTTGAGAAACAAGGTAGGTGAAAGTCTTTTTTTAATTGGACCAACTTTTGTCAGTGAAAGAGAAGCTTTTGAGCTTACACAGAGCTCTTCTTCTGGTGTCTTCAGGAGTGTAAGCTCAAAAGTTTGTCTCTCACCAACAGAAGTTGGTCCAATAAAAGATACTACCTCGCCCACTTTTTCTCTCTAATATCCTGAGACCAATGTGGCTACAACAACACTGCATGTTTTCTTTTAGAAATATTCATATTTACATATGGGAAGGATAGTACTGGTGTAGACCCTATTTTATTATTATTATTCAAATTTATAGAGTAGTATCAAGTGGCACTGATCCAGGCAGAATTTCCATTCCCATTGTGGAAATTTAAAGGTAACATTCTTCGATAATATTTCTATTATTTGCATGTTATATTTCTGAAAACCATATCTTATTGTTGATTTTTGCACAAAATGTCAACTGACTTTACTGGGAGTTCTGCACATAAATCTGTATCAAGATATGAAAGGAGTGTGATCAAAAACAGTACTTGAAAATATAAAAAGTCTGAGGATACATCTAATTGTATTATAGTTAAGTCCCTGCTGAAATTGCAGGATCATCGTCAAAAAATTGCAGCTGAGTTGCAGATAAGCTATGGAAAATTATGGAAAAGTAATAATGGACCTTATTATTTGTGGTAATGAAGTACATTATTACTTTTCTGAGATTTTCCACTGGTGGCTTCCTGGCTCCGGCGGAGGTGTGGGGGAAAGAAGCCTGATATTGAGGATTCTGCAATATCGCAAGTTAAGTAGGGTCCTAATTATAGTGTCTTCTGACCACTTGTGGGCTGACGGTGGTGGAAAAATGTTTAAAATATTTGTTAGTCTACAAAGTTTGCGTTGACCAACATTTTTAGAGATTGAGAAGTTGTTGAATAACATTGCTTTTTTTTATTTGAGGGGGAGGGGTTTTTAGTTACTGCTGATAACGTATGGATTTTCATGAGGTGTTCTTTTGCTGGACAGTGTTTGAGATTTACCTGGCCAAATTCATTTCAGATGCAACTCTTCTGAAGTCAATGGGATGAATTTATCACAAAGTGTCATATGAATTATTTGGGGTTATTGAAGTACCATGTCTTCCTAACTTTGGTTTGATTGATGTTACAAACCATACTCAGAGTGGAACTTATAGTAGTCACTGTGGACATTAAATTTCTTCTCTTATGGTTATCATTCTCTTTTTATGTGGGAAATTGAAACTAAAATTAATTAGAATTGAAATTAAAATTAATCTATATATTAATTTAGCTCAAGCATACTGGCTTTTATTTCAGTGGTCAAGAGAGGTTTTTTTTTTAGGGGGGGTAGTGTTTTGAGTTTATTTAAGTAAAGGAGGATCTAAGAGGACTGTCAAGCAACTACAAATTTTTTCTTGCTGCTGCCAAATCACTTAATTCTATTTCCCTTTATCTATTCTAGTTTTGGACCTCTCTTGAAGAGGGACTGTCAGTCTTGCCAGACTGAGGTGGTTTTGTAGTGTTCACAACTGGGGGAGTAGGATGAGGTCATCACTCACTTTCACTTGTAGCCTAATAGGATTTGAGTATTGTGTCCTGAGGGGAAAAGTGTTAACTGCTTTGCCTCCCAGCTTTCAAGATACAGGCTAGTCAAGATATAGAAGTGTGTGTGTGTGTGTGTGTGTACACACGTATGTTCGTAAACACACACACACAATGGAACATATGGAGATTTGAAATCACACAGCTATTTTGGTGGCTGGTGATGTAGTGAAATTAAATCCTCAATCAAAAAGGCAACTGGCCCCAAATAACTCCGGAAGAACTGTTATATCTGAAGTGGTCCTATTATATGGTCCCTAGTTAGATATCAAGGATAAAATGGGCCATTTTTCTTTAGTTTGTTAGTAAAGAACACTGCCAGTGCCACGTTCTCACTTTCCAAACCTCTTCTCCCAGCAAAATCTTTCTTTGTAGTAAAGTGCAATTTATATAATGAAGTGAAATCCCTTCTAAAAATGTTTCTATAATACAGGTAGCATCTGAGGAGGAGATGGGAGGAGAGAAACTCAGTCACAAAAGTCTTGTACCCACGACACTTGCTTTATGTGCCCAGTTTTCAAGAGACCAACTCCCCCTTTTTTAAAAAAAAAAATTTTAGCATGAGCTAAGGATAAGATGTGACTTTTACCATTACTTTCTCAGATGGTATGTGACTGGAAGGAAAAGGTATGTGCCAACGTACAAGGAGTACAAACAAATCCCTGGTCATCTGTTTGCCGAGTGCTGTAGAAAGCAACTAAGAAACAGAGAGAAATACTGAAAAGTCTATTCTCCCTAAAAATTGTTATAGGAAAAAGCAAAAGCTATGTTATTTGTTTTGTGTGTCCCCACCACTGAGCACTTCCGAAATATTTAAAAGTAGGAGCTGCAATAATAATATCTCTTTCTACCTTCCCAACCTATAGGAGAAATAACTTGACTAGTTTCTATGATATTTGTTTGTGACTAAATGGGTGTGTTGTCCACATGTGTGAAGACATTATTGAATAAAGGCTCCATCCAAGAAATGAGTTTTGCGATTGGTTCTAGAAGTGATACCCAGGGTTATATTTTTTTTTTGAAGGAATGTATTCCATACTCTGTCTAGCACCTGTGAAAATTCGGTATTCTGTGCTCATAAGTCTCCCCCTATTGGTTGACAGTGAATTGAACATAGCTGTAGTGGGAGATGATGATGATCGTAGAGGAAGAGAGGATCTCTCAGGTTGCTGGAGCCAATCCCATGGAGAGACTTTAGTATCAGGGCAGAGAATTTGAGTTGCATTTTGTATTTAGTGGAAGATTCTAGTGCAGAGAGGAGCTTCAGGATGACCTGTGTTGCTATGCACATGGGCTGCTGAATTTGTAGTTACTCTGGAGGTCATGAATGCACGAATCGCAGTGTCCAGTTCAGAGTTTCATGGGATTGGAGTACTGTCTTCTAGCGAATAGCAGATGGAAGTGGATGATTTTTGGTGTCATGGTTGTTTGAGCATCCAGTGGCACTGAAGAGTTTAAAAGGACCCCTTAAAGATGCTGAACACTGCATTCCTATTCTGAGAAGAGATGCCTTCTGTAATTTGGTATGTTATGTGGGAAACAGGTTCTTCAAGGATCTTCTGTCTTCCTAATAGGATCACCCGAATCTTGCAATAAGAAATCTGGGAGATGGTGCACTTTATTTTTGTATAAAGGAGATGTAAAGCTGGATATAATCTATATACTGTTGGCACTTCAGTCCATTTTGTCTCATCAGCTCTCCCAACAATTTCATAAAGATGTGGAATAACATGGGGGAGATGACTGAGCCTTGTGGGACTCTGCATGTGAGTGTTTTGTAGCTGAAGATAGTATTTAAAGTTATTTTTTCCTTTTTATCAAAGTTTTTTTACTTTCTTTAGATATTTGCAAGATATGCTGTTCTCTGGGGGCTCATTCCTGTTCCCAGTTAAATAAGTGGGAATAGTATCAGGCCACATATTCTCATCTGAACATTATCTTCTTAAATCAGTGTCAGATACTGGACATTTTCCCCTTCAAGAAAGACATAGTATTATACTTAAGATATGCTTTTAGTGTTTCTTCTTTATCTTTATATGTCATACATATAACATGCTTTGAACATTATTAAGAACGCTGTGGCTTGGCTTGACCAGACTGCATACGCCAAATAAAGGTCATACATGCAGAACACAGTAGTTCTTTCTAGGGTTAACCACACGAGATAACATATTTAAATACAGCACCTAGTGTAGACAAGGATAGTTATGTGGTGCTTAAAAAAAGCATTAACTAAAGGATGTTAGTTAATTTTGCACATAGGAATTTGTACCAATTTAACTAAATCTGTTTTTAAAATATACTTTGTTAAAATGGTGCAATTTATGATACAGGAAAAGGTCATAGACAAACCCTGTAAGGACAGCACAACATAATGTATGCAACATGACGAACTTACTGAGACAAACTTATCTTTGTGGACTAGACTGGATCAGTACTCATTCTACAGAAACCAGGACAGTCCAGCATTCAGTTGTATACAGAGGAGATAGTTATTTAAACAGCCCCAAGCTAGGGCCAGCATTTCAGATCTAGTATACACTAAATGAATAATTTTGCTCCATATATAACATGCAGTCTTGTACATAATGGGTTTAACTATTTTATAATTATTAAACTTTCCTGATTCTTAAATATTCTGTATAACCATAATAGGGTCAGCACCCACCTCTCACAAGTGCCTCCTTGTGTGCCAGCAGTCTCTCTGTTTGTGGAGTGGGGTGGCACCCACCTCTCGTGAGCACCCCGGTGGTTGATGGTTTCTTTGGTGGGTCTTCAGTGACTTAGCCCTCCATCCAAGTCTCACACACTATCTGCACATGGATCAGAACAAATCCCTTCTGGGGTATACAGTCTTTACCTCTCCCAGCCTGATATGCGGTGTACCCCCAGAGCAGGTGTGGCCAACCTGAGCCTGAGAAGAAGCCAGAATTTACTAATATACGTTGCCAGAGAGCCACAGTAATATGTCAGCAGCCCCACATCAGCTCCCCCTCCCCGCTCCCAGTGCCTCCCACCCCCGGCAGCCCCACTGATCAGTGTCTCTCCCTCCCTCCCCATCAGCTGTTTTGTGGCGTGCGGGAGGCTCGGCGGGGGAGGGGAAGGAGTGAGGGTGTCACAGGCTCAGGGGAGGGGAGGGGCTGGAGTGGGGACAGGGCCTGTGACAGAGCCAGGGGTTGAGCAGTGAGCACCCCGCGACACATTGGAAAGTTGGTGCCTGTAGCTCCAGCCCCAGAGTCAGTGCCTATACAAGGAGCTGCATATTAACTTCTGAAGAGCTGCATGTGGCTCTGGAGCCACAGGTTGGCCACCCCTGCCCCAGAACTTCCTCCCTGGAGACACTGTCTACCTGCATCCTTCCCTGGGCTCAGTCCTTACTGAATCCCAGCAGCTAGCCAGGAGCACCTTCTTAGCTCCCCTGGTCCCTGTCCACACTGAGCTGTCCATGGTCCTGCTGCTCTTTAAGTCAGCCAGGAACACAATCCTCTCCCAGCTCCAGGCAGCAACTGACTGACTCCGTTTCTGCTGCTCCTTTTTATATGGGCCTCCTGGCCCCGATTGGCTGTTTCCCCTGCAGCCACTCTAAGCTGCTTGGAGCATCTCTCTTCTGCTCCTCTCTGGGATGGGATGGGGCAGGATCCTGAGACCTTCAGCAGAGGGCTTCTGGGCCTAGTCTACCTGTCACAATACCCTTCAGAGAGTTTGAATGGAAATTACTGTTAAGCAGGAGTTGCAATTACATTGTATGAGTATGCATACATATACACAAACATATATATTTTACTTTCTTCCCAGGTATTTAATATGGAAAAAATAACACATAGACTTATACAAAAGCCACAACCAAAAATATGTACCAGGATGTAGGAATGAATAAAAATACATTTTTCATAGTTGAAGTGAAATAATGGGGTTTTAGCACCATGGAAAGACATTGAAAATATAGGGGAAAATGTAACAAGGCCTTGAAAATAATAGATTAAAAAGTTAAAAGGAATGTGACAAGACAAGTTTTGGAAAAATGCTGAGCTGAAAATGTGGCTGATAAGAAAAAGAGAAGCCTCTAATTATCAGGAATTGTTCCAAGTAATGTAAACAGTTACCTTTAGTGTATCAGTGTTACCTTAAAGTAGGAGACCCAAGTCATAAATGTCTTGTCTACTCAAGGAAGGGAAAGGGGTCAACCCCAAACTTCCCAAAACTGGATCTTTGCTAAAGTTAGCAATTAGCAATGGCATAACTTGTCTGTTAAAGAATAACTCTTAAAAGATTCATTATTAGGTTGGAGCCAACGAGTCCAACATGGGTTTGAGCACCCATGGCCTAATCATGCTGTAAGTACCAGATCTTTGTTTATAACTGTATGTTGTTATGGCTGTGATGATTGCTTAGGCACTGAAGGCACATTTGATGCAACTGGATAAATACAATTTGGCCTTCAAATTTAATAAAGGAATTATGATTAAGGCTGCGAGTTTGACATGGAGGTCACAGATTCCATGACTTTCCAGGACCTCTGTGACTTCTGCAGCGGCTGTTGTGGCTAGCCTGGGGGCTGCCTGAGCAGCTAGGGTGGGAGGGGGTGAAGGCCCTGGGCAGCATTTACCTTGGTGGGGGCCCCCGGAATTGGTGACATGTCCCTCCCTTCCTCAACTCCTAGCTCTGCATCCTGCCTCTGCACACAGGCACCAAGCCTGCAGCACCCATTGGCCATGGTTCCCAGCCAATGGGAGCTGCGGAGCTGGTGCTTGGGGCAGGGGCAGCGCATGGAGCTAGGAGCTGAGGGAGGGACGGACATGTCCCTACTTCCAGGGAGTTGTGAGGTGCCAGCCCCACCCACCCACCCCCCAGTACCAGCAGGAGTACCAGCAGGGGTCCCAGGCTGCCCCGCCCCCAAGATTTAGTCTGGGGTATATAGTAAAAGTCATGGCCAGGTCACGGGCCATGAATTGTTGTTTACTGGCCGTGATCTGTCCATGACTTTTACTAAAAATACCTGTAACTAAAATGTAGCCTTAATTATGGTTAAGTTAATAATGTCTGGTGGTATCCTGCATAAACAATAATATGAATAAGCTTCCAGTACAGGCAATAAATTACACCTGTGCAAATTCGTTGATGGCAGTGGTGTTGGATGGGTGTTGCTGAGGACTTAATCAGAAGACAGTGGGGTGCCTCAAATGTAATTAAAGGTCAGTATCTCCTGTGGAACCTTTAAAACTTCTTACAAAGGTGCAAGAATAAAGGAGACTGGTTGGCTCTGAGTCCTGGTTGGGTGGGCACAGTTGGCAGTTAGGAAAAAATGTTGAACTGTATACTGAGTGCATTTGATCTGTAATTATTGAGAAAATTACATGGAACGCTATGGTGCCATTATCACAGAGTTGCTTTTCAGAATAGAACTTCACTTTAAATGATGCTTTTAAGGTATTGTATTTATTTAATACAATATTATGTGTAATAATACTAATTAATAATACATTCCAGGAATTGTACACATCTATCTTCTAGACTTTTGCAATTGCTGGAATTTATCATGGGTGTATACATTCTAATTTCAATGCATTCAAAACAAGTTTTTGTGTTTACTTTTTTCAGTATCCTGCTTTTTAAATATTGACATTCTGAATTTCCTTAGCACAATATTATGAGTAAAGAAGGATCACAGATGATTTTTAGGGTAGAAAAGCGTTTTTTAACCCTCAAAGCAATGTTAGGATTTATGAATGTATTTTGTTATGTTCTTCATTAAGAAACAGTTAATCTCTAATTTGCACTTGTTGATTTCAAAATGTCTCAACAGAGATATCAAAAACCTTCTGTAAGATGCTATGCTTTGATATGAGGTCATTAATCTGAGGATAGTATTTTGTGCTATTGTAATGTTTCGGGGTTCAACCCGGAAGAGCGAGAGATTGTGTGACAGCCTGCCCTGTAAAGGTGGGTGTCTTAAATGCTCTGTACCTATGTCTCACTGCCTAGGCGCCAAAAGCCAGCAGAGGAGCATGTAGTTCCCTGACTGTCTGTGTGCTGTGTAGCACTAGTTCAAGTGCTGTGACCCCCGAGGAGCCTGCCTACAACACAGCAGCTTGGGTTAATGCTTGCAGGGTGACCCCAGTACATCCCCCCTCCCCCCGCCAACCCCGTCCTGAATTTCCCCCATGCCATCTGTCCTGACGTGTCTGGTCCTCTCCTGGCACACTCAGGGAAACAATATGGACTGTAGTTCCTTTAAAGGGACAAATGTACAGTTTATCAGTTTAACTGTAGTGACAATCCTTTCAGTTTAAACATAGCATTGAGCTGGATTATAGTAAAAAGCCAAGAAGTGTGTTAAAAACAACAAAAATAGGTTAGGTGATACCAGTTAGAAGGGATTGAAGCATAAACATATGCTTTCTAATGGTTAAGATCTAACATAAGCTACAGACTTTGCTCAAGGTAGTTTTCTCACCAGTCATTCTGGCAACTTGGCTGACCAGACCCTCTGGCCAGGACCCAAGGCACAGAGCAAAAAGTGCTTGGGTCTTTTGTCTCGTCAGGTGTAGGCAAAAGATGGAATCTCTCTGTGTGCCTTATATTTCCAACGGGATTTTTTTGTCTTAAAATTCAGAAAGACCTCCTAGAGATTCAGTCTCCTGTGTCTCTCTGGGGTATAGGAGCCATGTTAATTCTCTGTCTCTCGACTACAGGCTCAGGATAACTCCCGCTGGTTTAGTGTGATAGCTTTGTTTATGGCTAATATGTAAATTGAGGTAAATCCACATTCCTTTGTGTAGGACAGTCCTGTTCATCCAGGTTAGGCTGTTTTTGTGTTAAACATGTTTTCTAGTAACATTATACAAAGGAAATTCATAACTTCATATGTAAGGTTAATACGTGCATTTTACAATGATATTAATAACCAGCATCTTATTAGCTTTCATCTGATACCTCAAAAGGCATATTTTGTACAAATATTGCAGAAGTGTGTATGGTGTAAATACAGGGGTGTGTAGGATCACAGCTAGAATTGGGCATATTTTAAAATACTGTTTAAATGTGTTGAAATAGAATTAGACAAGATGAGGCTAAGTTTGAACTCTCACCAATTTTTCACTGGTATAAATACATTGAATTTATTGGCGGTATTCCTAACTCTCAGAAGTGGAAAGCTGGATTGAGTCCAGTGTCATTAAATTACAGACACTACACATCATGTTGGAATTATTTTAAGAAACTAAATAGCTAATTTTCTCTAGAGAAATTAATTATTTTGCTTCATTTTTCTAAAACATAGACAGTAGCGGTAGATATCTTTGACAAATTATAAAGTTTGTAATAATAAATGAATAACAGATTTAGCAACATAATTAATCAACCAATAATAAATGATCTAATACTCTCTTCTATCTCTCTTCCAAAAATACCAGCCCAACTTTTCCAAAAGCATGAGGATAATAGATGGGTTTTCTAGTGTGTCCAAAGTCAACATGGCTATTTTGGATCAAGGAGTGAGGGTGAATTCCAGAGGTGAGGGGGCCCTATCAGGAAACATTCTATTGACAGGTCCTGCTTTCATATACAAAGCCGCTCCAACTTGAAATGCCTTTGTGTATCCAGGTGTTACTGTGTCACGTGGAGAGAGAGGCCATCTCTCAAGTACTTAGGTCCCTTGCAATTTGTCTTTATAGCTCAAAATAAACTGTAAATTAAACTACATACAGAAAACAATAGGCAACTGATGAAGATCATGGAGCACTTGTATAATGTGCTTGTGGTGAGAATTTGTAGTAAATAAGAATTGGGTAGACCTTAGTATTCTTTATCAGCTTCGGTTTCCACACTGATATAAGGTGTGGGTCTATGTAGAGTGCAGTGCAGCAATCTAATCTCAGATTGAGAACGGCATAGTTGATGGTATTAAAGTGTCCAAACAAAAGAAATGGTTGCAACTTCCAGGCTAGATGTATATTGGAGAAGTTGTCCTCTCCACTGTTTCTATATAATTATGTAATAAATAAATTCAACAGTGAAATTCAGATTGTGTGAACTTTACTAACAAATGATGGGCATATATTTTAATTCTAAACAGCAGATATAATTCTTACCATGGTTTCCAACTGCTTTCCCCAGTCTACCAACTTCACCTCAGTTTTATTTTGAGTTTCAATCTACTTTCTCTTATTCATGCACTAGTCATTCTCAGACTTGGGGGCCAGGTACTCAACTGCTCCATCTGGGTCAGAGAAGCGTGAGAGATAGGCACAGACCCTACCTTGGGTTCGGGTTGACTGAGAATTGGTGTACCTTTCCCACTTTCAGGCATTATAGGGATCAAATTATTATAGATTTAATGGCTCCAGTGGTTCCACAATAATAGCTGTGAGGTAAGCTTGGTCAGACTTGGCTGGAAAGTTCTGCTTTCGTCCATTCTTTCATGTAGAGGAGTTCCTATGGAGGAATCCTAGCTTTAAAATTGGTGGCAGACGTTGATGTGCAGGGATTTGATGGAGAGAGGAATTAACTGTGTTGCTGCTGATTGAGAATGATAAATTTAAACCATTTGTAGATCTTCCTCAACAATTTGACTTGCCCTTCTTTGGAGCAGGGAAATATCTCCAATTAAACATTTACTTACAAATGCATTTGGACCTCCAGAACTTCCAGGACTTTTATTATGGAAGTAACTTTCTGGATTTACGTGGCCAGCCATATCCTTTGACAATTTCTAATCCAAAAAACACTACCAAAGATTGAAAATTGGAGTGTTGCTAGGAATAGAGATTTGGATAGACCACTATCTCCAATCCAGTGGAATACAATTGTGTCTAATATTACAAAAGCAACTGTAGACCTGAGACTACAGCTTATTCACCAAATGACGTTTTTTCAAATATACTTGTCCCCATATAAGTTAATGGTAATGGGCCTCATAAATGCTGACCGCTGTTGAAATGTAACTCCCTTGATGCTACACTACCTCATATGTTTTGGGAGTGCCCCTGTATCAAGAATTTCTTGTATGAGATGGGTCAAATGACCAGGGCCATCCCTAGCGGGATGCAGTGCCCTGGGCAGAAGTGACTGATTTGTCTCTTCCGGGACTGACTGTGCTGGTCAATCGCACCAGCCCGTAGGGCCCGGGGGGCCTGGGACGGAAGTGACGGATTTGTCTCTTCCTGGGACCAACCACACCGGCCAATTGCACTGGCCCGCAGGGGCCCCCAAAGCGTGGGGCCTAGAGAGGTCACCCTGATTCGCCCTACCCAAGGGATGGCTCTGCAAATGACCAGTTTGATATTGGACACAAAATTGGAGCTCTCCCTCCTTACTTTCATTCTTGGACATATTCCTGATATCTGGAGGTTCCCTAGTAACAAGGTGATGTGGTTCTAACCTGTAACTTGGTTTGCTAAAAAATTAATTCCATAAAAATGCAAAAGTCATTCCCCATCAAATATAGATACTTGATTCAGTGATACCTGGTATCCCTGAACCCCATCAAACATTGATACCTAGCTGAACTTGCAGCTAAATAGAATGAGTGACATTCTGCAGAAGGAATGCCCAATAAATTCAAAGCAATTTGGGCTGACTTGTTAGAGGTCTGTGATTAATGCAGTCCCTGAAGATAGATATGTCACTTCCCCTCTCTTCTCTTTATCCTAACCCTCTTTACTTAATTTGTATATTATGATGAATTTTCTGTTTTGATATATTTGTTAAAGTTGAAAAAATTAATAAAACAATTATATATAAAAAGGGACATAATCAAATTATTATTAAATTTGTAAAATGAAATTCACCTTGATCCAATCAATAACACCACATCTAGGTTCTTTAAAAATCTAGGATTGAACTAAGTATAGGGCTCATCATGACACAGTGTCATCCTCTGTTTCACTAACTATGGGTGTGATCCCACAAATTGACATAAAATGGGACTACTCACTGCATTAGCACAACTTTGTACAAGCACTGTGCCCCTAACAGATGTTTGTGTGATTGGGCCTGTAGACAGAACCACATTCCCCTAGAATCCAATGGAGGTGGATCTCTGGATGTGGGAAGGACAGTGCTGTGAAGGTGATGCTCCCCTTCAGTGTCAGTGTCCTCCTCGAGACTTCAAGCCATAAGAGTCCCATCTCTTGTGAACACAGAGTGGTTATTCAGGGCCTATGTTAATGCAAAGTTTACAGCTGTATAAAAGACAAGAAAATCAAACTTATTTTTCCAAACCAGCCATAATTCAACACCCTTGCATATGTGTGGTAATTTGTATTCCTGAATAAGGTGGCAACTTTGCCTTAAATGATATCTGATATGCTAGGCACAAATGCTCTGTGACGTAATTGTGGTGGTTGTGGAGCTATAACTTTGGATTTCTTAAATTTTGTACATATAAATCCCCACCAAAATGATGGGTTTAACCATAGTTCTTTGCATTTTATTTCTTCTATCCACAAATAATACTTTGAATTGACATAGCTCTTTCATCAAAAATGAAAAAAAAAAAAAAAGAGAGAACAATGAACATTTGTATAAATACACTACTAGGTTAGTATGTAATGTGTATACAGTAATTTGTTCACATTGCATTGTTCCAAATGTTTTGTATAGGATACCCATCCACTCAGTTTACCTCAAGAAGTCTCCAAGATGAGAGAGTTTATTTCTTGAATGACATAGAGCCTAAACCTAATCCCACTGAAGACAATGGAGTTTTGAAATTGATTTCAGTGAAGCAAGTTCAAAGCTAGATCATCCCTTTATATATACTTTAATTGAGTTATTTTACATAGCTCAGTCACGTAAAAAGGGAAAAGTCAAAGTAGCTGGCCCATAAGTAAGCATAGAATATGCCCCTGAGTTTAACTTTCTAAAATGGTCTTTAAAATGTCTTTTTTTCCTATGTTACACAGTCAGTTTTATAAACTCATATTGCAGTGTCTGTGACCTCAGAGTAATAATTCTCCATTCCTGACATGTGGTTTTGAGGATTAATAATAAACATACCCTTTCTAATTGATTGAAAAGAGGCAATCAGAATATCAGTAATGTAAGGTATATACTATATAAATAGTAAGAGTAATGTGAAGTGTTTGTTTAGCTTCTAAACTGTAATTGGTTCATCAGAATTGTTTCCTGTATGAATTAAGGTCACGATCCTGTAAGGTGCAGTGTGTCTTACCCCACTGATTTCAAAGAGAATTTAGGGTGCTTAGAATCTAATAGGATCTGAGACATAAACATAGGCATGTGGAATGTCTGTTTGATCACAGGGTTTATCACTATGGTGACACTAATTCCAGAATTAAGCAATTACTTCAGTATTTAAGTGAACATGATTTGTATGTTTTGTATTCCTTTTAGAATGTCAGGAGTACATTCAAAAGATTGTGTATTTTAAGACTGAATATGAGTTTTTAATTTGCTCAGAGGTGTGTATGATGATAGTTTATTAACATTATGTTAACCAACTAAAATGGAAATGAATTAAGTTTTTCCAGTTTGGTATATTACAAGAACTATTATACCAACAGTTCTAAAGCCTGTTCTTAGAGAGAGGGGGAAAAAATGATGATTAAAAGAAATGTAAGAATAGTATCAAATTCTTTTTTGAATTAAGTATTTTATAAACTATGTATCTAAAATACTAAAACAAGTTAACCTTCTTTAGGCTAATTTAAAGAGTTTTTTGTTTTGTTTTTGGACTTACATTAACCCATCTTCATATTTTTATTTATTAATTAGGTTATATTCACCTTAAATGAGAACATTGCATGCCATTTGATTACAAAAAGTTTTTGTAAAAATTAGTTTTGACAGCAGGTCAATGAGTGAATGAATATGTTTATCAGTATTTCTAATGTACCCTTGATGTATTGTCTGAGAAGGGGAGCAGTTCAGGCTATTTTTCCCTTTATTATTTTTTATATTTATTTAATTTAGTCTGAAGCCTTCTACTGTATTTAGCTGCATATGGGTACAAGAAGTCATCAGCAGTTAGAACTTCCACACAATATCCTGCCCTCTATTTTAACTTGAGCTGAAGATATCACCACTAGTTGTGTTGAAATGATAATTCAATTTCTGTGTTCATTCAGTCCTTGTCTCCCTGCTGAGACTCTAATGAAAAGTGGGCTTTTGTAATGGTGCCTTTTGTGAGGAGATGCATTTGCCAAACAAGGACTGGATTGAGATCAGAAAACTCATTTTGCATAAGTCACCAGGGCATTGTGTAGTAACAGGCATAAGTGGTAACAACTTGTGGTCACTACTGAACTAATTCAGAACTGAACCAATGATTTACATGAGACAAGTTCTGGTTCCAGCTTAAAAACCCCAGAATCATCGGGAACCCAAAATCCATTTGAAAGGGCAAAGCTGACAGTCTGCAAAAACAATCTTTTCTAAACATACCAGTATTACTTCAAAGTATGAATAACTAGAAGGGGAGGGGAGTAGCAAGCATTAGCAATATGTAAATATGGATATGTTGTGTTTCGTTCACATTCTAAATCTTTGTTCTAAGGAATATATTACAGCTCTGATTTAAAAGACCTAATGCTCATTTCCATGTTAGGGACTGTGGTTTGCTCTACACCTAAAACTAGTTTGACCTAGCTACATTGCTCAGGGCTGTGAAAAATGTCATGCCCTGTATGACGTAGTAAGGTTGACTTAGTCCCCTGTTGCTTATTTGAATTTAAGAATGATTCAAGATTATCAGTAACAGGCTCAGATGGAATTACTTACTAAAAGATTATTATTATTAATCCTAAAGAGCTGGTCTCTGTCTCTCTCTCCTCTGTAACTGGTGGGATGTTGGCAGTCTGCACTCTCCAAACTAACTTCCAAACCTGTGTCCTTTTATAGGGCGAGACAATGAAACTTATTTTTGGAGGAAAATATACTTTTCCACAATTAATTTTACCCTGTGTTCTGTTTTCCTAATTACTAATGACATTTCTTTTATGCACCTCAGTTTACCTGGTTGATAAGCAAAAAGGAATCTCTAATCTGGTCATTATTACAAGCATCTGTGAGAGCCAATGTGCTTAATGAATTAAAAACATCTTTCAGTGAGTCATTATTTCATCCATTTGCATTATTTCATCCATCTGAAATAACAACTATTCCTTATCAGTCACCCAGTTTTGTATATAATGTACTTGTGTAGACACTTTTCATTAGTTTGAGGTTTCTCTTCCTTGGACACCTGGACTATATTAGTGAAGTTAACATAAAAAGTAGGGTTAAAAGTTTATACACAGTCCATTATTAAGTTCAGTTTCCTTCCATCCATTAGGTTCAATTGAAGGACAAAGAACTTTTTAGTTTCAATATATATAGGTAGGGGCCTACCAAATTCACGGTCCATTATGGTCAATTTCACGGCCATAGGATTTGAAAATTGATAAAGTTCACATTTTCAGATGTTTAAATCTGAACTTTCAGTGTTGTAACCTTGGGGCTCGCGACCCAAAAGGGGATTGGGAGAGCGGGGGTGTCACAAACCTGTTGTAGGGAGGTCATGTGATTGCCACCCTCACATCTGTGCTGCCTTCAGAGCTGGACAGAGTGGGGAGGAAGGCGTGCAGAGCTGTCTGCAGCCAGGAAGATACCCAAGAGCAGCCCTGCAAGAAAAGAGCAAGTCCTGCCCTGCCCCAGCCCTGCCTGGACTAGCAGCTAGGAGCCCCCTTTGCTGGGGTGCTCCCAGCAGCACAGGGAAGATCAGATTCAACTTCATGAGCCTCCTCCGGCTTCAGGAACCTCTGGGTCTGCTGCACAGGCCCAGAGCGTTCTGCAGCAGGGGGAGGCACCTTGAGTTGAGTCTGGTCTCGTCCATCCCCCCTCCCCACCTCCAGTAGCTGTGCAGGGGATGGATAAGTCCTGTCCCTCCCCAGCCTAACCAGAGCTAGGAGCCCCTTTTGCTAGGGCGCTCCTAGGAACAAGGGGACATCAGATTTCACTCATGGTCTGTGTTGCGTTTTTCATGGCTGTGAAATTGGTAGGGCCCTATATATAGGGTACTAAATATATCAATACACAACATAAAAGGATTTTGGTTGGCACATAAAAGAATTATGAGAATTTAACTTAAAAATAGTAAAGTTAATATTTACTAACACCACTGTAGACGCAGCTAGATTGAAGGAAGAATTGTAGGTTGATGTTAATTCTGTGGCCTCTTTAGGGGGTAGATTTACTAGAGCAATGGAAAAACCTTGACTGTCACTGTCGTAAGTGTGTATGTATGCTACAGCTGCAGTGCTTGTAGCATAGATATACCCTGTTTCTAGATACCTACCTCTCCCTCAGTCCAAGATGTTTGGGTTGTGCTGCTTTTCCAGCATATTCTTTTCCAGACATATCCATAAAGGCTCCAGTGAACCCCTCTCAAGATTTCATCCCTCCCGGCTGAATAGAATGGAGGTATAGCTCTGCTTCCTTTTTCTCTTCTTAGCTCAGGATGACTGCGGTAGGGAATAGCTCCCCCACTGTCTTTAGAAATAAATCTGAAAAGATTGCATTCCTGCTGTGAGAGAGCTCTTGCCTTGTTGCTAATAAAGTTCACACATTGTGACTATGCCTCAAATTTGCTCACTTTCTTGGAAGCACCTTTATACCTCAAGAGTACCTGGAGTGACTTAAATAAAATACATAAATCTTAGATTAATCTTTCTGCTGAGCTGGTTCTAAGGTTTTTCCCCCAATGTAGGACCTGTCTGCCCCCTCCCAGTTCTTTCTGCCTCAAGAAGACACAGAACTTGTTTTTGCTACAGGTTTGAATCTAAGGGTATGTCTACACTGCAGTTAAAACCCCACAGCTGGCCTGTGTCAGCCCAAGCCCTGAAAGACTAAGGGCTTGGCTACACTTGCGAGTGAGAGTGCATTAAAGGAGCCCCGGGCGCCCTAGCTCACTACCCGTCCACACTGGCAAGGCACGTAGAGCACTCTGACTCGGCAGCTACAGCGCTGCTAGTACTCCACCTCGGCGAGTGGAATAACGTTTGGTGTGCCCATGCTGGAGTGCCGTGGCGCCAGTGTGGACGCCCTGGTCTGTTATTGCTCTGTGATCAGCTTCCAGAAGTATCCGACAATGCCTGTTCTGGCCACTCTGGTCATCACTTTGAAGTCTAATGTCCTGTCCTCAGGTGACCAACTGTCAGACCCGCCCTTTAAATTCTCTGGGAGTTTTGAAAATCCCCTTCCTGTTTGCACAAGCCAGGTGTGGAGTGCTCTCAGCAAATCTTTCCAGGTGACCATGCCTCCATGCGCCAGGCGAGCCCTAGTATGGAGCAATGGCGAGGTGCTGGACCTCATCAGTGTTCGGGGGGAGGAAGCTGTCCAGTCGCAGCTGTGCTCCAGCCATAGGAATTAAGATACCTTCGGGCAGATATCAAGGGACATGATGGAAAGGGGCCATGACCAGGATGCACTGCAGTGCAGGATTAAAGTGAAGGAGCTGCAGAATGCTTACTGCAAAGCCCACAAGGCAAACAGCTACTCTGGTGCTGTCCCTGCGACCTGCCATTTCTACAAAGAGCTGGACACGATACTTGGGGGTGACCCCACCTCCATTCCGAGGACCACCATGGACACTTCAGAGCCGAGTTTAACAAGGTAGGAGGAGGAGGAGCAAGGGTGCTGAGGCAGAGGAAGACACCCTGGAATTCCTAGATGCATGTAGCGAGGAGCTGTTCTCAAGCCAGGAGGAAGGTAGCCAGTCACGGCAGCTGGTGCTTGGGGAAGGACAAACACCAGAGGAGGTTTCTGGTAAGCCGCTTTTATTTTGGGAAGGAAGTTATTCAGTGCGGGCTCTTGTGGGCAAGGAGGGTTAGGGCTGCATGCATGCCTAGATGCGGAATAGGGCGTTAATGTGCTCTCTCAGATCGCGGTAATCGGCCTCAGTGATCTCTTCAAAGGTCTCATCCAGAACTTGGGCAATGCGCTTGCGCAGGTTTCTCGGGAGAGCCACTGTGGTCCTTGTCCCAGTAAGGCTAACTTGTTGTGCCATGGGGGCGGGGACTATTGCTGCACACAGGCAAGCTGCATATGGGCCAGGGCGGAAGCCGCATTGTAGTAGAAGACCCTCCCTTGCTTCCCAGGTCACCCTCAGCAGTGAGATATCTTCCAGGACCAACTCCTGTGGAAAATGTGGGGACAGTGTTCAGTATAGGGGCCCCCTGCCACTGTTGGCTCTCCCCAAGGCACAGAAACTCAGAAGACAGTACAGCCATGAAACAATCAGTCACGCTTGACCCTGTGCTTACTCACCATTTTGGGGCTCCGGTGGGTTATGTGCGCTCACTTTGGGATGGGCAAATTATGCTATTGTTTAGACTGTGCTTGCCCTTAAGTACTGGGGAATCATTGCTCTGCCTGGTGTGAACAATGCTGCCTCTGTTAAGTGTTGGTTGCATTTTGCCTTTACAGATGCAACCTTGAGATCTCAGCTGTCTGTATTATCACCAGCCGAAAGACTCCAAAGAATCAGAAAGAGGCCACGCAGGAGCAAGGAAGACAAGTTGCATGAAGTAATGCAGCATTCAAGTACCGAAAATCAAAAAGTGCAGGAGTGGCGGGACAGTGAAAGGAGGATCTGCCTGCAGAATGAGGAGCGCTGGCACAAAAGTGCGACGCTCCAGCAGCAAAGCACGGATCGGCTGATAAGCATAATGGAGAGCCAAGCAGACTCTATCCAGGCGCTCGTAGCCATGCAGGTGGAGCACTACCGTGCCCCCCGACCCCGGCAGCCCTTGTCCCAAAACTCTTTCCCTTGTGCCCCCATGTTATGCTATACAAAGCACACAGGATCTTTTATAAGAGAGAAGGCAAATACGCCATATTTCTTGAAATTACAACAGCATATGCTTTTCAGTCACACACGCATATACACATCATGCACACAGTCCTGCCAGCTGATGTTTTTATAGTTACCAGTCTGGAGTGTGGCCAGCCAGATTGGGCGCAGAGGGGAGCCGGGCTTTGTTGGGCGCGATCCGATGCTTTTGGAGTAGTGGCAAGATGAACCCAAAATCCCATGGCGAAGCACCCTGTTCTTATAGTTCTTTTTCTGTGCTGAAGTCTATGGATTTTGCTATGTCAGTTTGTGACAGGTTACTCCTTAATTAGTGTATTTTTTGATGTAAACATTCCAAAACACCTCCGAGAGGGTTATCCTGTCCTGGTTCCGATTTAATCAATTGTCCTGTCTTTAGGGGTGCCAGCCTTCACTTCAGGGTAGTCAGTTTGCCTTTCCTTCATTATGGATGCGCGTTGATGATTTTCTGGTGTCATTAGGTCTCTTTACTCCTTTTTCCTTGACCATCTGGTTATAACAATTGCTTTCACACCTTATCTTTTCCTGATGCATGCATTCCTCATTCACACAATCTTTTTACAGAGACCTTTGAGAATATAAACAGTGTCCGTTTATTTTGAATCTCCTTAACATAGACACAATACAAGATCCTATCTTTTACTTACTAAACCTTAAAACAAAGAAATGTATATTTAACTAGAGTGCCTAATTTGTAATACATATAGGAAACCATAGTAGACATAGCTTATCCTAAAACAAAAGGGTGACCATAATCAGTCATAAGGACTGTTCTGGTCTGTCCCTGCCTTAACATCAGTAAAGACACTAGCAGTCCGTCAGATGCATTCCTACCAATGTCCCAGAGGGTCATTCCTTTCTGCTATTCAAAAAGGGTGGCTGATAAAATGAAATCAAGATATACATTAGTACCTCTATTCTTATAATACAATTATAAAATCCTCCTCCTACACCCATGTCACCTCCAACCCACTTTCCCCAACATCCGGGTTCTTATCGCCACCAGCTGCCTCCAACACCTGTAGCTTCGCTACCCAGCCCTGAAAACTATGACCCTTACCCACTGCACTCAACCCCCATCACCAAGCAGTATAGCCACCCTGAAGTGCAGCACTCATTACACAGCACTCCAGACAGGAAGGCTGAGTATGATAACAGGACATATGCAAATCTGTGATTTTACCGTTCCCCACCCCATCTCCTTGCCCTTTCTGTTTCCCAAGCAGTTGTGTTTCTTTTCAATAAATGAATTTTCTTTTCAATAAATGGATTTTTTGGCTTTGAAAACATTATTTATTATTGCATAAAGTAAAAGATACCTTAGCCCAAGAAAGAAACAGGTACTGCCAGTCAGCATAGCAAACACAGATTCCTACTAACATTGGAACCACTGCACTTCACTCCCTTTCAGGGCACCAGACGTTACTGGTGGCTTTCAGCCTCAAATTGCTCCCTCAAGGCATCCCTAATCCTTGCAGCCCCACACTGGGCCCCTCTAATAGTCCTGCTCTCTGGATGTTCAAATTCAGCCTCCAGGTGTTGAACCTCCAAGTTCCATGCCTGAGTGAATTGATCACCCTTCCCTTCACAAATGTTATGGAGCGTACAGCATGCAGATATAACTGGGGGGATGCTGTCATCGGCCAGGTCCAGCTTCCCATACAGAGAACGCCTGCGGCCCTTCAAATGGCCAGAAGCACACTCCACAGTCATCCTGCACCGGCTCAGCCTGTTGTTCATAGAATCATAGAATATCAGGGTTGGAAGGGAGGTCATCTAGTCCAGCCCCCTGCTCAAAGCAGGACCCATCCCCAACTAAATCATCCCAGCCAGGGCTTTGTCAAGCCTGACCTTGAAAACCTCTAAGGAAGGAGATTCTACCACCTCCCTAAGTAAAAGGATTGCTCCTTGCTGCTGTCAAGGCCCCCTGTATAGGATTTCATGAGCCATGGCATTAAAGGGTAAGCTTGGTCTCCAAGGATCACAATGGGCATTTTGACTTCCCCTACGGTGATCTTCTGGTCTGGGAAAAAAGTCCCAGCTTGCAGCTTCCTGAACAGCCCCGTGTTCCAAAAGATGCCTGCGTCATGCACCTTTCCGGGCCAGCCTGCATTAATGTCAATGAAACGACCATGGTGATCCACAAGCACCTGGAGAACTATAGAGAAATGCCCCTTCTGACTAACGTACTCGGAGGCTAGGTGGGCTGGTGCCAGAATTGGAATATGCATGCCATCTGTCGCCCCTCTGCAGTTAGGGAAACCCATTTGTGCAAAGCCATCCACAATATCATGCACGTTACCCAGAGTCACGGTTCTTGTGAGCAGGATGCAATTAATGGCCCTGCAAACTTGCATCAACATGATTCCAATGGTCGACTTTCCCACTCCAAACTGGTTAGTGACCGATCGGTAGCTATCTGGAGTTTCCAGATTGCAATAGCCACCTGCTTCTCTGCCATCTCTGCTCTCAATCTTGTGTCCTTGCACCGCAGGGTGGGGGCGAGCTCATCACGCAGTCCCATGAAAGTGGCTTTTCTCACCCGAAAGTTCTGCAGCCACTGCTCATTATCCCAGACTTGCATGATGATGTGATCCCACCACTCAGTGCTTGTTTCCCTAGCCTGAAAGCGGCGTTCTGTGGTGGTGAGCATGTCTGTGAATGCCACAAGCAAACTCGTGTCATATGCGTTACTCGAGTCGATATCGTCGGAGCCCGCACTGTCACTTTGGATCATAAGGAATAACTGGACTGCCACATGTGACATGCTGGCGAGACTCATCAGCATACTCCTCAGCTGTTCGGGCTCTATTCCCGCAGACCGAAAGGGAAGACAGAGCACGCAGTACAAAAAACGTTGAAAGACGGCACCAAATGTGGACGGAAACACAGGGATTGCTGGGATGTGAACCGATGCATCACGGGGTGTTGGGACAGGACCCAGAATGCCTGGCACCCCCTACCCTCTTCCCACAAGCCACAGCACCAGAATGGGGAGAGGTGCTCTGTGGGATAGCTGCCCATAATGCACCGCTCCCAATGCTGCTGCAAGTGCCGTAAATGTGGCCACGCCAGTGCGCTTGCAGCTGTCAGTGTGGACAGACTGCAGCGCTTTTCCTACTGCGCTCTCCCAATGCAGGTTTAACTCAAAGCGCTCTACATCTGCAAGTGTAGCCATGCCCTAAGTCAGATAAGGGCCTGTTTAATTGGAGTGTAGATGTTCAGGCTCAGGCTGGAGCCTAAGCTCAGGAACCCTCCCCACTTCTGGGGTCCCAGAGCCTGGGCTCCAGCCCAAACCTGAATGTCTGCACAGCAATTAAACTGTGCCTTAGCCCGAGCCCTTTGATCCCAAGTCAGCTGGTATGGGTCAGCCCTGGGTGTTTAATTGTAGTGTAGACATATCCAAAAAGAACCAGCCTGCTCTGTGTGACTAAATCTAGGTCTAGGAAATAGTTACGTAGCATCCTGGAATCTGGTATTAGTTACATACCCCCTCAAGAATTTTTGGAATCAGTACAAATATGTCTTAATCACATCTGGCTCCAAGTAGATTTGTATTCAACCCAATTGGTTTTGGTTTGCAAAAGTTAGTGTGAATGAGCATCTTTGTGTTCATACATCTAGAGTTTTGTTTGGAGTGTCCGGTTTGTATTGCTCCTAAAACATGAAGCAGAATTCACTCCTGATTATTGAGTTTTGTCTTGGTTCACATAGAAACCAAATTAATCTAGGAGTTTCAACAGATTTTGGTTTCTGTGTTTCTTAGTAAGGGAACTTTTTGTGCAATCTGCATTGTTTCAAGCTTGTGACTAACCTGGAAACCAGTTCTGTTTTGGGGAAAGGGGGTGGGGGGTTGTCACGTTTTGTTTTCAAATATTTTTTTGAGACCAGAGAGGAGATCCAGTATTATTTTTCAACTAGAAGTCAGTCCTTACTCCTCTATCTAACAGATAAAAGGAAAGAAAATGATAAAAAGGTAACAGAATGATATAATAATCAGTTGTGGACTCCACACTTAGTGGTTGACTTATGAATCTTGTATATTCTTAGAAGCTAAAAAAGGGAATCTAAAAACTGTCTCTCATTTATGAGAGGAAAATGGCAGCTCTCCTTGTCAGATAAATGTTGCTAAACTTAAATGGTTGAAAAACTTTAATACAACTACATCAGATACATCTCTAGAACTGTCACTTCAGAACAGTCTCCAACTTTGCAGTCCCTTCAGCACACACGTCCACTAGATAGTCTAAATTGATCATCTTGAAAAATATACGGCATAGTTCAAATTGCATATAGAAAGACTATATTAAAAGAATGTTAAGGTTGCAAAATCCAGCATTCAAAAGTTAAGAAATTGTAGAATTAAGGTTGCCCATACAATTCTAATTCAGCCCTCATGTGTGCATTCAATATGACAGGCATTGTTCAATAATAAGGATCATGAAAGGCACAAAATTATTAACATCAGTTGGTATAAGACATGACACTTGGATTAATTCTGATTTGCAGCTCAGTGCACCTTTCTCCTAAACCATAAGGTGTTTTAAATAGTAGTAAAAGGATGGGGATTCATTATCTCTGCATCCTGTCCAAAGGTTCAGTTCTGGACCCAGGATCCCGAAATGGCATGTTGGGAAGCATGCTCAGTGACAATAGAACATTCAGGGATGTTAGAGGCAACCCTTCAGCAGGGTTAACTGAGCAAAAACAAACTGAAATGTTTAACAATTATAATTTAGCCAAATCTGAGTGGATTTCTATGGGAACAAGAAAAGGCATCTCCCTGATGATCCCCTGCCAAATGTATCTGTTAATTACCCATCTAATGGCTTTATACTGTTGCCCATCACTGTAGTATATGAGTGCCTTCCACATAAAATCAATAGCAGTAGTGAAGTGGACTTCCTGGAGTCTTTCTCGCTTCTACCTTTTTGAGTAATAATCTGCTTGGGGTAGGGTTTTTGTTTTGTTTTTGTTTTTGTTTTACATTGCAAGAGGATTATTGAATAAGATGGGTCTCACTGTTGTGACCTTGGCACTTTATTTATGTGGCTTGTTCTTCTGGAGTGAGTTGAAAATCTAGAGGATTCCGGAATCTTTGGGAGTGGACTAGCATTGGTTATTCGCTACCTTGCTGGGAAAGAGGGAGGACTCTGATCTTCATCTGCACAAGGGAGTGGTCAGACCAAGAGAGTGATGTATTGGTGACATCTCTAGTATCCACTCCTAAGCTGAAGATAGGGTCCAACGTATATCCAACTGCATATGTACGTGCACAGATGGCCAGAAAATCTCATGGTTTCTGTGTAGGCCATGAGATCAAGTACCATTGCCTCATTTACACGGTGAATGTGGAGGCTGAAGCCACCCATGACAAGGAATCTGGTCAAATCCAGTACTACGCTGGGCAGTAGCTCTGTCAATTCCTTCCAACAACTTGACAGGGTTTCGACTTGGAGGTCTGTACACCACTAGAAGGCCTATGTTTTTCTTGTCCTTTTCATCATGTATCTTATGGATACTGTGACTCAGGGACCTCCTCTTGCCAACTAGCAGAGGGCACAGAGGGTGCACAGGGTTTTACAGGGATCCCATGGGTCAGATATATGCATAATAATTCACTAAAATATGGTATGTGAAGCCTCTACCGAGAGCCAGTAACCCACTGGTCATCATAATCATTGTGAAATATGTACAGATAATATTTAAGGAGCTGTGTCTATACTAAAAATTATGCTCTTAAGTCAGGTAACCAGGAGATGACATGTCTTGGACAGGTTCCTTTCAGGTAGGGGCTAGCAGACACTTATCTCCATGTATGGTCATTGTGTAGTGTGTGCCTCACAATCTATGCCTGTTCACATACTGAGCCAGCTGCCAATTGCAAAATCTATAAGAAAGGAGTATACAGAAAAAAACAACCAGTATGTGGGGGAGTGCCCTGGTTATGAATGAGCACAATGGAGATGCAAACAGACAACCTGGATCTTTCATCAAGGAGGCAAGCTGAGAGTGTCTCATGAAAAGAAGATCACAGCCAAGTCTGGCTGAAAATGCTGAAAGGACTTTGGGTGAGCATTGCTTTTTAAGATGTGCAAGTGTCTAGTTAAATAAGTCTAGGTTCTAGAATGCATCTTATGGTTTCATTTTATGTGTAACCATTTGTTTCCAATACTTTTACTTCCTGTCACTTGAATCTCTGTACTTTAAGAAACTTTGACTTGTTTGTACTGTAAACATAACTAAATCAAGTGTGTCATGGGGAATTGTGAACTGAGGTGAAACTGGTAAGCCAGGGTGTGTGACTTCTTTAAAAGTTCCCCAGGTACATTCTCGGGTCTGTCTTGGCTTGATATATATATATAGAGAGAGTATCCTGTGGGGACCGTCTGTACTAGGGTAAGGTTCGAGATTGGCATTAAACTATGTACCAGTGATGCAAGCAAGCGCTGGTGTTTCATCCAAGAGATTATGAATGATGCTGGTTTTGTTGATGGCCAACTGTGCATTCAGCAGCAGGATTTTCAGATTGTTGTTTTTGTTTTCCTCCTCTCTTTAATGATTTTATTGATTGAACAGTTGGCTTCAGGTGTCCAGCTTTTGGATTTATACCAATGTGGTGGTTTGGAGGAAAGTTTCCTTAACCCAGTGTTATTTGGGAGTGTGCAGGATAATTGGGTCCCACATCTTTGAAGATGCCGATATTCCAGTTTTCCAGATTTTTAGGGTCTGACAGTATTGTTCTGTGCTTTGCTGTAGTCCCTAGAAAAATTTTCATGATAGTCCCTAAATAAGTGCAGCTGACAGAGGGTGGTGTTGAAGTAATGGATTGTGGTGTAGATGGAAGGGGGCATTTCTTCCTTCCTCCTTCTCCCTCTTTGTTAACAGCACTTCATATTCCTGTGATGTGCTGGGGAGAATATGGAACTGAGTGTTGCACCTCATGGCCCAGTAGATAAATCAAAGGAGTGGGTAGCACATAGGTGGAACTATCTCTTTAAATCTGCTTGATACCAAGGGGGAGGAGAGCGAGAGGGAGAAAACAAACACTGCACTTACATGTAAAGTTATGATGATGACTGTACTTAGAGCTCCTCATCAGCGCGGATGGCTGTGGCAGAGCCCTAGAGATCTCTGTGGCAAACAATGGATATTTTAGAGCTCTTCAAAAACAGATTTCTTTTTCTGCTAGAAGTTGCTAGGCAACCTATATGTCGGAGTTGCGACCATTTCTATGTAGTATTATTTGTACCACTGTAAACCACTCTCAACACAACCAAAGCACAGATATTGAAATTGATATTGCCTAATTTATCTAGCCCCATAAAGCTAAAGTTACTTTACATTTTAACACTTCGGTTTTGTGTTCTGGAAACTACCTCTTACAGACCAATTTTATAGTCTAAAACTGAAAACAGAAAATATGTTTTGGAAAATAAATAAGAACCACTTAACAGTCTAGCTCGGTTGTTTTTCACAGCTCATCAGTGTTTTATAACCCAGCTTGAAACATTAATCAG
This sequence comes from Caretta caretta, assembly GCF_965140235.1. Taxonomy (NCBI): domain Eukaryota; kingdom Metazoa; phylum Chordata; order Testudines; family Cheloniidae; genus Caretta; species Caretta caretta. Next base: position 85,068,659 of record NC_134209.1, read on the forward strand.
CTTTTATCTTAAAATACTGAAATATATGATATAGTAATGATTTTGTTTATTTGTTGTTTTCAATTTTCACATTTAGAATTTCTTAAATGGATCGTATTTGTATTCTCATTAAAAGTCTTTCACATGTTCATGAATTTACAGCTTATTATTGTAAGGGAATCATTTCACTAAGCTCAGAACTGATCTCTGTGTAGCTTGGTTTAGTTTGGGTAAATTTTAGCACAGAACCCACGTTGTCCTTACATGTGTTCAGACGCTGAGATATAGTCTTATGATTGTTTTAAATTTCAAACATATTTTGTATCATGGCTTGGATGACTTATATTTCTCACTGGTTTGATGAAGATGATTGGTATGAAGGACACCAAAGAGTAAGAATTCTTCGTTAAAATTACCATTTTCTATTTTACTGTCTTACATTTTTCTTCATTGCACTGCTGTTTCTCTGTGTTACATATACCATTAGCATTATTTGTACTGCAGTACTGAGAATGGATCATTAATATTTATTTATATGGTCTTAACCCTGGCATAAGTATATAATGTCATATTTTGAAGATTTCAGTATAATGTAATATGAATAAAATTTTTCAGTCTTGGAACTTTAGTTGGCAGATAGCTGCATTTTTATTTTTTGGTTGCATACTTTAATATGTAGTAAATGTTGAAAGAGTAAATTAAATGTTCCATTTTAGTCTATTAGAAGGAATGAATGTAATACTTAGGGTTCTAATTAACTAACTACAGCAGAGAACAGAAGAGTGGGGGAAAATCTGAATAAGACAATATTTAAGAAATAGAGCATAGAACTTTACCTAGGGTCATCTCCATGTTGTACTCTGGACATTTGTATAGGATTTTATGGAGTGAGTGACATTATTTCAAAATAAGAAGAGTGGTTGCTATGGCAACCTTTGCAAGATGTCCTGGAAAAAATGTTTAAATGTGTTTTGATAACCATATGCTTCGGGCAAGCTTGGTCTATTTCTGTTTTTCATAGGTTTAAGATAGGAAAATAATGAAAGGCACATACCTTTCTGTATGTTATGGCCTCTTTTAATGTAATTGCTTGGTGTCTTTTAATGGTATATTTCTCAGTCATTACATCATGTTGCAGCAGGAGTTGCTGGCTTCTCTGTTTTTCAGTAGATCCTTATTAGTCAACTATATGTGTGATTTGTTAAGTGCGAATTATGTGCTTGCTGCTGCAATATAGAGCTAGAAGATTTTAATGTTTTCTCATTCTCATCTATTGTATCATTTTCGTCACATAGTTGCTTTTGATACAGCCTCATTCTCAAGCAGCCACTCATGAGGTAAGCAGTTGTGAGATTAGTGGTAGCCATATCTCAGACCAGTAATGCTCTAACGGCAAGCAGACAGCAGGAAGGAGGCTATGCTACGGTGTGGCTGGTAACTGTCTCCTGGGAGACTAAAACAGATTCCCTACATCAGGGTTCTCAAATATTTTCATAGTAAGGGACACATCTTGATAATCTTGTGGACTACCTACCTCTCTTTTTTATCATCTACTGTGACTGTGCTGGCCATAGCAATTGTTAGCATGGCAATAGAAAGTATTTAATATATTTAGCTATCTCTTTAATTGCATTTAACATCTGAAAACTATTAATCCTAGTATCATGTGACCAGCCAGCTCTAAAAAGGTGTTAGTTTGAAACCTGTGCAATGTGTTGACTCAAGTTGACATAACTACTTGTATGATTCAACACATCTGGCTGTGTGCTGTTAGGAATATTAGCGTATATAATGACTGCTCAGAAGCACTGGTATTAACATTTGGCTTTTCATTTTATTGTAGTTCTAGAAGAAAGAATTTGAAGAAGGAAAAGAATAAAATTTTGTGCTCTAGGGATGAGAAGATATAATAATTATAGATAGCACTGTTAGAGTTGCCTACAGGGCCGGCCCACAACATTTTGGCACCTGAGGCGGGGAGCTCAAATGACGCTCCTATGCCCCCTCGCTTGGGCCAAAACTTTGAAAGGTCTCAATTCTGCCTTCTTCCTGTTCTACTCCTCTCATGGTACTGCTCTGCTACCTACCCCAATAAAGGAAAACTAACAACTTAAAATGCCTTGTTCAACATTTTTAAGTAACACTTACATTTGCTGTTCAGGCGTTTGAAAGTTAACTTTCCTTGTCTGCATAATGACAGGTTTCAGAGGAACAGCCGTGTTAGTCTGTATTCGCAAAAAGAAAAGGAGTACTTGTGGCACCTTAGAGACTAACCAATTTATTTGAGCATGAGCTTTCGTGAGCTACAGCTCACTTCATCAGATGCATACCGTGGAAACTGCAGCAGACTTTATATATACACAGAGAATATGAAACAATACCTCCTCCCACCCCACTGTCCTGCTGGTAATAGCTTATCTAAAGTGATCAACAGGTGGGCCATTTCCAGCACAAATCCAGGTTTTCTCACCCTCCACCCCCCCACACAAATTCACTCTCCTGCTGGTGCTAGCCCATCCAAAGTGACAACTCTTTACATAATCAAGTCGGGCTATTTCCTGCATAAATCCAGGTTTTCTCACATCCCCCCCACCCCCATACACACACAAACTCACTCTCCTGCTGGTAATAGCTCATCCAAACTGACTACTCTCCAAGTTTAAATCCAAGTTAAACCAGAACATCTGGGGGGGGTAGGAAAAAACAAGAGGAAACAGGCTACCTTGCATAATGACTTAGCCACTCCCAGTCTCTATTTAAGCCTAAATTAATAGTATCCAATTTGCAAATGAATTCCAATTCAGCAGTTTCTCGCTGGAGTCTGGATTTGAAGTTTTTTTGTTTTAAGATAGCGACCTTCATGTCTGTGATTGCGTGACCAGAGAGATTGAAGTGTTCTCCGACTGGTTTATGAATGTTATAATTCTTGACATCTGATTTGTGTCCATTTATTCTTTTACGTAGAGACTGTCCAGTTTGACCAATGTACATGGCAGAGGGGCATTGCTGGCACATGATGGCATATATCACATTGGTGGATGTGCAGGTGAACGAGCCTCTGATAGTGTGGCTGATGTTATTAGGCCCTGTGATGGTGTCCCCTGAATAGATATGTGGGCACAGTTGGCAACGGGCTTTGTTGCAAGGATAAGTTCCTGGGTTAGTGGTTCTGTTGTGTGGTATGTGGTTGTTGGTGAGTATTTGCTTCAGGTTGCGGGGCTGTCTGTAGGCAAGGACTGGCCTGTCTCCCAAGACTTGTGAGAGTGTTGGGTCATCCTTTAGGATAGGTTGTAGATCCTTAATAATGCGTTGGAGGGGTTTTAGTTGGGGGCTGAAGGTGACCGCTAGTGGCGTTCTGTTATTTTCTTTGTTAGGCCTGTCCTGTAGTAGGTAACTTCTGGGAACTCTTCTGGCTCTATCGATCTGTTTCTTTACTTCTGCAGGTGGGTATTGTAGTTGTAAGAAAGCTTGACAGAGATCTTGTAGGTGTTTGTCTCTGTCTGAGGGGTTGGAGCAAATGCGGTTGTATCGCAGAGCTTGGCTGTAGACGATGGATCATGTGGTGTGGTCAGGGTGAAAGCTGGAGGCATGCAGGTACCCCCAGATGTTCTGGTTTAACTTGGATTTAAACTTGGAGAGTAGTCAGTTTGGATGAGCTATTACCAGCAGGAGAGTGAGTTTGTGTGTGTATGGGGGTGGGGGGGATGTGAGAAAACCTGGATTTATGCAGGAAATAGCCCGACTTGATTATGTAAAGAGTTGTCACTTTGGATGGGCTAGCACCAGCAGGAGAGTGAATTTGTGTGGGGGGGTGGAGGGTGAGAAAACCTGGATTTGTGCTGGAAATGGCCCACCTGTTGATCACTTTAGATAAGCTATTACCAGCAGGACAGTGGGGTGGGAGGAGGTATTGTTTCATATTCTCTGTGTATATATAAAGTCTGCTGCAGTTTCCACGGTATGCATCTGATGAAGTGAGCTGTAGCTCACGAAAGCTCATGCTCAAATAAATTGGTTAGTCTCTAAGGTGCCACAAGTACTCCTTTTCTTGTCTGCATAGTAAACACTGGCATTTTTATCTGTTTGAATAATCAAAGTGGTTCTTTCCGTGCCTTGTTGATTGCAAAGATTTGAACTGCTTCCTGAAGGTCCACAGTCTGGGCCAGCTCATGCTCTATTGAGATGGTTGCAAGGCCGACCAGCCTTTCCTGTGTCATTGTGGAGCACAGATTTATTAACTTCAGCTTGGAGAAGCTGCGTTCTCCACTGGCAACTGTTACAGGAAGTGTTAGAAGTATGCGCAAAGCAACAAAAGCATTTGGAATGAGGGTGGTCATCTTATTTATGCACATATATTCCAGAACAGTCTTTGGAGTTGATCCTGTGGAAATGTATCTTGAAAGGGCTTTCAGTTCATCGCCTAATCACTCGCATCAATATCGCGCATCTCATCGTGTGTCAACACTGTCTCTAGTGCCCTGCGTTGCTGGTGTAGGTCTTCTTCAGGTATAGTGAGGAGTTTTGGAATATCATACAACATCCCAAATATACTGCTGTGTTCCCTGAGCTGCATGAAACTTTCTTCAAGTGACTGCATTGCACAATCTAGCACCTGGTTAAAGAATTCAACTTTGAATTGTTGTTTGTGGTCTCTTATGGGATTATCCCATGCCTCATGATCAAAATGTCTTCTTTGGTGACTCTTGTATTCTTGAATGGGTGGGAAAATAGCTTCAGTGTAAGGTTCCTCTGCAAACTTCTGTGCACTCTTCAGAACATTTTGAACTCCCTCATCTGATCAGTAAGACTGTAGGTATGACTTTGCTTTGTCCAGTTGTTCCATTGCTCCAGATATATCAAGGTCAACACCTTGTAGTTGAGTAACACTTACATTTGCTGTTCAGGCGTTTGAAAGTTAACTTTCCTTGTCTGCATAGTAAACACTGGCATTTTTATCTGTTTGAATAATCAAAGTGGTTCTTTCCGTGCCTTGTTGATTGCAAAGATTTGAACTGCTTCCTGAAGGTCCACAGTCTGGGCCAGCTCATGCTCTATTGAGATGGTTGCAAGGCCGATAAATAAATTACAACATTTATTTCAAACAGTATGTCATGCCACCACACTAAGCCACACAGAAATTTAAAGTTATGTATGTTTCTGGTAATTCCATTTCCCTCTGCCACTGTTCTCCCATGAACAGTTCCTGTCATAGCATTATCCTCCATAATGGCAACTATGGCATCATCTATCTTCCCAATTTGGTGTTTGATAGGCTTTATCGCCTCCACTCAACTTTCCCATCGTGTGGCAGTCAGTGGTTTCAGTGTCAGAGAGAATGTTCTCAGATGTTGCTTCAAAATTTGCAATCGGAGAGTTGATGAAGAGAAAAATACATAGATGCTTTGAATTACGTTTTAAAAATACAGCAGCCTCACTAGAAGCTGATGCTGCATCACTGACTACCAAGTTCAATGAATGAGAAGTGCATGGGACAAAAAAAGCTTGAGGATTTAACTCTCTGATCTGGTCTGCACTCCTCTGTTCTTTCCTCTCATGTTGGCACCATTATCGTAGCCCTGACCTCTCATGTCAGCTATCGCAATGCCTGTATCTTCCAGCATTTTAAGAAGCACATTTGTCATACCAGCTCCTGTAGTATCATCAATGTCAATAAATTCTAGAAAGTGCTCTTTAACAGTCACCATTGCAGGGACATTTTCACTAGGTTCTGTTGTTGTTTCAAAACACGCCATTAAAGTCATTTGTTCCATATGGCTGATGTCAGTTGTGCAGTCCAGAATAACAGAGTAATATCTTGCTGACTTCAGATCTGCCACAATCTTGTGTTTGACTTTTGTTGCCAGTAACTGTATGATCTCATTTTGAATTGTTTTTCCAAGGTAGTGGTGTTTGTACATTTCTTGGGTGGTGACTCTTCTGAGATGCTCCTGGAGTACATCATCAAACTCAGCCATCAGCTCCACAGTTTCAAGGAGGTTTCCATTGTTTGGCACATACAGCTGATCTGAAGTGCCACACAGTGCTAGGTTTTGGGTAGCAAGCATTCTCACAATGGCAATGAGCCTTTTCTGAACATTTTGCCAGTAAAGAGACTCTGATGCAATCTTCTCTTGATGCTGATCATCTGTGGTGGCCTTTAACCTTAGTCTCATCTCAAGCTCTTTCCACCTATGGAATGCTCTCTTAGTGATTTGCTGAGGAAAAACAAGAGGAAAGTGTGTGTGTGTGTGTGTGTGAGAGAGAGAGAGAGTGAGAGAGCTCCTTGTGCTGTCTTCCTCCTTCTCAGTAGAGCCAGGCATAATCACTTGAAAGTGAGTGCTATGGAAGTTTTGTGTTTTATTTTCTGTGAGGTTTACATTATGAAGCAATTGTTTTATTTTCTGTTGAACACACTAGATAGGTCCTCTTTACCCTACTTTAAAAAATGGTTCCTTAATGCTTTGCCTCTGTTTCAAACTGAATGTTATGGAAATTTTTGAAACACCATAGCTTCAAAACTCTCTTTTCAGGGAAGTTTGGGGTCAAAAATTAAAACAAACTCTAATATTATATGAAATGTGCCATGTTGAATGTCAGGAGGAAGTATTTACAATCAGTCTGATAATGAAAAGATCGACTCAACTGCATCTCTGTAAGTATTTTAAATAATCTCCATGCTTTGCAATTACATTTAGAATCTCACAAGTTCCCTTTAGTATTCAGAAACCCATAGCAAATTAATGAATTTTGTGACTGTAGTGAGTGAACAAGTACAGTTGGTGGGGGATGAAGGCAAAGGTGACGTAATAAAGTGTACATTGTTCATTTTTTTGACAAATGTATTTTAGTTTTAATTTATAATACTTCATAGTATACATTATTTTACAAAATGTACTACTGTAAATGTGAAGACTTAATGAGATCTCACTACAGCACTTTACTCTTAAGCTCTGTGCTGAGAATTTAGTAGACTGGATATATTTTAATATGAAAAAAAAAAAAACGAGGAGTCCTTGTGGCACCTTAGAGACTAACAAATTAATTTGGGCATAAGCTTTCGTGGGCTAGAACCCATTTCATCAGATGTATGAAATAAAAGATACAGGAGCAGGTATAAATACATGAAAGGATGTGGGTTGCTTTACCAAGTGTTAGGTCAGTCTAATGAGATAAATCAATTAACAGCAGGATACCAAGGGAGGAGAAATAACTTTTGAAGTGGTACAAGAGTGGCCCATTATAGACAGTTGACAAGAAGGTGTGAGTAACACTGGGGAGAAATTAGTACTGGGGAAATTAAGTTTAGGTTTTGTAATGACCCAACCACTCCCAGTCTTTATTCAGGCCTAATCTGATGGTATCTAGTTTGCAAATTAATTCCAGTTCTGCAGCTTCACGTTGGAGTCTGGTTTTGAATTTTGTTGTTGAGGAATTGCCACTTTGAGGTCTGTTATTGAGTGACCAGAGAAATTGAAGTGTTCTCCTACTGGTTTTTGAATGTTATGATTCCTGATGTCAGATTTGTGTCCATTTATTCTTTTGCGTAGAGACTGTCTGGTTTGGCCAATGTATATGGCAGGGAGGCATTGCTGGCGTATGATGGCATATATCACATTGGTAGATGTGCAGGTGAATGAGCCCTGAATGGTGTGATTGATGTGGTTAGGTCCTGTGATGGTGTCCCTTGAATAGACGTGTCGACAGTGTTGGCACCAGGGTTTGTAGCAGGTGGTTGGTGTTTTTGTTGTGTGGTGTGTAGTTGCTGGTGAGTATTTGCTTCAAGTTGGGGGGCTGTCTGTAAGCGAGGACTGGCCTGTCTCCCAAGGTCTGTGAGAATTATGAAGTATATGGAATAGTGAAATGCAGCTCACAAAGATTCTGCTATATTAGTCAATATTTTACGTGTGCAGTTTTTAGTTTGCTAATGCAAACTTTAGTATAGAATTTAGAAAAGTATGCAAACTTCAACCTAAATGGACCATCCCTTTAGAATTAAAAATATTGACTTCCTTAGACAATTAATTGTTCTGTTCAACTCTAGAAGAAATTCAGAATGATCTGGACAAATAGGAGAAATGGTCTGAAGTAAATAGGATGAAATTCAATAAGGACAAATGCAAAGTACTCCACTTAGGAAGGAACAATCAGTTGCACACATACAAAATGGGAAATGACTGCTTAGGAAGGAGTACTGCGGAAAGAGATCTGGGGGTCATAGTGGATCACAAGCTAAATATGAGTGAACAGTGTAACACTGGTGCAAAAAAAGTAAACATCATTCTGGGATGTATTAGAAGGAGTGTTGTAAGGAAGACACGAGAAGTAATTCTTCCGCTCTGCTCCGTGCTGATTAGTCCTCAACTGGTGTATTGTGTCCAGTTCTGGGCACCACATTTCAGGAAGAATGTGGACAAATTGGAGCAAGCCCAGAGAAGAGCAACAAAAATGATTAAAGGTCTAGAAAACAGGTCCCAAGAGGGAAGATTGAAAAGATTGGGTTTGTTTAGTCTGGAGAAGAGAAAACTGAGGGGTGACATAACAGGTGTCAAGTACATACAAGGTTGTTACAAGGAGGAGGGAGATATGTTGTTCTCCTTAACCTGTGAGGACAAGAAGCAATGAGCTTAAATTGCAGCAAGGCCGGTTTAGGTTGGACATTAGGAAAAATGTTCTAGCTGTCAGGGTGATTAAACACTGGAATAAATTGTGTAAGAAGGTTATGGAATCTCCATCACTGGAGGTTTTTAACCGCAGTTTAGACAAACACCTGTCAGGAATGGTCTAGGTAATACTTAGTCCTGCCTTGAGTGCAGGGGTCTAGACTAGATGACGCCTTGAGGTCACTTCCAGTCCTATGATGCTATGATTTAAGACCGTGTTTCCCAAACTTGGCATGCTGCTTGTTCAGGGAAAGCCCCTGGTGGGTCAGGCCAATTTGTTTACCTGCCACGTCTGCAGTATGTCCCTCAGCCCGCACCGCTTCCCGTAGCCCCCATTGGCCGGGCACAGCAAACCGCAGCCACTGGGAGCCACGATTGGCCAAACCTGCTGACGTGGCAGGTAAACAAACCTTTCCCTCAACAAGTGGCATCCCAAGTTTGGGACAGACTGATTTAAGAGATTAAATTAATTTATTGGCTTTCAGATTATACTTGTCCTGAATATTTCAGTGTTGAGCCCCTGGTACCCTGCATTATCCCTTCTAGAACTGGTACATTTAACATCTGAAAATCAGTTGGGTCTTAATTTTTCTTTGCATCCTCCAGTTCCTTTGGAAGAGGGGTAGTGTACCAACTGCACCGTTATTCCTATGTGAGGCTTACTCCCACTGAGGATGGGGGAGAGTGGAAGTGTGTGGAAAGGCTGACTGGACGGTTACCCAGACACCAGGATGGATTAAAACCTTTTGTTTGGTGTTTGTACAGATGTACTAGCACAGTGGGGCTCCTAGGCACTGTGCTAATACAAATAATAATAAAATGATTTTTAAAAATCACTTATTAAATTTAGATTCAATTTAATAATAAACCTTTCTTAAAATTTAATTTGAAATTATGACAACTTACGTTAAGGCTTAAACTAACTATAATCTATTACAATAATTTAAATTAGATAAAAATAATATTAAGCAATACATGTTTGCTGCCAAGTTTCATTGTAAGTCAAACCACTGAAGTGGTGGAGGTCACAAGCTAAGCATCTGCAACTGGAGTTGGAGTGCTCAACCAGCTTTTGATGTCAGCAGTCCCTTCTGCAGGTGAAGAAAGAATATTTTCTTCATTTCAGTTTATTCAGCTAGTTCAGTGACTAGTTCATTCAAAGTTAAGAAACTGATTAGGAATTGAAAATTCAGGAAACATTGTTTTCCTCTCCCAATCTGTGAGTAAAAACTAGGTGTGTGAGGATGACATCTACTAGTTTTAAAATCCTGAAGGATAGTGTGACCTTAGAATATCAGGGTTGGAAGGGAGCTCAGGAGGTCATCTAGTCCAACCCCCTGCTCAAAGCAGGGCCAATCCCCAATTTTTGCCCCAGATCCCTAAATGGCCCCCTCAAGGATTGAACTCACAACCCTGGGTTTAGCAGGCCAATGCTCAAACCACTGAGCTATCCCTCCCCCGTAAACAGTCAGTTCAATTTTCTAACAACAGACAATACTTCCTTCGTAGAGATGGGTGAATTTTTTTAGCAAATAGTAAATTTGCTAGAAAATGCATTTTTCAGGGCACCAAATTTCACAAATTTTGGTCAAATTCCACTCATAGTTTCAGCTGAGGGGATAAAAAGTTTTTTTTTTCGGGGGGGGGGAGGTCAGAACAGTTACTCTCAGCCATTTTGAAACAAATTATTTTGACTTTTTTGTTTTGAATGTTTTGATTCAGCCCATTAACCCAAAAATCACTTATTGACTTAGCTCTATTTCTTTGTTTAATAAATCAGATAGGTTTAAATGCAAATCATGTTTTGATAAACTTTCTGATAATCATTTTTCCTACGTATCTAGCATGTTTAATGTACTTTTATTTAACTAATAAAAAAAAACTTTAAATTGTTTTTGAGCATTTTTAACTGAACACAAACTTCCATCAGAAAAGAGACTGACAGAATCAAAAATAACAAATTATCATCTAGTAAATAAGAAATGCATGAGTCATCATTTTCTAATATAAGAAAAGTGTAAAATTTCAGAATCTGAATAAATGTATTAATTAATGAATTAACCTCTGGCGTTGCTTAAATAAACTTGTATAGTTATAATGTATCCCCCTGATTAGACAGAAAGAAAAAGAAAGGCATAAAATTTAATGTAAAGTTTATATGGTAGTTACAAATCAACATGTTTTAATGGTTACCAACCAATGAGAATCAACCTTTCTTTAAGAAAATAACTGAAAAAATGCAAAACAAGATTAAAATCGATTATTTTAATTAACATTTCCTGCTTGTTGATTTTAATTATGATTTAAATCAGTCATCCTGTCAGAGACCCCTGGATTTCCCAGTAATTTTAGGACATCCATGTTGCTAAAGAGGCAGACCCCTGTACCTCTTCTATGTGTCAACAGACTCCTCCCTTGCAAGAGATGATGCACCTGAAACTGCGTGGTTCACAATGCATGTTTTACTCTCCCATTACTTTGTTCACAGAGGTGGGTATCAAGGCCCTCTGTCTTTAAGCAGATATCATCCTATATCTCTATCAGAAGTATGAACTAGATCTTTTAACTGTTATGTTGTCATTGACATGCTGCCAAAAATTAATATTTGTAGCACCAAGAGCCAACTGTTTGGATTCAGAAGTTTATTTTTGAGTATCTATATGTATGCCAAATGTAAATTATTAAAAGCAAACATTTCCTATATGGTCAACACAATAATTCTCGTTTAGTATTTTTAAGTTTCCCAACAGCTGGGAATAATTTGTTTGTGTAATTGGGAGTCAGTGACAAGGGAGTCAATAGAAGGGGAGATGCATTCTATATGGAGATTCAGAAAATGGGGCTTTGGATAATCAGTATCCCTTTGTATAAGTGTATCATAAAGATATAGTATATTCACATTCATGCACTCACACAATAATGTATATATCAGTATGAACAAGATATAGATTCCTCATGGGTCAAAATCACTGGTAGATTGAGGAAGTGCAACTGTATTAATTGTGCACTCTCTTGCTCTCTCTCTCTCTCGTGATATCTATCTATCTATCTATCTTTGCAAAAAAGTAGCCTTTTCAAGTCCAGTAAAGAGGCATGACTGGCACAGTACAGCATGCTTTATGTATTTGTGCGTGTGTGTGTGTGTCTGTGTCTGTGTCTGTCTCTCTCTCTAGATAGACACATACACACATGCACACACATATACACCCTGATAAATAAAGGATGTTGTACTGTGCCATTCATGCCTCTTCACTGGACTTAAAAGGCTACTGTTTTGCAAATAACGGTGTAGTACAATCTTGAAAAACAGCAAATAAATGAAATACACAGAGTACATGAAATAGAGGAAAAAGAGTTAGATTAAAATTAAAATGGCTACTGACACTGCCGTTTTGTGTGTGTGGTGCGACACAATGCTCAGGCTTTTCTTCTGCATCCTTTAGTAAGTCTGCATTATTCTTTGAACATCAGGGTTTAGTTCCTTTATCTGTTGAGTAAAGTGATTTCTTTCTACATCCATATCAAGAGATGGTGTATTTCGAGAGCCACAAGGTTTTGGAATGGACATGGAAATTCTTAAGTGGTTCACAAAAAATTATACCTATTCTAAGCTACAGATAATATAGGCATGTATCTATAAATAACTATATAGCTGTAGCCATTCATCCAATCCATTTTGTCATATGGGTTTATGTTATTTAATAATAGTATCTCTAAGTAAACAGACTTTCAGTTTAATGCTAGTTTCTATATTTAGTAACTAGGAAGGACTTATTATGTTTCAGCTCATGTCAATTAAAAAGAGAAAAGGCTTCGGCTTTTCTCTATCTCCTAGGAAACTGTAGACATTCTTTAATAATAGCTTCCTTAGTACTGTGTACATTTTACAGAATTTTTGAGAAAGCAAATTTTTTCTGCATAATTTACATGCTATATATAAATATAAAATAATCATTTATATTTTGAATAGAAATGATGAGTTTAACAGAGGATGACTGAAAAATCAACATTGCTAAAGATGTAACGTAACAGTTTGGATATATTTTTCTAATTTGCTGCCATTTTGTTCACACTGATGTTCTGATGAATGCTGCTTTCTGTCTCATTCTATGAGCATGTTTGACTGAAACCTGCAATGTCTGAGGAAATCTGCAGGATACTGGCTTGATGTGTGGTGTTGATAAGAGACATAATAATCCTTGTAAAATATGATTTAATTTCTTATTAGCTGTAATGGATTTCAGACCCAATACTTCCTTTATAATGAAATAAAACTGAAGTATTTTGCAAACAGACAGTGTCATCGAAACTCTTTATAAATAACAAAAAAACAACCAAAAAAAAAAAAGTCAGCAAGTTTACAAGAGATCCTAGAGAGTAAAGTTTTGAAGTACTTTATACATTATAGCTCAGAGTAAATACTAAAATATTCTGAAAACATGGATTTCAATGTAAATGCAAAACAAAAATAGTAAAAACAACTGTGTAATGATTTAATACAGGAATGATGCTGTTTAAGCGTGTGCGATTGTCTTAACAAAATTGTAATAAATCTTAAAATCAGATGTTTTCCTTTTAAATATGCTGTTAAGAGCATAATTTCATTTTGAGAACATATTTTAAGAAAATCACTGACTTAGCAAAGTCAAAAAATATAATATTTTCAGATGACCTGGCTCATCTTGTTGCTGAGTCACCTGTTGCTAAGTCTCTCTAAAATGTATATTTCTATCTTTTCGTAAAGTTACTGTTTGCCTTTTTATAAACATATTCAGAAAGAAGGAGAAAGTACAGCCAGATTCATATTGCAAATAGAAGCACAGTAGTTAATGTGATATATATTTTGTGATATGGACACACATAAATTGTGAACTAGACTGAAAATAAAACTCATTTCACAGCCATCAGATGGCAATGACTCTTGGTCACCATTAATCTGGCCTTCATGCTCGCCAGCAACCTAAAGGCTTTGCATCTGTTAATGATACATTCAGCTACCCAGACTACTTCTTTGTATCATTTAAAAATACAAAGTTCTATGTACAATACACCATGCAAGCACATTGAAGGAAAGAGTGGGGCTGTCTCTAATGCATAATTGCTGTTTTCTTGTGGTTGATGAGGGTAATCTTCAGCCCAGTGTGAGAACCCCTTCCTTTCCCTGCATGAGCTCTGGAATGGAGCTTTAAGCCTTGGAAGTCTCCCTGTCTTTAGGCCTTTAAATTTATATTTTCCTGCTGACTGAATTTCAGTGAGCCAGGGTATAATCCAGCTAAAGGGAAAGGGAACAAGAAATGTTGTTAAAATGAAACCTTTACTTAATACTTTACATTTCAAATGCTTTAACTGTTTTTCCATCTTTTCTGGATCTTAAATAAAAGGTTACAAGGATTTTTAATGGTGTGTTTGCCATAGTACTAAGCAGGCTGAGATATCTTTATATCAAACCCTGGACCTTGTTTAACACTGTTTAATGTTCGACAGTGACTAGGTTATTTAACTCCTTTGGCTCATTTATTCCATCTAACTTTATATAACAGGCCGCTAGCCCAAAGGGTTGCACCACCCCAGAGCACTCTACTCCTAGCAGCGGCAGCCAGTCCTCTTTGCTCCCAACCCCATGCAGCTGTAGCTACCAGGCCTCCCCTTTCCGTAATAATGATGTTGGCTCTGCAGACTTAAGCAGTTGACGTTGCATCAGCTGACACTTAGTTTGTATTTGAGAGGTTATCTTTGTGTAAGAGCTAGAGACTTTAACTTGTTTTTTAATGAAAGCTTAGGTCCTGCAGAAGCTGATGGCCCACACTTCAGGAAAGAGTCCTCCTTGCCCTCCGTGAGTGGATTTTGCAAGCCACAGGGTGAACCACTTCTTTAGGAATCTTTTCTCCGAGCTTTCCAGTCTGATTTCACACTTTCCCTGTTGTACTTGGTTGCATGTTAAAGTAATATTAGGACAGTCTTAATGTGGAAAATAAACAATAAACTCACTGTAATGTGTTACACCCTTATTTTGTATCAGTGCTATTTATTTCCTTTGCTTTGACTTTACCCTGTCAATGCTTAACTAATAGTAATTAGTACTCAATCTCCCCTTAAATACCTGAAGCCCCCACTACTGTAATCTCTCTAAGGGCTTGTCTACACTTGCAAGTTTTGTTGCCAAAAACTGGATTTTGGCGACAAAACAGCAATAGCGTACAATACTGCAAGGTCACTTTTTTTAAAAAAAAAACAAACCCTAGTTTTGGCAACAAAAAACTTCCACCCCTGCGAGAGACTTTTGTCTTTTTCCCTCCCTTTATTGTCGACAAACAGCAAGTATAGACACCGCAGGGTTTTTTTTCAATTTTATTGGCCTCCAGAAAGTATCCCCTAATTCCCATGCTGTCACTCTGGTCAGTGATTTGAACTCCACTGCCCTGCAGCCAACCCACCCCTCCCCCTTGCAAGCCCCAGGACTTTTAAATCTCATTTCCTTTTTGCTGGCTTCCCAGAGGAGCTTCCCAAGTGTCTTCCCAGGTCAGCATGGCTGACTATCGCACCAAACGCACTCCTGCTTGGACCACCGCTGAGTTGGATCTGATCAGTGTATGGGGAGAGGAGTCTGTTCAGTCGCAGCTGCGAGTGACCCATAGGAATCAGGACACATATGGGCAAATTTCCCAAGGCTTGTGCTAAAAGGGCTATGATCGGGACACGCAGCAGTGCAGAGCGAAGATAAAGGAACTGAGGCAGGCGTACCATAAGGCACGGGAGGCGAACCATCGCTCCAGTGGTGCATCTAAGACCTGCCGCTTCTATAAGGAGCTGAATGCTATCTTCAGTGGTGACCCCACTGCTGATTGCCGTGTGGATACTTCGCATGCAGCTGAAAGAGGGGGTAACCTGGAGGCTGAAATCGTGGATGAAGAAGTCAAGCTAGAAGAGGATGCGGTGCTCCCAGCGGGGTTGCCCAGTGGGGCAGACAGTTAGGAACTTTTCTCCACTCCGGAAGAGCT
Source organism: Caretta caretta (assembly GCF_965140235.1). Classification (NCBI taxonomy): domain Eukaryota; kingdom Metazoa; phylum Chordata; order Testudines; family Cheloniidae; genus Caretta; species Caretta caretta. The sequence continues at coordinate 85,084,296 of NC_134209.1, forward strand.
CAGTGGGGAACAGGAAGCAGATGAGTCTCCGGGTAAGTTGCTGTGGCTTGTGTTGGGAATCGAAAAGTGTGAGGCAGGTAGTGTTTTCTGTGAGCTGGACATTGCCTTGTGTAGCTAATCTGCATGGCCAACCAGGGTGTCAATGGACATCGAGACCTGCAGGGAATCCTCCAGAGAGAAGCTCTGGAAAGTTTCCAAGAGGTACTTGTTAATCCTCTGCCACAGATTCCAATGGATTGCAGCCTTGTTAGCTCCCCCATTGTAGGAAACTACTATGCCATTTAGCAATCACTGGAGCTGACTCACCATGATTGGAGTGCTCGCAGAGCTGTGTGTTTGCCTAGAGTCTCAGAGAGAAAGTGATTTCTACTAGCAAAATGCCCTTTTTACTAAAAACAAAAGGAGTACTTGTGGCACCTTAGAGACTAACAAATTTATATGCTCAAACACGGCTGCTACTCTGAAACCTGTCACTTTTTACTAAAACGTTTCATTCGTTTGCTGGAATGTAACAATCCCTCTTCTGTTCAGCACAGACCTTGAAGAACACATCACGCACCCCTGCGGACTGGCTGCGGCAGATCAGAAAAAAACCTAGGCACAGCAAAGAAGACGTGTTCCGCGAGGTTCTACAGCGTGATGAGAGTCAGACATGGGAACAGAGAGAGTGCTGGGAAACCGAAAGGCAGGACAGAAAAGAGAGTGCTGCTTTTGCTAGGCAAGAGACAGCGCGGACGATAAAAGTTATGGAGGATCGGACAGAGATGCTCAAGTCATTGATACAGCTGCAGACTGAGCAGATCCGAGTTAGAGCGCCACTGCAGGAGATTCACAATTCTTTGCCAACCCCACCCCCCTCTATGCCCACACATCCCTTTTCACTTCACAGCACTCCTGAGTTTCCCCCTCACTCCACCCCCTCTCACAGCTTGTACAATGATCGCTGGAGCGACACACAGTTGTGAGGTTTTACCCTTTTTAACAATAAATAAAGGCTAAGGTATTTAATGGTACAGAATTTTTATTCTGTGTGCAGCATGCGGCTATGACCATGGGAATATTATCCTCAGTAAGGTCTAGCCTGCCATTTAAACACCTCCAGCGAGCTTTCAAACGGCCAAAGGCACATTTGACTACCATGTGGCACCTGCTCAGCCTGTTGTTAAAACGCTTCTTGCTGCTCTCCAGGTGCCCTGTGTAAGGTTTCATGAGCCAGAGCTGTAAGGTGATCCACAAGCACCTGCAACACCATGGAGAAGTATCCCTTCCTATTGATGTATTCAGAGACAAGGTGGTCTGGTGCTAAAATTGGAATGTGTGTGCCATCTATCACCCTGCCAGTTAGGGAAACCCAACTCTGCAAAGCCATCCACTATTTCATGCATGTTTCCCAGAGTCACGGTCCTTTGCAGCAGGATGCGATTTGTTGCCCTGCACACTTGGAGTAATATAGCCCCAAAAGTGGACTTTCCTACTCAAATTGATTTGCAACTGCGTGGTAGCAGTCTGGATTCGCCAGATTCTACACACCGATTGCAACACGCTTCTCTACCGGAAGGGCAGCTCTCAATCTGGTGTCCTTGCACCGCAGGTCGGGGGACAGCTCAGCACATAGCTCCATGAAGGTTGCTTTATGCATCCTAAAGTTCTGTACCCACTGGTCGTCATCCCACACCTGCGTGACAATGCGATCCCACCAAACCAATATTTCCCTATCCCAAAAGTGACAGTCTACTGTATACAGCTGCTCTGTGAATACACAAAGCACTGATAAGTTGCTGCCATCCATATCACGCTCGGGTGCCTGTGATTCATCCTTTGCTAACTTTGTAACTCTGCGAGTAACTGTGCTGCCATGTGCAATGTCCTCACGACAGCTAACAGTGCATAGGAGAGAAGTGCAGGATCCATCCTCTCTCACTGCAGATTTTGGCGTGCACTACAAAAGAATGACCGTTGGAAAAATGGTGCGAAAGGAAGACAGAGACCTTTGGAGGGGTGGGACACAAAGCGGTGCAGGACGGTACATTTTGCACATCCCAGGATGCACCGCGCTCCGTTTCCGCATTCCCAGATGGTGACGGATGGTGTCGCCAGGCACTGTGGGATACATATCCACAGTCCATTCCTCTTGCTGTCGACAAAGGTGCCCAAAATGTGGACGTGATCTGTTGACAGAGGGAGCAAATGTAGACACACTTTGGCAACTTCGCTTTTGTCGATTTTTCCTTGGTGACATTAGTTTCATTGAAAAAACTTGCAAGTGTAGATAAGCCCTAAGTCACTTTGGAGTTTGGATCTGTCATCATGTGTGTTTACTATCCCTCCAGTTTTGGTATCCTCTGCAAATTTAATCCTGGTTGAAATTATGCCAGAGAAACACACAAAAAGAAAGGCATGAAGCAATGAAGTTGTGTGTTTTGGAATCCCTAAAGTGTCCTAGTCTGGATTAGTCCTACACTAGTAGGAATTTTCACTGCTTGGAAACTAGAGAGACAAGATGGGTGAAGTACTGTCTTTTATTGGACCAACTTCTGATGGTGAAAGAGACAAGTTTTTGAGCTACAAAGAGCTCTTCTTCAGGCAAGCTTGGAAAATGACAGATGCTTCATACTAAGACCGAAATGGAAGCACTTGGAAGTGCTCTGTGGATTAATGGTGGCTGTGAAACGCCACTGATCTAGAGTGCAAAGGATTTCTCTCTCTGTCTCGCCTCCCTCCCCTCCCCCATCACTTGGACCATTGATTAATTCATATTTTTACAAAACCTACTATTTCTCATTTAAAAAATTAAATGGGGGCACATGGTCAACTCATGAAAAGTGCCTGTGGATGGGAATTGCACAGCTAATGCACCATGTGTTGAGTTGAGAATATACTTCACTGTTCTTAAAGAACTGTCAAAATATTTTAATCTTCATATTAAATATAAGTTCTGTGTATTAATAGAAATGAAAATTGTTTGGGAATTTTTAAGGCACCACTACACTTCATTAGTAAACTGTATCTTCCAATGAGAGTGTGATTGAGATATCATACCCTCGTTTGTTTTACGCTGCAGTAATTAATTTGTGCGGAGGAATAGAGGTTAAGTGGTTTGTTTTTTGCAATTGCTCTCAGTATAGCAAAGATGATTTATGTGCAGATGTGTGCTGTCTTGGTACTATATGAAGGGTATGAATGGGCTGAGTCACTATCTCATCCCTGACAAAACTAGTAACTCAGACACAATAACAAAGCATAAATCTCATCTCAAACTTCTTTCCTGAACTTGGTTTTCCCTGTGCGACCTATTCTCTCCACAGAGCCATTCCCATAATGGTTCAGCAGTACTTCTGCAGCTTTATTCATGTGTCTAATACCTACTAACAAGGTGGGTCAACAGGAGAGTCTTGTTACAAAACGTAAGACTGTGTCCACAAAGATGTTTAATGATACGTTAACATATGTCAGTTGTCTTCCTATTTATTTTTCCTGATGCATTTTAAAATCTTTTATTGTAGATGTAGAATACTGAGAAGATATGAAAAATTACCTTTTCATGGCTCCAGAGGGAAAGAGTAGGAATTAAATAATTAGCCCGTAGTGGTTTAAAAATTCAAGAAGAAATATATGTTGCTTAATTTATTTTACATTGAGATGTTTGGCACACGATGTATTTTACCTGCACATTTTTGTGGGGAATTAGATTTAAGAATAGAAAATGTTGAATTTTACTACAGAAGATAAAAAGAAATACTGGGACAGATCCTCAGCTGTTCTAAATCAGCATAGCTCTATTGTCTTCAGTTGTCTCTTCCTGCATGTATGTTTGCCAATGACCTTAAACCCCTTTCCTTGCATAGTATGACTATCTGTGTGGTTTTATTCCTGGTATATTCATTGTATCTTAGAAAACATATGACCTTGATTTATAAAATTAAAGGATATATTTTTAAACATACTGTTGAACGAAAGTGCATTGTTAGCTCATTAAAAAAGTGTCCTGTCTCTCTTTCTCAGTTCCATAAATTTATTTTTTATAGGCAAAGATGTCACAGGTTAAGCAAGTGGGCCTTTTAGCTGCTGGATGTCAGCCTTGGAATAAAGATGTATGTGCTGCTAGTGGGGACAGATTTGCTTATTGTGCCACACTTGCTATTTATATTTACCAGGTAAGATTACTTTTTTCTCAGAAGACTACTTACTTTAGAACATTGTTCTTTGCTTTCTACTTCACGTTCATCCCTTTCAAAAAATGTTCTTGTAGTAGTTTTGAAGTGTGATTATAGTCAGAAAAGTGACTGTGTAGAACCGGCATCTTTTTACTCAACAGATCTACTTCAAAACACTTAAAAACAATATTGTTACACTTTGTTACTCAGGTCAGCACCGCAGAGCCAGTGTAGGTATGAGAGACGGAGCAAGGTTCCATGCTGGCTTGTGCATCACCATCAGAATTGTGTAGCACTGATAACTGGGTGACCAGACATCCCGGTATTATCAGGACAGTCCCGATTTTAACCCATTTGTCCCACTTTCTGACAGCACATCAGTCAGAACACCCTTTGTCCCGCTATCAGGGAGGACCGCTCACCATCACCGCCAAAGTCCCAGGGCTGGCATGGCGGCGCTTCCTGGGGAAGCTCCCGGCGACTCGCACGCCCTCCTGCCCACCAACAGGAGTCTGCAGAGCGGGCGGCTCCTGGGCACAGAGGCGGAGGGGGTCTCCGTGTGCTGCACCAGCTCCCTCCTGCCCAATCAGAGCTGCGGGGGCCGGGCTTGCAGGCGCAGGTGTAGTGTAGTAAAGTGCTCTCTGTAGTAATGTGCTACTTACGGTGTACTGAGCATGCTCAGTTCATCTGAGCATGTTCAGTACATCTGCTGAAGCCACTGCCCTTCACCCTGCCCTTATTAGCTGTAGGATTCTGCGGACTGCTTTTGACAGGGGTTAAAAAGTGGCAAAGAAGGCGAATCGGAGCAGGGGGGTGGCTAGGGTCTGAGCGGGGGGTGGAAATTTACTGGTCAGGGGGGTCAAGCAGCTGGAGGCAGCATTAGGAGAGGGGATAAAGGGCAAAATCAGGAATGAGGGGGGGAGGAGGAAGAGTTAAGCCCAGGAGTGAGGCTCTGGCAGAGGGTGTCAGAGGGCAAAACCCAGCACAGGCAGGGGCACAGGGGGTGGCAGTTACCCCAGTGGGACTGAGACACCAGTGCTTTGCAAAATAGTTTGTTCGGGGATGGGGGGCGAGAGGCTTTTTTATTTGAGCAAAGTGACTTTTTTGTATGGTCACATGAACTGAACATGCTCAGTAACATCTGCTGAAGCCACTGCCCTTCGCCCTGCCCTTATTAGCTGTAAAATTCTGCTGATTGCTATTTACAGGGGTTATAAAGGGGCAAAGGGGGAGAATCGAAGCAGGGGGATGGCCAGGGTCTGAGCAAGGGGAGGAAATTGACTGGTCAGAGGGGTTAAGCAGCTGGAGGCAGGATTAGGAGAGGGACTAAAGGGCAAAATCAGGGCTGGGGGTGGAGGAGCAGGAGATAAGCTCGGGGTGAGGTGCTGACAGAGGGCAAAACCTGGCACAGGCAGGGGCACAGTAGGTAACAGTTACCCCAGTGGGACTGAGACACCAGTGCTTTGCAAAAATGATGGGGGGCAAAGGGGCTTTTTTTATTTCCCCTCTCGACATTGGCTTCCCGGGGCTGGGTTCTTAAAGGCACAGACATCCCAATGCCTAGTCAATGCAACTCCTCTTTGTCTTATCTAACCTACTGAGGCTATGTCTACACAACAAAGTTCAAAGCGTTGCCGCGGGTGCCAGTGCTCCTGGTAATCCACCTCAATGAGGGGATTAGCTCTGAGCACTGGGAGCCGAGCCTATCCACACTAGCGCTTTAAATCGCTCGAACTTGCTGGGCTTGGGGGGGGGAGTGATTTTTCACCCCCTGAGGCAGCAAGTTAGAGTGCTTTACCTTGCCAGTGTAGCTAATCCCTGAGATTTAATTCAGTGAAACATTTTACATATATCCCCTCAGAAACAAAGAATCGCTTATCACTGTATGATTGCAGAGTCTCCTAGCAGTTTCCCAAGTTTTTATCTGCTGCTGGGATTCCCTGAATTCCCTGAATTTTTAAATTTAATTTTTTCTTCTCATTTTAGAGCTGACTGAATTTCTGGCCTAGTGTCAAAACTTTGTTCTAAGTCAATCCACCAATGGGGATTGCAGTTTTGCAACTGTTATTTTGCCTCTCAGTTTAGCCCTTAGTGTTTTTCCGCATGCCATTGTGCACAACTTGATTCTCAAATATTCAATAAAGGCAGTATACTATCTCCTATAATGTCTTTCTTCCTGGAAAAAAAAAATTTTTTGTAATTTTTGCAGAAAATTAGAACTGCCATCGTGGGTCAGACCAATAGTCCGCCTAATCTAGTATCCTGTCTTGTGACTGTGGCCAATGCCAGGTGCTTCTAAGGGAATGATCAGACCAGGCAACGACTCACTGAACCATCCAATTGTCCAGTCCCAGCATCTGGCAGTCAAAAGATGGTTTAGGGACATGTAGAGCTTGGGCCTGCATCCCTGATTATCTTGGCTAATAGCCAATGTACTTATCCCGAGGGACTGATCTAATTCTTTGTTCAACCCATTCATAGTTTTGCCTTTCAGAATATAATGAACACACATCTACAACCCTAAGATGCCTTTACAACAACAAGAATTCTAAAATCATGAGTTATACACCCTCGAGTCAAGAAATTTTAATAAATACATGATATCTTTTTTTTTTATGTGCCTCTTTGTTCCTGAGCCTGTAGGGTGCAGTAAGGCCAGTTCCAATGCCTTGAGCCTAAACACCTGTATGAATCTTAGTCTACCCTCATACTGATCCTGTTACCTCTCCCAAACATTTAATATACCTAAGGCCATATCTACACTTTAAGTGTGTGTTAACTCAAGTTATGTCAGCATAGAGTCACTACGGTTACTATGTCTACCCCCAACCCTCTAAACCCACCTTGCCTCAGTGGCTACTGCCAATCATCATCTAGCCCCTGCTCACTGGGGCAGACTGCAGTCTGTAACGGCCACTCGTCATTAGCAAGGGGTTAGGACCTGCTGCCTTTGCCTATCCCCAGGCTGCCCCTCTGCAGCCGCAGTACTTTTTCATAGGCCTTCATCAAGACCTGCAGCCTGGGGTTTACCAGGCTGGAGCTCCCCTTGCCCTTTCTCAGCACTGCTCCACTTCAGGTACCTTCCTCCCCTTCCCACTCCAGGGCTAGAGTGAGACTTCTCCAGCTTCTGGCCCACAGCCCTCTTATCAGGGCCAGCTGGGCCCTAATTGAGCTGGCCACAGCTGTGGCTGCTTCCCCCAATCAGCCTAGCTTGGCTGCTTTTAACCCGTGCTTATTGGAGTGGGGAAGCCACCCCACTACAGGCACAGACACAACTTATAGTGATGTGCCCCGTGAGGGTTAATGTGTATAAATTAGGTATGTTGGCAACAAGAAGAAAGTCAAGGAAAGTGTGGGCCCCTTACTGAACGAGGGAGGCAACTTAGTGATAGAGGATGTGGAAAAAGCTAATGTACTCAATGCTTTTTTTGCCTCTGTCTTCACGAACAAGGTCAGCTCCCAGACTACTGCACTGGGCAGCACAGCATGGGGAGGAGGTGACCAGCCCTCTGTGGAGAAAGAAGTGGTTCAGAACTATTTAGAAAAGCTGGACGAGCACAAGTCCACGGGGCCGGATGCGTTGCTTCCGAGGGCGCTAAAGGAGTTGGCGGATGTGATTGAAGAGCCATTGGCCATTATCTTTGAAAACTCATGGTGACTGGGGGAGGTCCTGGATGACTAGAAAAAGGCTAATGTAGTGCCAGCCTTTAAAAAAGGGAAGGAGGAGGATCCGGGGAACTACTGGTCAGTCAGCCTCACCTCAATCCCTGGAAAAATCATGGAGCAGGTCCTCAAGGAATCAATTCTGAAGCACTTAGAGGAGAGGAAAGTGATCAGGAACAGTCAGCATGGATTTACCAAGGGAAAGTCATGCCTGACTAATCTAATTGCCTTCTATGACGAGATCACTGGCTCTGTGGATGAGGGGAAAGAAGTGCACATGTTATTCCTTGACTTTAGCAAAGCTTTTGACACGGTCTACCACAGTATTCTTGCCAGCAAGTTACAGAAGTATGGGCTGGATGAATGGACTATAAGGTGGATAGAAAGCTGGCTAGATCGTCGGGCTCAATGGATAGTGATCAATGGCTCCATGTCTATGTGGCAGCTGGTATCAAGCGGAGTGCCCCAAGGGTCGGTCCTGGGGCTGGTTTTGTTCAATATCTTCATTAATGATCTGGAGGATGGTGTGGACTGCACCCTCAGCAAGTTTGCAGATGACACTAAACTGGAAGGAGTGGTAGATACGCTGGAGGGTAGGGATGGGATATAGAGGGCCCTAGACAAATTAGAGGATTGGGCCAAAAGAAATCTGATGAGGTTCAACAAGGATAAGTGCAGAGTCCTGCACTTAGGATGGAAGAATCCCATGCATTGCTACAGACTAGGGACCGAATGGCTCAGCAGCAGTTCTGCAGAAAAGGACCTAGGGGTTACAGTGAACGAGAAGCTGGATATGAGTCAACAGTGTGCCCTTGTTGCCAAGAAGGCTAACAGCATTTTGGGCTGTATAAGTAGGGGCATTGCCAGCAGACCAAGGGACGTGATCATTCCCCTCTATTAAACATTGGTGAGACTTCATCTGGAGTACTGTGTCCAGTTTTGGGCCCCACACTACAAGAAGGATGTGGAAAAATTGGAAAGCGTCCAGCGGAGGGCAACAAAAATGATTAGGGAACTGGAACACATGACTTATTAGGAGAGGCTGAGGGAAGTGGGATTGTTTAGTCTGCAGTAGAGAAGAATGAGGGGGGATTTGATAGCTGCTTTCAACTACCTGAAAGGGGATTCCAAAGAGGATGGCTCTAGACTGTTCTCAGTGGTAGCAGATGACAGAACAAGGACTAATGGTGTCAAGTTGCAGTGGGTGAGGTTTAGGTTGGATATTAGGGAAAACTTTTTCACTAGGAGGGTGGTGAAGTACTGGAATGGGTTACCTAGGGAGGTGGTGGAATCTCCTTCCTTAGAGGTTTTTAAGGTTAGGCTTGAGAAAGCCCTGGCTGGGATGATTTAGTTGGGGATTGGTCCTGCTTTGAGCAGGGGGTTGGACTAGATGACCTCCTGAGGTCCCTTCCAACCTTGATATTTTATGATTCTACAATTAGATTCCAGGGCCTTGTACCATCCAGAAACATATGCAACAGCGACAGGTCCTACTTTGCTAAAAAAGGGACATCTGATGTAGCTAATTGCTACAGATAGCAGCCTCAGGTACGTGTGGTGTGAGAAACTGCTGTCTGTAGGAATTAGCTTCGTCCGATTGCAGTGTTACAGGTAGCACATCCCTACAGATGGCAGTTTCTTATGTGTGTGTGTGTCTGTAAATGCTATCTGTAGGACCAGGCTACCTGCAGCAGTGTTAGGTACTACTTTGCTAAAAAAGGACATCTGCTGTAGCTAATTCAAGCAGTCTCACATGTAAAACCAAACTGATAGCTTTCTTTAACAGTGTAACAAGCCTTGTGGATGGGGGAGGAAGTGGTTGACATGGTCTATCTTGCCTTTAGTAAGGCTTTTCATACGGTCTCCCATGACCTTCTCATAAACAAACTATGGAAATGCAACCTAGATGGAGCTAAAATAAGATGGGTGCAAAACTAGTCGGAAAACAGTTCCAATAGTAGTTATCAGTGATTCACAGGTGGAAAGGGCATAACGAGTGGTGTTCTCCAGGGATCAGTTCTGGATAAGTTTCTATTCAAAATCTTAATCAATGATTGAGATAATGGCATAGACAATTATAAAATTTGTGAATGATAACAAGCTGGATGCATACAAAATGGAAAATGACTTCCTAGGAAGGAGTACTATGGAAAGGGATCTGGGGGTCATAGTGGACCACAAGCTGAATACGAGTACTGTGGAAAGGGATCTAGGGGTCCTAGTGGACCACAAGCGGAATATGAGTGAACAGTGTAAAGCTGCTGCAAAAAAACAGATCACTCTGGGATGTCCGCTCTACTCTGCACTGATTAGGCCTCAGCTGGTGTATTGTGTCCAGTTCTGGGCACCACATTTCAGGAAAGATGTGGACAAATTAGAGAGTCCAGAGAAGAGAGAGAGGAAAAAAGTAAGGTCTAGAAAACATGACCTATGAGGGAAGTAGCATCTTTTTACAAAAGCTGTTTCTTACAATCTGTACGTATAAATAACTACTACAGATAGCACATTTCTACACACACCAATTTCACATACACTATAGTGCAAGAAACTACTACTGTAGGCATTTGCCACATCAGGTAGCCGTTTACTACAATAGCAGTTTCTTACAATCTATAACATATCAGTAACTGTAGGAGATTATTACATGGAGCAGTTTAATACACTACACCGGCAGTGGGCAGAGAGCCCTCCCCCCCACCCAACCCGACCCAATCCTAGGAGCCAGAGGGACCTGCTGGGTGCTTCCTGGGAGCTGCCCCAGGTAAGCACTGCTGGGACTCCCCACCTCGCTCCCGGGCAGGTCCCTCTGGCTCTTAGAGTCGGGGCGAGGGGGCAGGGGGCTCTCTGCGCGCTGCTGGCGCCTTCAAGCCCCACTCTACAGCTCCGTCAGCTCCCATTGGTATTTTTCCTGGCCAGTGGGAGCCACAGAGCTCGCACTTGTGGTGGGTGCAGCACGTGGAGAGTCTGGAGACCCCCCATGCCACTCTGACCCTAGGAGTCAGAGATCTCCCAGCAGGGCTGGTGACTGCAGCCAGGGAAGGGGGCAGGATGTGATAGAGTGAGTGTCTGGGAGATGTGTGTGGGGTGCTGGGCTTTGAGGGTGTGGAGGGCACTGGGCAGTGGGGGAGGTTTGTGTGTTTTGGGGTACTAGGCAGTGGGGGCCTGTTGGGGGGTGCTGGGCAGTGGGGGAGATCTTTGTGTGTTAGGGCACTGGGCAGTGGGGGTCTGTGTGGGGCATTGTTTAGTTGTGGTGGTGGGGCTGTGGGGAAGGGCACTGGGAGGGAGGGAGGAAACCTGTGCCCTTGGCCCCGTGGCTTCTGCTGGGGGCTGGAGCTGGGGCCTTGAGTCCTTGCCCCGTGACTTGTGGTGCGGGCTGCAGCAGGGGCCATACACCCCTCTTGCAGCTTCCTAGGGCTGTGCGCCCCCTCTCATGGCTCCAGTTGGGGCTGTGCACCCGTGGCTCTCTTCCTCCCCCCCCCCCCCCCCCCCCCACACACACCACCCCCTTCGCCCAGTGTGTCCTGATATTTCACTCTTGCGATCTGGTCACCCTAACTGATAAGGAAATGTCAGGATTAGATTTACTTGCATGCTCTCCCTTAAATGAAACATAGTGGGGAAACAGGAAGTGGGCCCTGGAGGGTTCCTGGTGTATTCTGATGAGACTGAGCTGGTGTGGAGTGAGTGCAAGCTGCATTTGTTTGTTTTTTATATTAACTTTAATAAAACCTCAGTTTTAAATCCATCTCTGGCTTGGGAGTGTAACAATTGTTCATAATAGGATAAAACATCTCTGCAGCAAATAGAGTACGTGAGGTGCATATTATGGAGCGCAAGTGAGGGGATAAACTGAAGCTTTGCCCACTGCCTCTGGGCTGTGGAGTACTAACCATTGCTTCTACTGCCAAAAAAATGAGTATTAAAAATGACATACAATATATAGTTAAAATTATAGAATCCATGAATACAATATGTAGTCCAACGAAGCCTTGTATACCAGAGCTTCTCCCTGGGTCATTTCCCCTTCTTTGCTATACTAAACCAAAAAAGCCAGCTAAGGAAACTGAACCACAAAATATACATGAAAGTAATATTAATAGTTTGACTTAAGGTGAAAAAATCAGAGTTAAATCTTTACGAAGTCTTTAATCAATCATGTTCTGTTAATATGAGACAAACGTAGGTTGATCTTACACACTATAAATGCTGGAGCTTCTGGATTTGAAGGGTTGGATACACATTAGTGGCACTAAATAAAGGTTCCTGGAGATTATGTTGATTGCTCAATATTGCAAACACCCACTGAGTTCATTCAAAGTAAGATCAGACCCACTGTATTTTATAAATCACTATATCATGAGTAAATGTTTTAGGTTGCTTCAATAGCTTTCCATTAATTCCAGTGTCAAATTGTTATTTGTCTATGATTAGAGAAAGGTTCCAGGCATCATAAATTCTGTTCCAGCTCTGCCACTGATTGGCCGTGTTACGTAGGGCAAATATCTTTGCGCTCCAGTTTAGCCATCTGTAAAACAGGTATAATACCTGTAAAGTACTTTAAAATTCTGATATGAACAGTGCTATAGAAATGAAATGAAAGAAGTTACTATATGAAACACATTGAAATATTTTTAGGGGTGAGGGGAGGGGCTTAACTGAATATTGACATCTTTTCACTGCAATTAAAATTTATATGGATCTAGCTTATTAAAGTTGCAAATACTCAGACTTGTTAAATGCAGTGGAAATCAAGTTGTAGTCTTTTAAGTATGGTAAGCTTCATATTCTTGTCCATTAGTGACTTGAGCTGCTATACTATCCAACTTAGCAATATATGCTATAGATATTAAGTGAGTTTACTGAAATTTGAGTATCTAAAATAAATTTGTGTATTTTTTTTCAGTTGAATCACCGATACAATGAATTCAAACTCCGGGCAATTATGTCTGAGCATAAGAAGACAATCACAGCAATAGCTTGGTGTCCCCACAACCCTGACATGTTTGCAAGTGCCAGTGCAGATAACTTAGTGATCATTTGGAATGTGGCTGAACAAAAAGCTGTTGCAAAACTGGACAGTACAAAAGGTATCTGAGACTCAGAGGTTTATTTCTTGTACCTCTTCATCTTTGAAATAGCAGAAATACTCACAATGTACTAAATGTTGAATGGTTGGTAGAGAAGGTTTTAGAAGTTGAACAGTTATACGTGGAGCACAACATTCTTTAGCCTCCCTTCTACTGTAGTTCATTGTAGAATATGATAAAACACAGTGTTTTTGTACATTGTTCTGAACTATATAGTAATTGCTGAAAAACTGAACTTTTCCACTCTTCTTACAGCAAAAGCAGCCTTTCAAAATGCCTTATACTCAGGGCACATTTACTTGTTTGTTTTTTATTGGCAAGTAAAATAGTATCAATTATCACCAGTCATCATAGTGAAATGTAGGCAGTTACGATTTATGACTTGGATGTGAATTTTCATGGCAGTTTTGCAAGGCTGAACACAAGTAAAATCTGGTCTACAACAAAGGCTGCTGTTCAGATGAGGCCATTTACTAATAATGATCACACTTCAATTCTAAATGGTAGGTTTTGGTTCAGTTTAGATAAACATCCTAACGTGCAGCTAGGTCTTCTCAAAAGTATGAAACTGTTCATCCTATTCTCTTCCAAATGTGTTTTCCAACAGGCTGAGTGTAATAACTTCCCCTGCAACAAGCCTGAGTTCCTTCCCTGCAACCAGCTAGTGCACCCCAGGTGCTTTTCTGCAAGCAGTTTCTCCAACATGTACCTTCTACGATCCTATACCTTTTCAAGTTCTGTTAGGTCCAGAAGGTCTGGCAGCCTCTCTTGGGTTTCTCAAACTTTCTGGTGCTCTGAGGCTTCCCATTTTGTTATTTTCTAGAATATATGGCATGCCTTTGAAAACCTTACGCACTGTGAGATCTAAAGGTCACATGAAAGCACAAGTAGTGGGCAGGGAAATCTGAATTGATTCAACCCTGATAAAAATTTTACTTTTGCTCAGGATATGGGTTAAAATCACTACTGGTACTTATTTTTTAAGGACCAGTTTATCAATCCTAAATAATTACTGGATTCCATGACTGACTTTGAAAGAGATGGTTTTCATATCCCATTTATGTACCTCCTGTGTTGCTCAACACTTCTATTTTCAGACGTAAAGGGTTTTAACACAGTTTATTAACTTTACACTCATATCAGATATCTCTGATGCTACTATTACTAAAATGTACCTAAATAAAATGTGCATGAGAGGCTTGGGGAAATGTAGATTATCGAGATTGTTCTTTGATCACACCTTTCAATCTAATTTTTATGATTATGTGGAGTATTGCAGTGTGTGAAATGCTGAGGTCAAACCTACAACTTGGGATACTTGAAGTTAGGTGCCTATGTCCATATTTAAGCATCTAAATAAAAGAAATCTGATTTTCAGAAGTGCTGAGCACCTACAGCTCCCACTGATTACAAAACTTTAAAGTTTAGGTGCAATTATCTGCTCCTGTAGTCTTAGACCAGGTGTACACTACAACTTGTTTCGGTGTGAATAAGCCACTCCCTGAGCGACATAAGTTACTCTGACCTAAGTGCTGATGTGAACAGCGCTATGTCATCAGGAGAGCTTCTCCTGCTGACATAGCTACTGCTTTTTGCAGAGATAGGTTTATTATGCCAACGGGAGAGCTCTCCTCCCGTCAGCATAGAGTGTCTTCACCAGATTCGCTACAGGGGTGCAGCTGCATCGGTGTAGCTGAGCCGATATATCGCTTCTAGTGTAGACTAGCCCACTGTGATTAGAATTCCTGGGTTTTTTTCAAAACGTAAATACATTTTGTAAAAGTTTGCATGTAGTTTTGTTTTTTAACTGATTAATAACAGTTCATTACTCTTACTGTAAGGTAAGTAATTATGTAAGGATGAACATATAGCATATAGAAGCAGGCTAATCTTCAGTCATATACATAATGCCCTTTGGCACTAGTGGAAGGTAAGCATGTTTATCACAGTGTAGTCTGCTGCCATGTAGTATATAAAATTTTCACTCTTTGAAAATGCATAAGTAGAGTTTACTTTTATGCCATACCAAGTACACACAATTGCCTATGCTTAGACTGAAGTCTGTTAAATATTTTTAACATATTACTTTACTAGTAATTTAAGATCTGTAGCTTTTCAAGACCAGTGTCAGTAATGGGCTAAGAATATTTGATAGATAGCATTCTAAATTTCAAATGCTAGTTCTTACACTTTTTCTTTAAATGTTTCAGGGGTTCCTGCCTCACTTAGTTGGTGCTGGAATGCAGGTGATGCAGTTGCATTTGTTTCCCATAGAGGCCCATTGTATATTTGGACTATCTCAGGACCAGACAGTGGGGTAGCTGTACATAAAGAAGCACATAGTTTCTTGTCAGACATTTGTCTATTTAGATGGCATCCAAAGAAGAAAGGAAAAATAGTATTTGGACACACTGATGGAAGTCTTTCTATTTTTCAACCAGGTAAAAATATACTTGATAAAATAATTATTGACCACTGAACGATTTTTGTTGTTATATTCTCTAGTTTAGATTTTATAAAAACTTTTATATAAAATTTGTTTAGAGTATAGTAGTGTTCCTGCTCACTGCATATGACGGAAATACATCTGATTAGCTCAAGAAAATTGAGAATCTTTTGTCTTTATATTTAATCCTATTTGGTTATCAAATCAACACTGCATCTTTGAAATGTGTATAATAAGCTGATTCTGAGGGTATGATAACAACCCTCTACTCTAAACTTTTGATCTGCCACTATACTGATGTTCGCCAGGAAGTTCTGATCTCCTAATTTTATTTATTTGGATTGTTATTTGTTGAATGTTCTAACTGTTTGAATGTTCAATCCTCTTACCTTTTTTTTGCTAAACAAATCAGCAATTGTGAACCCAGATCTAAGATTCTGTATCCCATTAAAGCATAGTAGGGCAAAGAACTGTCCTTTTAATTTATCTGTAATGCACCTAGCACATTTTTGGATGCTTTATAAATAGCACAATATTGTATTAAATGCACATTCCTTGAAGGAATATGTGGAGATATCCTTGGGAGTTAAGTAGTTAATTCTCTTTTTCATATGTGCCTCACTGCTTGGTGAGGAAAGATGACCCTCTGTGATGACCAGTTTTGTGTCCCGGGGTATGTATTTTTCTCTTGCTCTGACAACTGACTTTGAATATTAGGGGAGGAAGAATCTCCTCTAAACCAGATGTTAGTTTTTGGACAATGCTAAGAACCATGCTAGAATTCTTGTATTTCTCCTGCTGCTGCTCTTTGTACCAAATTAGCACTTCCAAAGGCTATACTTTCTCTGATACTATGTGTTACTTCCAGGAGTGCTGTCTCAGCCTAATGGAAAGCATCAATAAAATGAAAATATATGATTTACTGTTGGGCCATGTACACACATGTGGGTTTGGCCAAAATGATTTGAAGGTGAAAATAGGAGTAATAGATTTGGGAATTAGATATTTCAAGAATGTAAGAAACTTGCAAAGGTAAGTAGAACTCTGGCTAACATGGCGAACAATAATGTGAGTTTTACCACTTGATGTTGTCAAAGTCAGATTCAAGACTCACTGAATTTGTCAGACCACTCTGTTTATTAGCAAAGCGCTTTGCCAATGCACCCAGATATATGTGAGCATCTCTCTTAGGCTCAAGCTAACTTATTTATACAAATAAGCCAAAGCCAATTTAACATAAGAGACAAAAGGAAGCAGAAACTGACAAATATACATACATATCTTATATGCATACTAACGTTTACCAATCTCCTAGCTCAGTAGGAGCTCTAAGTTAATTAGTTTGAGGACCCATTGTCTCACACTCCTTAATGTTTCTCTTCCTGACAACTATATTTCAACAAACCCTTCAAGTAGCATTTCTTTAATGAATTATAATTTCAATATAATTCATTCTACTTTTACAATGTCAGCATTATTCATTACTCTTGGGGAAATCTCAGTTCCCAGCATCATAGAATTGACTTCAGATTAAACCAAGGGGAACAGTGGGGGGCAAAAATCCTAACTTGTTTCAAGACTGATCTTGATAAGTATTTGGAGGGAATAGTATCAGGAGATTGCCTACAATGACAAGTGACCCATCTGTGACTGCTAGTAGCAAAAATACCCAAAGACTGGAAATTGGGCACTAGATGGGGAGGGCTCTGAGTTACTACAGATAATTCTTTCCCAGGCATCTGGCTGGAGGGTCTTACCGGGATGCTCAGGGTTCAACAGGTTGCCATATCTGAGGGTAGGAAGGAATTTTCAGCCAGGTCAGATTGGCAGAGACCCTGGGGGTTTTTCGCCTTCCTTTGCAGCATGGGTCATTTACTGATTTAAACTAGAGTAAATGATGGATTCTCTCTAACCTGATGTCTTTAAATCGTTATTTGAGGACTACAGTATCTCAGCCACAGGTGATGAGGCTATTACAGGAGGGGATAGCTGAAGTTCTGTGTCCTGCAATGTGCAGGTCAGACTAGATGATCATGATGGTCCCTTCTGGCCTTAAAGTTTGTGAGTGTAAACACAGAGGTACAGCCTACAGTTTTCTGATTAGGATTGTTTTGGTTTGAGTAAGATCATTATTACAACTTCGACTCATTCACTGGAACCTTTTTCTATAGAGTAAAATCTAGCAATTGTACATCACTCTGCTATATCTAAAATATAAATTCCACACTTTTGCATTCAAGCAGAGAATATAATTAGTTAAGTCTCGGACCCTGCAAACAGTTTAGCATGTGAGTAACTTTACTTACTGGAATAGTCCCATTATAGCAAATAGGACTACTCACAAGAGGAAAGTTAGGCTGTGCATAAGTGGATCAAACCCTAAATAAGAAGGTAAATACCAAATAGTTGCTAGGAAACCCTAATTAAGACAGTCTGAGCCAGAAGATAGTTTAGCTCTCACTGAGGATTGCTCTGATTTGAAAAATTTGCTTACAATAATAAATCTGAATATTTGAATTCACAGGATTTCTTGGATTTGCAACTGTAATGGCTACCATTGTATTACTATTATGACTTTGAAAAGAGAGAAATGGGTTGTTTTGTTTTGTTGTCTAAAAATGTAGCATAGAGCCAATAGCTGATTTTTACCCTTCTATTGATGCCTCAAACACAGCCTCCCCAGGTCAACACCACACTGACCTACAGATCCAGGCTTTTCCTGTACATGGTGGAATAGCTATAAATAGTTTCCAAAATGGACAAATTTTATGATCCATCCATCTCATAAAGAAATAGACTTGACCAAGCTCACCATCTACTGCAGAAGATAATATAAAACATAATAAGGTTATATACAAGAATGATTCATTGATACCCTGAGATCTTGGAACTCTGAAACCAGTGCAACTGAAATTAATTTTCCTAAAATAAATATTGGAGGTGTGCTGAGTTGTTTTAATGAAAAGTGGTGCATAACCCGGCCATGATTGCAGAGGCGATACATAACTGTTGATAATGGGGGGGGGCATAATTTATAGGTTCTGTGGGGTATGTGACCACCCCACAGAGGTTTTCAAACTGTGAGGTGTGTCCCCTCGGGGGGGGGGGGGGGAAGCAGAGGAACATTTGGGGAAGGGGGCAAGTGGTGACGCTAGGTGACTCAGGCCCCAAGCCCTATGCAGTGGGCTTGGGGAGGGAGTGCCACCTTCACCCCCTGACTCATCACAGTGACACCCAGTCTGGGTTTGGGGGCAAAACCAAAAAATCAGGGAGGGGGCATGTTCCCCACCGTGCTTCCCCCACATGTCACCTCTGCATGGTTGGACTATTCTGTTAAAACTGATAAGTCCATTTTATTTTCCTTGGTGGGTGTATGCACACCCTGGCAATGCTGGTGGAATGGGAACTGATATGGTTTTTATCAAATCTGGATTCTGCAATTAGAAAAATACACTCTATCAAGGCAAAGGTTTAATCAAACATGAAAAATGCTTAGTCCACTTGAATACAATGGCAGATTGGACTGCAACAAGGAAAAGAGAAGCTACAGGTAATTTTTTGCTATTTTTACATTTCACATTTATATTTTCATGTCCTTTTGCTGAGATTCACCTTCTAGTGTCAAATCAGGGGTCTAGACCCGAGTCCTGCACAAAATCATGTGTATAACTCCAAATCCTTAACCTATCTTAAAGCCTTCTGTTTAGCACCTACAAACTTTAAATCCCTTATCTTGAGGAAAACTCCAAAACTTGATGTGGTAGATCCAGCATACAATTTTTTTTTCTGTTTTTATGATTTCAGTTTATTAATTTGCTCAATATCATTAATGAATTATGAATTTGATTATATTTATTTCATCATAACTTCCTTTTTCAGATGCCACAATTGCTGCTTTGGTGTCATCCTCACAAATCAAAAGAAAAATATACTAATTAAAACCTTCACAAAAATGAATCAGTTTGCTGTGATAAATGAGTTGCTTCTGAGAGGAGATCAAGATATAATAAACTTCAAGGACGTAGATCTTACTCTGAACAACTCATTAGGAATTTTCATCAACCTACTTAAGTTTACTGTAGGACAAGATCCAAAATTCAAGGATGCTCTGAAAACCATTCAGAAAACTGTGAAGTACACTTCTGCTGAAATTCAGCATGAAATAACTGATATAATGAAGAAGGTTTTGAAAGATATTGTTGAAGCTATTCAGAAAAAATAGCGATGTTAAGTTCTTCTGCCTGAAATGTGACACTACAAAGGCTGCTGTTAATGTAGAAAATGTGTCCACTGTTTTACACTACTCTGTTGAGTTCAAAGCCAAAAAGAGATTTATTGGAGTGGCCCGATAACATGGCCTCACTGCTGAAGATATTACACAATACATTTTGAAAGACCTTCATGAACTGTCTTGACCCTCAAAATACTTTGTTCTTGCTTTGATGATGTCAAAGTTATATCGGCGTGCAAAGGAGGTGTTACAAATCCTTTTACAAGAAAGATTAAACAAGCAAATACACGCACTGGTTGAATCACCAGCTACATCTGGTGGTCTCTCATGTGTCTGACAGGAACTCAGCAGTGGCTGGCTTGTTCTCAAACTGTAATTTTCTATATAGTTTTTTTTTCACAGGCATGAAATGAGTATTCTGTATAAAGGCTAGCACCTGCAAAGACTCATAGAAGCAAGATGGACTGGTCACCTGAAAACCATAGAAATAATTCACAATAATTTGGAAGAGATTCAGAGTATTCATCGGACTTTGTGAATGAATATGGTGCAAGAGGGATGTTGGAAGTTACACATTCACTCAAATTCTTGTTCTTAGCTGAGGTTATGAGAATGATTTTGAAGGTTTTTGCTCATGTGAACAATTAGTTTCAGAAGGAAGTAATGCACCCTGCTAAAGGAGTTTAATTGATTACTATTGCCCGTGAAGAACTTCTTCAAACGTCTCTGTCTTGTTGACTTTTTCCCAGACATTTGATCAAAGTACCATGTTGTGAAAGATGTGTGTGATGAAGCATCAACATTAAGATGTGCCCCAGAAGAGCCATGGTATTGCCCGCAAAATTTCAAGAGTCCATGGTCACTGAGCACTTACCAGAATTCCAAAGTGTAAATGAGCATCAGAGGTCCCAAATTTGACAAAAATTGATTGATGAAACCAGTGAATTGCAAAAAAGATTTTCTGAGAAGAATTCCAAGTTATACAAAAGGTTGCCAGCAGTCTATTTCACCAGCTCTCCAGACATCTTGAAATTGGAATCACCGTGTGCTTTGATTTACTTGCTTGGATTAGATACTGAGAAGGTGACAGTTGAAATGGCTGTATTTAAAGCACTGGTAGAAGAGAGAAATTGCAAGGGATTTTAAAAAAGAAAAGGAGTACTTGTGGCACCTTCGAGACTAACAAATTTATTTGAGCATAAGCTTTCGTGAGACTAACACGGCTGCTACTCTGAAACAAGGGATGTTAAGTTTCAGAGTAGCAGCCGTGTTAGTCTGTATTCGCAAAAAGAAAAGGAGTACAAGTGGCAGCTTAGAGACTAAACAATTTATTTGAGCATAAGCTTTCGTGAGCTACAGCTCACTTCATCGGATGCATTCAGTGGAAAATAGAGTGAGGAGATTAATATGCACCCAGAACATGAAAAAATAGGTGTTATCATGCACACTGTAAGGAGAGTGATCACTTAAGATGAGCTATTACCAGCAGGAGAGCGGGGGGGGGGGGAGGAGATAGTGATAATCAAGGTGGGCTATTTCGAGCAGTTAACAGGAATGTCCGAGGAGCAGTGGGGGGTGGCGGGGGGGAATGCTCAAATAAATTGGTTAGTCTCTAATGTGCCACTAGTACTCCTTTTCTTTTTGCGAATACAGACTAACACGGCTGCTACTCTGAAACCTGTCATTATGCAAGGCACTGCATTTAGCCGTATGGAGTGGAAATCTATCAACTTCATGAAAAAACTTGTACAGATACAGACAGACATCATCTTCCTTTCCAAATGCAAACAGATGGACATCGTACCAAAAGGACTGAATGTAAAAAATCCATTACAATCTACATACCACACAGACTGTGCTGACAGCTTGTGCCACGTGCTCTCAAAGAAACTGCGGAACCACCTGATCAACATCCTCTACAGCAAACGGGGAAAGATTAAGAATGAGCTCTCAAAACTGGATACTCTCATAAAAAACCAACCTTCCACACAAACTTCCTCGTGGCTGGACTTACTAAAGCTAGATAAGCCATTTACAACACATACTTTGCTTCTCTACAAAAGAAAAAGGACACTAAACTATCTAAACTACTACATGCCACAAGAGGCCACAGCAATGGTTCCCTTAACCCACCCAGCAATATTGTCAATCTATCCAACTATACTCTTAGCCCAGCAGAAGAATCTGTCCTATCTCGGGGCCTCTCCTTCTGCCCCTTCACCCCCACGAACATGATACAGTTCCGTGGTGACCTAGAATCCTATTTTCGACGTCTCCGACTCAAGGAATATTTCCAACACGCCTCTTAACAACATACTAATGCACAGAGATCTTCCTACCACCACTACAAAAAGAAGGATTCTAGGTGGACTCCTCCTGAAGGTCGAGACAGCAGACTGGACTTCTACATAGAGTGCTTCCGCTGACGTGCACGGGCTGAAATTGTGGAAAAGCAGCATCACTTGTCCCATAACCTCAGCCGTGCAGAACACAATGCCATCCACAGCCTCAGAAACAACTCTGACGTCATAATCAAAAAGGCTGAAAAAGCAGGTATTGTCATCATCATGAATAGGTCGGAATATGAACAAGAGGCTGCTCGGCAGCTCTCCAACACCACTTTCTACAAGCCATTACCCTCTGATCCCTCTGAGGGTTACCAAAAGAAACTACAGCATTTGCACAAGAAGCTCCCTGAAAAAGCACAAGAACAAATCCGCACAGACACACCCCTGGAAGCCCGACCTGGGGCATTCTATCTGCTACCCAAGATCCATAAGCCTGGAAATCCTGGGCGCCCCATCATCTCAGGCATTGGCACCCTGACAGCAGGATTGTCTGGCTATGTAGACTCCCTCTTCAGGCCCTACGCTACCAGCACTCCAAGCTATCTTCGAGACACCACTGACTTCCTGAGGAAACTACAATCCATCGGTGATCTTCCTGAAAACACCATCCTGGCCACTATGGATATAGAAGCCCTCTACACCAACATTCCACACAAAGATGGACTACAAGCCATCAGGAACAGTATCCCCGATAATGTCACGGCAAACCTGGTGGCTGAACTTTGTGACTTTGTCCTCACCCATAACTATTTCACATTTGGGGACAAAGTCAAATTAGTGGCACTGCTATGGGTACCCGCATGGCCCCACAGTATGCCAACATTTTTATGGCTGACTTAGAACAATGCTTCCTCAGCTCTCGTCCCCTAATGACCCTACTCTACTTGCGCTACATTGATGACATCTTCATCATCTGAACCGATGGAAAAGAAGCCCTTGAGGAATTCCACCATGATTTCAACAATTTCCATCCCACCATCAACCTCAGCCTGGACCAGTCCACACAAGAGATCCACTTCCTGGACTCTATGGTGCTAATAAGCGATGGTCACATAAACACCACCCTATACTGGAAACCTACCGACCGCTATTCCTACCTACATGCCTCCTGCTTTCACCCAGACCACAGCACACGATCCATCGTCTACAGCCAAGCTCTACGATACAACCACATTTGCTCCAACCCCTCAGACAGAGACAAACACCTACAAGATCTCTATCAAACATTCTTACAACTACAATACCTACCTGCGGAAGTGAAGAAACAAATTGACAGAGCCAGAAGAGTACCCAGAAGTCACCTACTGCAGGACAGGCTCAACAAAGATAATAACAGAACGCCACTAGACATCACCTTCAGCCCCCAACTAAAATCTCTCCAACACATCATCAAGGATCTACAACCTATCCTGAAAGACGACCCATCACTCTCACAAATCTTGGGAGACAGGCCAGTCCTTGCCTACAGACAGCCCCCCAACCTGAAGCAAATACTCACCAGCAACCACACACCACACAACAGAACAACTAACCCAGGAACCTATCCTTGCAACAAAGCCCGTTGCCAACTGTGTCGGCATATCTATTCAGGGGACGCCATCATAGGGCCTAATCACGTCAGCCACACTATCAGAGGCTCGTTCACCTGCACATCTACCAATGTGATATATGCCATCATGTGCCAGCAATGCCCCTCTGCCATCTACATTGGTCAAACTGGACAGTCTCTATGTAAAAGAATAAATGGACACAAATCAGATGTCAAGAATTATAACATTCATAAACCAGTCGGAGAACACTTCAATCTCTCTGGTCACGCGATTACAGACATGAAAGTTGCGATATTACAACAAAAAAACTTCAAATCCAGACTCCAGCGAGAGACTGCTGAATTGGAATTCATTTGCAAATTGGATACAATTATCTTAGGCTTGAATAGAGACTGGGAGTGGATGTGTCATTACACAAAGTAAAACTATTTCCCCATGTTTATTTCACCACCACCCCGCCCCCCCACTGCTCCTCGGACGTTCCTGTTAACTGCTGGAAATGGCCCACCTTGATTATCACTACAAAAGGTTTTCTTCCCCCCGCTCTCCTGCTGGTAATAGCCCATCTTAAGTGATCACTCTCCTTACAGTATGTATGATAACACCCATTTTTTCATGTTCTGTGTGTATATAAATCTCCTTACTGTATTTTCCACTGAATGCATCCGATGAAGTGAGCTGTAGCTCACGAAAGCTTATGCTCAAACAAATTGGTTAGTCTCTAAGGTGCCACTAGTACTCCTTTTCTTTTTAAGGGATTTTAAGAAGTTCTTGATGCTGCCAAGAGATTAAAGGAGGCTTTCCTGTCTATTTTTGAAATGTCTATAGTGGTGTTGTTAGGAGCATCAGCTGCAGTTTGTGAGAATTCCTTTTCTTGTTTGAAAAGAATTTTATCACACCAAAGGATGAGCATCACCCATGACAGAAAGAGAAACCTAATTCTCCTGTCATAGGAAAGTGATTTGAGTTAAGAACTGAATCTGAATGCCTTTGTGGAAGAATTTAGATGCCATTATCCAAGGAGATTTCAACTTTAGTTTCATGAACAGTCTTTTAGGTACACCTCACTTTCATGTTAAGATCTATATTTTTATATTTCTGAATCTTTGAATGTTGGAATATTTGTTATACTGAACAATCACATAAATATGTATCTTATTTTTCCTTATTTCATAAAAAGAAAATTAAAAAAAAATAATCCTCTGACTGAGACTATGGTTTTCACTAAGTACATGAACTTTTGAAGGCAAGCACAACAGCACCTCTTGTCATGTAGCCCTCTACCCCATGTCAACGTGCTAGCTATGGGCCTGAGATGAACTAACAGAAATGTATATCAATTTATGCACCTATTCACTGTTATCCAGTCTGACGTGTATTATTTGCCCCGGCAGCAGCAGCAACAGGTGGTGTTTAATTCTACCACATAAGTACCATACACTTCTAAGTTATAGTGTGAATTATTTTAATACTCAGAGAAAAATGTTCCCCAGTGAACAGACGTTTTGATTCAGTTTTTTAATGCTAATTGAAGTAGTTTTTGTTCTACATCAGTCATTAAATGAAATCCATCAGAGGGATAACAGATAGCTTTTAGTGTTTGTCAAAATGTGACAAATTAATGGCATTCTTAGTTGTCAAAATTCAAAGGTAGATAAAAGCTGAATAACTTTAGAGATAATTAATTAATTCATTGTTTCTAGGGAAGTAGCACAGCATGTTTGTTTGTTTGTTTGTTTATTTTGACTAGTATACCATCACTTTGAAAAAAAAAGATTTATATTATCTGTGAGTGGGATTGTTTTTTGTAATATCAAAAATCAGCGCCAGCTTTCCATAATATTGGATAATGACTATCATAACACAAGTTACTGGGCTCACTGCTGGGGTAGATAAGTGATATTTGATGAACTGATATATACTGGATGTCAGTCTAGATGATGTAAGGGTCCCTTCTGGTATCATACTCAGACTTTATTTGTTATTTATCCACTCTTGAATTTGAACAAATGATGTAACAAATATAATTGACCATTTACATTTGAAAAAAAAATTATTACTCTGATTCATTATCACTGTCTTTCTCTGGGTTTATATCACTCTTCTTTTCTTTGCTCATATTTTATTTTGTTTATGCAGATGTATTTACCTAAAACTAGCTTGCATCTGGGGCCTGATGCTGCAAACCCATGAATGAGGGTTTGCAGGATCTAAACCTGTAAACACGAACAGCCATTTCACTCTATTTTTTTCCATTATTAAGATAAAAAGGAAGCAGTGGAAATGTCTGCTGGAGTCAGAACGATATTTGTTAGTAAGTGCAGCAGAGGATGTACTATTAGCTTCCGTAGTACAGCCTGTGGAAGAACCTACAGAGTGTGTTGGGGAAAAATATGGATGGTTTGCCAGCCTAAGCAGACATAACAAAACTATGCATAAATCACTGTGATTGATAAACATTATATCTAATTTAAGGTGGTCTGTTGCCTTTTGCTTTTAAAGGTTCTAAGAGTCAGAAACATGTCCTAAGACCAGAGTCTCTTGAAGGGACAGACGAGGAAGATCCAGTGACAGCCCTCGAATGGGACCCTCTGTCGACTGACTATCTTCTTGTTGCTAATTTACATAATGGCATTCGACTAGTTGATTCTGAGTCTCTCTGCTGTATCACAGCATTTAATTTTCCTAGTGCAGCAGCATCAGTTCAGTGCTTAGCTTGGGTTCCTAGTGCTCCTGGAATGTTTATTACTGGAGGTAATCTTTTCTTATTGTTGATAGTTTATTGAATGGTTATAAATATAGCATTGAATCTCCAAAATAAGTACTCATGTTTAATCTTTTTTATACCTCTGACTTTAATGTCAATAGAAACAGAAATATTTTAACATATTCTAGAAAAAATGAATGCATAAAAACGAAGCAAAGAAAATGACTCCAAACAGTTTTCCATATTTTGTATCTCTTTTTTCCATGAGAACAAATGACAGAGGGTTTATGGCCAGAAACTTTCCTGTTTTTTATTTTAATCCCTATAATGTTTTCTTGATGCAAGCAGCTTTGCCATGAGTTTATCAGCATGGATTACAATTGGCTGGGGGATGGGCCTTCCCCACTCCCCCGCTTCCATTTCTGTTGTTTTTGGAGCTCACTTGTTCCAATCCTTTCTCCTTTCTGAACCTCAGAGCAAAGGGGAAAATGTGGCTGAATTGTGGGAGAATTGTTGTAGTAGTAGAGAGAGAGGAAGAGTGAATGAGAGAATATTTTATGCTGTTTTGATAGGTTTACCCACTATACTCTAAGAATGAACATCTCTAATTTAAAGTAATATTATTGTGAAGATGAGAGAGCCTGCTTGTAACATTGAATTAAATGTATAATCTTAAAATAATGTTTCACTTTTTGATTAATTGGGTGCTTAAATTATGTACATTGTTGATGCAGAAAAAACATTAATAAATGGAGCTTTTTTTTTTAAATCTCAGATTCTCAGGTTGGAGTGTTACGTATTTGGAATGTTTCACGCACAACACCTATAGATAATTTTAAATTGAAGAAAACGGGGTTCCATGGTTTACATGTGCTCAATTCTCCTCCAAAGAAAAAGTGTAAGTATACATTTTATTATTGTAATTCATTGCAATGGGTGCAAGTTAAAATAATATAGTCCTTTCTCTTTGTGTCTGATCCTGTACACCCTAAGCAAAACTCCCTGCCTTTGGATCTACTTCTGCAGTCCTTAATCAAAACAGCCATTTACACCAATGCATTTTTGGGCAGACTAAGTGCTATCAAATCAAACCTTTTGTTAAATTCTTTCTTATTAGGCACAGGCAGTCCCTCATGTAGGAATACTACAGTCTTGCTCCCAACCCTGGTGAAGTACGATATACGTTCTCTGTTTATAACAGATACCTCATAACAATATGCAAAGTTTGTAGCCCCTTAGAATAGCTTTATAGAGAAGGAACACAGTAAACAAGGTGAGGCAAGGTTGGTGAGATAATATCTTTTATTGGACCAACTTCTGTTGGTGAGAGAGACAAGCTTTTGAGCTTATACAGAGATCTTTGTCTGGTTACACTTGACCCTGTCTGGAAGCTTCAAATCTTGTCACTCACACCAACAGAAGTTGGTCTAATAAAAGATATTACCTCACCCACCTTGTCTGTCTAATATCCTGGGACCAACATGGGTACAACAACATTGCATACATGTAAAGATGTGTAATGCAAGTTGTGTATTGATTCCAGTTCTCTAGCCTTAATAGATTAATAGTATAAAAATCAGAAAAGACATTTTGTTGAACACATAATCTCTTACCATGAAAGAGAGAGACTGAAAGGGAAGGTTACCTATTAGCATGTCATCCACTTTCTCCCTTTTATTCTATGGATTCTTCAAACGTCCTAGAACATGTTTTTGCACTCTTTCATCAGCCTAGAGACAGTATTTTGAGAATGTAACTAGATTGCTGTTGCATCAAATTTAAGCTTCTTACCTCCACCTTCAAAGCTCCATATACTTATCCTCCCTTGTTCAGCACACATTGTTCCTGTCCTCTCCACACTGTTGACTTTCCCACTCTCATCTGCCTGTTTATCAGTTTGTCCCATACTCATCTCCCTGCCTTCTTCTATGCAACCTCTATGCATTGTACAGCTTCCAAGTTACCAAGACATAGACCCATATTTAAGTTCCTTTTAGAGACCCACTTCTGCCCTACTACAGAGAATGAGTCTAATTATCTTGTTGTTCCTGGTTCCTCTAACCTCTTCCTAGCTGTTTGTTTTTCCTTAGACTATGAAATTCATTGGGGAAGGGACCATTCCTTCTTGAATGTCTGTACAGCACCTAGCACATCTTGGGCATTTCCAAAAACAAATAATAAAGATGATAATATTAGCCTTATTTAACTCCTGTTCTTCTGTTTTATGTCAGCCACCATTTTTCTACCACCAGTACCAATTCCTGTCACTTTTGTTACTGTTACCTTGATATTTTGAGGGACGCTATCAACTTAAATTTTTTTGAAGAAGACTAATTTTCAAAAATTGTGGATTCTGACACAGCACCCTTTAAATGGTATAACCTGTTATTTTTTAAAAGTTTCTTGAATATTTTTCTAAGGGATTTCTCTTCTCCCCTGTTGATGTTTAGAAGGGTTTATTGGGAGATGCACAATATCAGATATACTCAGGCCCACCCTCTCACCATGGAAACCTTCCTACTTGTCAACGTTAAATAGGCAAATGAATTTTACAAGCCCTGATGTGAAGTGATGTAATTGCTACTTGTTTTTAAATATGAAAAAAAAACAAAATATGTTAATATGTTTATATCTTTGTATTAAGCACTTTCATCACATTCTCCTACTAAAAATCATCATACATCATCTACCAGTGAGGCCGTTCCACCCCCAACTCTAACCCAAAACCAAGCATTCTCTCTTCCTCCTGGCCATGCTGTCTGCTGTTTTATGGATGGTGGAGTGGGACTTTATGACATGGGAGCCAAGAAATGGGATTTCCTTAGAGATTTGGTATGTCTCCTTTGCCTGTCCAATGTTTTGAATGAAATAATAATTATTAATATACATACAGCATTTTTATGCACAATAATCAAGGACTGAGCATAGAGCCTATAGTGTAGTGTGCAGGCAAATCAGCTTCCATAAGTAAAAAGGAGCTGAAGATTTAGAAACCTTATAATAACAGCTCTAGAATGTTGAACTTAATTCTTCACTACAAAGGAAGACTGCCAAATAATGTAGGGCCCAACTTTGAACTACCTTAAAACTAATATTATTTAGTGAGGGAAATACTTCATATTTTAAGTATCAGTTTAACTCTTCCCATCTCCCCTCCTCTCTCACCTCACAAAAAAAAAAGAAGTATTACTCCTTCAATAATGGATGAAGAAAAGGAGTATAATAGTTATGTGACCCTTTTTATGCTGCATGTCAATTATCCAGCTAGCACATGCTGAAAATAGTGCTGATGAGTTCACTGATGATGCTCTTAATAAACAAGGAGATAAAAAATGCAGTGTCATGTTGGATTTAAGTAAAAAACTAAAAAGGAGTATTGAGGAAAAAACAGTCTACTCAAATGAAAAACCCTTAGCAAAGCAGGCAAATAAATATTGTTTTCAAACATCTCATAGTGTGATCCTGCAGTCCATATGCAAGCAAAGCATCTAGTGAAACCAGTGAGTTATGTCTGAGTAAGCACTGTGAGAGAACCTATGAAAATGTCATAGAGAAATAGAAAGTAACACAAAAATGTAAAACTACTAACATTACTTCATAATGTCTTTTTTCAATGATCAGGTAAGAATTAGAATTAGCAAAGCAGTTTCATGCAGCAAAATGTTGGGTCACACTGAGGGTGTGTTTGCAATGGGAAAATTCAGAAATGTAATTCTCTACTGCAGAATTACAGCTCCTTTGGTAACAACCTTGGAAGCTGTAGGATAGATAAGGCACAGGCATTTTTACTACCAGGTCATCTAATCCTGGATTATGGTACGCCACTGGTGGAGAATTACAGGTCTGGGATATTAGAAGTGTAAACAGACATTAACTGTGTATACCTTAGCTCATCCACCACTGGAGATATTCCAGGAGTTTGGTGGAACTTCACCACTTAGTGTTAGTGATTTTGTTAAAAATGGTTTTAATATTTTTAAATTAAGAAAACGAAATATAGTTTATTAAACAAAAGCTTGTTTAAATATACAGACGATTACTGTAAGTATGATTCCAGCATCCATCCATGTCCATGAAAATGGAAGCAGAAATGGGAAACCAGGAAAGAAACTGTTAGAATTCTTGCTGATTTCATCTGCAAGCAGCCAGTTTGTTTATTTCCATTTTTATGGAAACAGACATTATGTCTGAAAACAAAATAAGGGTTTGAAAAGAATGCTTTAGAACTTTCTCTACAACTTATTTTTTCACAAGTCCATTTTCGCAAGAGCAAAAGGTGTCCAGCTACTGAGAATAGTACCTTAGAACTTTCATGTCAGTTTCACATACTTGTTTTCCAAAAAGGTCATAAAACAAACACATTTGGAAGAAAAAGGACTCACAGGAAAAACATAAGAAAATTGAATTTTGAAATAGAAATGACTTTGCATTTAGGTACAGCCCAATTAATAACACTTCAGTCATAATGACTGATGCACAAAGCCAAATTCTGCTCATTTACACCTGTGCAATTCTACAGGGGGTTGGCAGTGTTAATTTCCCCAGTGTGCACAGGTGCTGCTTGGAGCAGAATTTGACCTGTGGCATATTCTATTTTGCTGGGTTTTTTTTAATCCTTTGGAATGAGAGAGAGAGAGAGGAGAGATCCAGATGCTTATTATACCTTTTACTATTAACTGATTAGCTGAAAAGTATGGCTCTGTTGGAGCCTGTAGTTGGTTTGGTAGGTTTTATTTTAGTGTCTTGCATTCAAGTGAAGGATCATTAGCTTTTTCTGTTATAGTTTGCACTCACATAGTTTTCAGTTACTTAAAACTCAGCAATTCATTTGCTTTGTAGTAAGACTTCTAAAGAAAATATAATGGTGAAAATAGGTTAAACATTTTTTTAAAATCTAGAAATAAAAAAAGTGTTTTTGGCAATTTAAGGAATTAGCTCTCAACCTTTCAAGACCACTGTACCCTTTTCAGGAGTCTGGTTTGTCTTGTGTACCCGAAATTTCACCTCACTTAAAAACTGCTTGCTTACAAAATCAGATGTAAAAATACAAAAGTGTCACAGAACACTGTTACTGAGAAATTGCTTACTTTCTCATTTTTACCATATAATTATAAAATAAATCAATTGGAATATAAATATTGTACGTACATTCTAGTGTGTAGTATATAGAACAGTATGAACAAGTCATTGTCTCTATGAAATTTTAGTTTGTACTGGCTTCACTATTGCTTTTTATGTAACTTGTTGTAAAACCAGGCAAATATCTAGATGAGCTGGTGTATCCTCTGGAAGACCGCTGCGTACTCTGTGGGGTATATGTACCTCACGTTGAGAACGACTGGTTTAAGGGACTATGTAAATCTCTAAATTGCATGCTAAAATATTAATATAAAATGTTAATATAGACATAAAGATGTTAGAGAACTACAGTAAAGAGGAGTTAAAACTACAGAAAATAGGGTTAGTTTATCAATTAAATCAACTGTGTTCATGTAAGAAATAAATCTTTAATGTACTAGTACTCATTGTTTTTATTCTCTCATTTTAGGGACATGTTGAAACCATTTTTGACTGTAAATTCAAACCCAATAACCCTGATCTTCTAGCTACAGCATCATTTGATGGGACAATAAAAGTTTGGGATATAAACACTTTAACAGCAGTCTACACCTCACCTGGGAATGAGGGGGTCATTTATTCTCTTTCTTGGGCTCCAGGTAAGAGTATTTGATTTTAGGCATAAATATTGTTATATGATGATTGAAATTTCCTGCACAAAATGCAGTTGATCTGATGAATTCAAGTAAATGCTCATGTAATTCTCAAGTTGGCAAGCTGGAATGTACATGCTATTCTGTGGAGCTGTCCATCTGTAAGGAAGAATCCTTCCCTCTCCTCAGCATCTATTTGTAAAATGCCCTGACTGCACCACAACCAGGGCATTTTTGCTTCACTGGAGTGGAGGCAGGATTTGAGAAACCTGTGCAAGGGCTTTCTTCATGTGTTCATTGTGGATCTGAAGGGGAGAGGCTACCTACCAACAACAGTTGATCTTAGTGATGCTCTGGGAGATGTGTCCCCAAGCCCATCTAAGGGTGCTGTTCAGTGCTTTTAACTTAGGCAAAACTCCCATTGACTACAGTGTCAGTTTTGCCAAAGTGCTGAAAAGGGCCCTTTGGGGGAATCTTCCTCAAAATATCATGTCCACATAGCTATGCTTGCTGCTAGAGAGTCTTCCGGGAACAGGAGGATGAATCTTTCCCTATCCAACAGAGCAACAGCAGAGCCTTACGACAGCAGCCTCAAATCTGCAGCAGTTACTGCTTAGGTCCTGCCAACCACTCCTTCACCCTTACACAAGGTGACTGGAATCCCCCATTCTTTTCTTTATGCCCTGCATTAGTAGTACTAGGAGATAGGTCATTATCAAAAACAAATAACATACAATAGAAACGTATTTGTAATTTGATTTGTGGGAAAGAAATAACTTTATCTGAAAGAGAAAATGTTGATCCCTTTCCACTTTTTGGCTTGCATCATCCCCCAAATTCATTAGCTCCCACATGTACAATATTTGCCAACATTTGGATTTGATCTGGAGAAAGAACTTTGAACATACTGATTTCTCTTTCGCCTCCTCCATAACTCCACCTACTTGAATATCTTTTCTGCTCCCCGGGGTCCCTCTCCAGATTTTCTCTTCTTAGCCCCTTAAGTATAATCCAAAATTTATTGTTTCTACATCGTATGGGTGTTTTCTATATGAGACATGCATGGTTAACAGCAGCAGTTTCTGTTCTGGGATTGAGTCACAATGGTGAGGAAGTGGAGTCTTGTGGTTCTGTGCCTTAATTCCCCATTGTAGAATATGTACAGTAATGATTCCCTACATCGTAGGAGTACTGTGAAGATGAATTCACAAATGTGTTTGAAGTACTCAGGTATTACAGTGATGGGGGCCTATAAGGATAGATAGTAGTGGAATCTGATGGTCCAAGACTGGAAGTAATTTAAAAAGAAAAGTGATTGCTCAAGTGTCCTCACATCTGTCCTATGTGTGCCCAACTATGAGAGAGAGAGAGAGCACTTTTTCTGCTGTGTTCTGCTGTTCAGACAGGTTTAAAATGAAACTACATAATTTTATGCAGATGCTTTAAGCACTAGACATTGTGGGGCATTTACAGTTTCAAAGAAAACCTGTGGACAACTAACTGCTGTCAGGTGCTACATCTTGTCCTCTCTCTGCATTCAGTGCAGGGGGTTGGGATGGGACTTGAGCTCGTGTTTGCAACCAGTCAGCGTCTACCTTGCACAGCGGTGCTTACAGTAGGAGGGTAGAACACACAAGGCTTTTGTTGGAACTGCTGCTTCTGAACTAGTGTCAAATCCCCTGCAAATGCTGGGCTCAAATTGTGAGGATACGTTGCTAATCTGCAATGTTGCTATCATATGGTTATGTATTTCTTTAATTAAAATGGAAAATTATATATGTAAAAATAACACTGACCCTGTACTCATTATAATGTGTCTCTCATGTCTGTTCCTCAAAGGGGATTTGAACTGCATAGCTGGTGCAACCTCCAGGAATGGTGGTTTTATCTGGGATGTCCCTAGAGGCAAAATGGTAACCCGGTTCAGTGAGGTGAGATGCGTTTATTTTGCTTGGTTTCTTAAATGTAAGCTAGTGGCTCCATCTAGTGCTCATCTAGATAAAGCTGGATCAGTGTTTGTATGTTTTAAAGAGGTATTTAACTTAACTTAAAAATATAGCCAAGTTTATTACACCCAGTCTGAGCTCTGGAACAGGTACAACTCACTTCCTTAAATTGGTTTTGTGACATGCTAGGATCCATCACTTCAATATCATTGCTTTACTAGTTGACTTACAGAGGATCCAAAAGCAAAGAGGAATATTTCCTCTCAAAAGCACACACATTCTATTTTATTCTAGTCTATTTTATTAATCTTTGGACTCAAAAATATATCAAAATATAATGTGGTAGTGATGATTGCTAACAGATATAAAACTGAGGTTTAATTTTTAGTCCTAAGGCCTCACTCCAGAATGACA
Source organism: Caretta caretta (assembly GCF_965140235.1). Classification (NCBI taxonomy): domain Eukaryota; kingdom Metazoa; phylum Chordata; order Testudines; family Cheloniidae; genus Caretta; species Caretta caretta. Next base: position 85,118,553 of record NC_134209.1, read on the forward strand.
ATGCTGCATTAGCAGTGCACTGTGAATTAATTATTGATTTAGACCAATGTTTCCCAAACTGGGGATGCCTGGCAGGCTTTACCTGAACAAGCGGCGTCCCCAGTTTGGGAAACACTGAGTTAGACTTATAAAAAGCTGTATTAAGTGCCCCTCTTATGGGCTTGCATTACTTGGAATCTTAGTGGTGGTCAGTACAGCACTGATATAATTTGCTCCTGGGATAAAGCTCTGTTTAATAAACTGGTTGCATCATTTTGCATTAACTTCATTTTCCAAGTGGTCTCAATGTGTAGCCCCATGTAGACCGCCTTACAGCAATCTAATCTGGAGGTGACAAAGACATGGATAACTGTGGTAAACTCAGCATCAGAGAAAGAAAAAAGTTGTCTTCTTCTCAGCAGACACAGATGGAAAAATAAAGTTCTTGACCACAGATGCCACTTAGGCATCCAGAAGTAGCCCAAGATCTAAAAACACGCCTAATGTGCACACCTGTGTTACAAGTTACCTTTCCTCAGTGAGTGGTGTTGATATATATTCCACCAACTTTTCTAGCTGCTTCACACAGACCACTAACTTTCTCAATCTTGTCCAAGTTAAGTACCCAGCAGCCAGCTAACCCCCAGCCAAGTTTATATGGACACAAAGTGCTCACTCTGCAGTTGTGACTCTCTGATCCTGTAGAAGGTTCTGGAGCAGGCCTACCCACAGCATAGTTTAGAGTATCTGGGGATCACTAGAGCACAATGGCACTCCAGCCGCACTCCCTTTTTCCTGGTCACATAGCCTTCATGGCCCAACAAGGCTAGGGCCTCATTACTGTGTAAAAGTGCAGTGTATATACTGTACTTAGGGAAATGGAGCTGAATCCTACTTGCAAAACCACAGAGAAGTCAGTAACTAAGAGAAAAGGGGGTGAATTATTTCTTATTGATAGGTATTTTGCATTTTTTGAAGCATGGAAAGAATGGAATCTTCTGCATTGCCTGGAGTCATAAAGATTCCAAAAGAATAGCGACCTGCAGTGGCGACGGATTCTGGTGAGTGTCATGTTGAAAAGCAATCCGGTATTTGGGCAGGTGAACTTTGATAGCACCGTATATTTAATGTTTAAGATCTTGGCATAAATAACTATTGGATGTGTTCTGCTTATATATATTAATATAAAGTTACCTAGCACTACATCAACAGCAGACAACACAGTAGCAACATATGCATATATCATGCCACTTGCTAACAAAAATGCAGTATTGTTTCATGTTAATGGTATGTGCACTATGGCTTGCATTATGATCAAGCAGGCATAGGTATGGAACTCTAGTTCCCCCTAGCTGTGGAGAGACAAAAGGAGGTGTGGCCAAGGAGAACATGAGAATGTTCAGGCACAGTGGAACCATTTCCTTAATGTTTGTGGCATAGTTGGTTGGTGTCACACTTGCCTAGGGAAGTTATGGAAGCTCCTTCACTGGAGGTTTCCAAAAGAGGCTGGATAGCCATCTGTCTTGGATGGTTTGGACACAACAAATCCTGCATGTTGGCAGGGTGTTAGATTAGATGACCCTTGTGCAGGGGTGAAAGTAAGGCGGTACGGGTTGGTACTGGTAAAAAGTGGTCGCTGGTACCAGCCCGTACCACTAACTTTAAAGCACTGCCATGGCAGCGCTTTAAGGACCTTGCTTAAAGCGCTGCTGCTGCAGCACTTGAACATCATTGCCCCTTTTGCCACCCCCCGGGCTGCTGACAGGAGGGGGCCAAAAGGAGCAGCTGCCCCGGGGCCGGCGATTTAAAAGGGCCCGGGGCTCCAGCCACAGCTGCCGCTACTGCCCAGCCGCGCCCTGCCTGATGCCCCACCCCTTCTGGGAGGGCTGGAGCTGGCCCCCGTACTGGTAAGAGTTCAATTTTACTTTCACCCCTGCCCTTGTGGTTCCTTCTAATCCTACGGTTCTATGATCCTATGTCTCTAAGGAAAGGTATACTATCTCTAACCAGCCCTTGTATTTGGGGAAGCACAAGGACTATAACTGTGGCCTTTGTGGGGGCTGCAAAGATGGGAAGCCTTCTTCTGTTCTTCCTTCACTTGTGCACTTCTGCAATCTGACTCCTTATGTTGATTATAGATGCACATAAAATCAATTTTGACCTGGGTTGTCCTACTGAGTATGTTGGGTTTTTTTTCTTATTACCATATTGTAATTGATTTCAGTATTATTCGAACCATTGATGGCAAAGTTCTTCACAAGTACAAACATCCAGCTGCAGTTTTTGGTTGTGATTGGAGCCAAAACAACAAGTGAGTAATAGTTAATTGAATTAATTAACTAACAACATTTACAGCTTACATGAATGACCATCAAGATAATGCAAAGGTATTTAAAATGTGATATCAGTGTATTGACCTAGTTTTGTAAAGGCAAAGAATCCTGGGACCATACTGTAAAAGGCCAATTTACTCTTTCTTATTTATAGACATTATTATTTAACATGAGCTACACTGCCATCCTTGATGTGCAGTTCTGTCCTAATAATAGGACTGTAAAAATATCATTAAATGTCAATCTGGGTGCTGAGGATCACTTCAAATTCTTTTCCTTATGCAGCATCGCCAGTAATATAAAATCTGCAGGCCAAATATTCTGCCCTCATTGAAGGCAGTGGGGATGATACAGGTGTAAAAGACATGTTTGGCCTTTAGATCTTGTATTACTGGTGATGATGTATGAGAAGAAAAGAACTCCACTTCGCTCTGAGTGAATCTGCAGGGCTAGGAGCATGGAAGTCAGTGAGAGACCCAATGCCATGCTTATGAGCCATTTTTCAGAGTAGAACTGCACTGCAAGTCTACTTTGGGGTGCAACGGGAGGCAGAGTGGGACAGGAACCAGTGGCTTGGCTTCCAGAAGAGGAGAGTCTTCAAGACTGTGAGTTTTTTGAAAAAGCTCACATTAACCATTTGGTCATGTGCTTCATAGGAAAAACTGTATGCTGACGTATGGAATCATGTGCCACTGAAGCTTAGCAGATTTGGCTTCTTCTCATGGCTGAAAAAAAAGCATTATTTAAAATTTACATCACGTATTTTCATATGCTTCATTTTAAAATAAAACCTTGATTGATGTCCCACTTGTGAACAAATAATTTAGAAATGGGTCATGTTAGTATTTAACATCCATAAATCAGAACACACAATTGTACCTCTAAACAGGAGAGTTCCAGTTCTTCAAACTAATAAAGATTCAACAGGTTTCCCATTTGAGATCATCAGAAAGAAGGTGAGGAATAAATGGGAAACCTTGATGGTATATCCACACAGCAGCTGGGGGGGATGCTTCCCAGCACAGGAGGGTAGACACACGCTAGCTCTGCTTGAGCTAGTGCAAGTCTGTCTACCCACAATGGGAAGCACCCTCCCAGTTTCTGCATAGACATACCCTCAGTATAGCTAAACTTAAAAAAAAGATGCATTGTGTCAGTGATGCAACTGACTTGGAGAAACATAAATGATTATGTTTAATTTAGCAACACTGATAGGGGCAGGGGTAGCTCACTGGTTTGAGCATTGGCCTGCTAAACCCAGGGTTTTGAGTTCAATCCTTGAGGGAGCCATTTAGGGATCTGGGCCAAAAATTGGGGATTGGTCCTGCTTTGAGCAGGGGTTTGGACTACACTAGATGATCTCCTGAGGTTCCTTCCAACAGATATTCTATGATTCTATAAAAATATATATAATAAAATATATTCCATTGGAATAATTACAAAAAGTTAGAGCATTTGTAGTGCGTAAATCCAAGAACGGTGTAAATTGGTTACAAAAGGAACAAAAAACACAAAATCTGCATAATCTTTCCTGAGTGCATACAACTAAAAAAAAATCTATTTGGAAAACCAAGTTTGTATATTTTCTATACAAATATAGACTATGAGCAAGTGTTCCCATAAATATTGGTCAAAATTTTAATATTTGGCTTTGGGGGAATAATTTTTCAGATATTTGTGAGAAGCTGCAAATAGATAGGAAGCAGAGGGGCCCCTTCCCCATAGAAACTTCAGTGTGGCTAATTTGGCTGTGGCTTCTCCCCAGTTTCCTATAGCTTGTTCTGATGGTGGTCCAGCTTGTCTTAGCGGGGAAACAGAAGTGTCTGCTTCTTTCTGGCCCCTTCATGTGGCAATAGCAAGCCACTTTGTTTCCTTTCCTCCTTGTGGTCCATTCACGTCAAACTCCCCTGTCAAACCATGGGACAGACCTCATCTTACACAAAGAGGTGATTTTAAGAACCCTGGAAGACTTCAGTTTTAAAAGGTGTCTACAGTCTGTGGTGGATAATTTTCTCCCTCCTAGTCTTTGCTAGTATTTTAATATGATCAAAAATATTTGCTTAGAAAAGGCAAACATGAATATCATCATGTAGGCTAACTTATTTTAACTGATGATATAAGAAAAAGATAATTTAGAGTGTGATCTTTAAACTTTCCAGAAAGCACTTCATTTTTTCAAAATAAGAATACTAAACAGCTTTTTTAAAAGTAATCATTTGCAGAACACAGTTAATTGCCAGAATATCTGTAGGAAACGGAGATAACAGTTGAATTGCTTTTTTTAAAAGGAGTGGACTGAAATTTCTTTACATCTGCTGAATCAAACGTTTATGTTCTCTCTGCAGTGCTTGCTCATGCTATGCTGATGATAGCACCTTATTAACAATATATAAAAGCAAAAATAATATCTGATCTGTTGTGTTTGTGAGGTTATGAGGTTGACTTAAATTGTAATGTTGAATTTTTAATACTAATCTTGCAGCAATCTGAGTGCATGCTGGGGGAGAGAAAACTGCAGGGGAGTTTGGCAGTTGCAAATGAGATTGTCATAGCTGCTGGATGTGGGTGGAAAGGGAAGGTTCAGGGGTTCAGCAACTAGGAGGTCAGATTGGGTGCAGTGAAATAATGGGAGAACTGGACACAGCTGGATAACTTTTCCATAAGGAAATGGTTAAAAATAAAATACATAGTGATGGATATGTGACTTTATCACTTATTTTTTTGTCACTATTTGACCTTCATTTCAAATACCATTTCCATTTATTCTGTTTTTTCAAGTACCGTTTCAATTTATTCCGTTTTTTAAAAATTCTGTAATTATATACATAGCCTAATCCTGAGCACAACACATACAGACAGTATTATTATTTAAAACCTTGTTTTGTAAATATGGCAATCAGGCTTTAAGGAATAGCAGAGAAAAGAACAACAGGAAACAGATCAGTTCATTTATTTTGTAAATTTTTCCTTTAGGCAGAGTTAGTGATAGGTGCAAAAAATTATTCTGTTGTTACTGTGTACTCAGTAGATTTATTGACAAATAATGGGCTAGATTCTGGTGTAAATTTTATAGCTCCATTGAAATTCATGGAACTTTGCCTATTTACACTAGCTGAGGGTCTATCCCACTGTTTGTAGTTGTATATCATATACTAAAGGATAATTTTAACTGTTAGAGATTAAATGAAAAAAAGCAAATACAAGTCAAATTTTCTGAGATATACATTAAAAGGCATGCTACATTTGTATTTTTTCGAATTAAAAACAATATATTTCTACTGACTCCAATAGCTGATGATTGTACTGTTGTCATTTTGCAGAGATATGATAGCCACTGGATGTGAAGATAAAAATGTTCGTGTTTATTACCTAGCAACTAGCTCTGATCAGCCACTGAAGGTTTTTACGGGGCATACCGCAAAGGTGTTTCATGTAAGGTGGTCTCCTCTGAGAGAAGGAATCCTCTGCAGTGGTTCTGATGATGGGTGTGTATTCTTAGATTCTGAGAGAGACTTAAGGTCTCAAGTTGCACTGGTGCTGACACTATTAAAAAACCCCCCAACATTACTATCATTGTGTCTGTGAATAACATGTCAGGTCCAAACTGTAGCCCTGCCTCCTCCACATTACAGATCCTGGCTTGGCTCCATGCCTGAGGAGCAGTGCTAGTGTCCTGAGGAAGCCATGTGACAGATACATGACTACAACGCTCTATACTCTACCCAGATAATGGAGTCAGTGACTGCCACCTACCACTTAAAAATTATATTGGGATGATACTAAATACATTGCATCCAAGACCCTGTGGGTGGAGGAAATAAGATTCCCTTGTGTGACTATCTAGAGTATGATAGACTGAATAGCATCTGTGGATGGCCATTGTAGGTGGGTGGTAAAAAGGGCAGTATGTAGGAGAGGACACTTCAAAGTTATGTGGCAAGACCTTTCCCTTTGAATTTCTGCTTGGAAGTCATTCTGAATATTGTTATGCTCCTGTAAGGCTTACTCAGAACAATTTGAGTTTATTAGTGAGAAGCATACCATAGAAATTATACATAAACACACAGTAGGATCTTTCATTTTACAAAGGCAAATAAATATGGTAATAAGCATAAGGCTATAAAATACAAGTACCTGTCATGACGTATATTTTAAACAAAGGTATTGTCTGCCCAAATACTTATACTGACAGAATTTGGCAGCATTTTTTGAGCATATTAAACCTGTACTCCACAATTTGTGCTCTGAGCATGTTCTTTTCCATATTAATTTTAAGATGTTGATTTTGACCTATAAAACTCTAAATGGCCTGGGACCTTTTTTATCGAGGAGTATGCCTCTCTTTTGTGGCAAACTGCCATAGTTGTTGTCAGCAGAGGCATCTGAGATGAAACCCATTCAATATAAGAGAGAAGGGGCAACTGGCAGGATATTCCCCATTAGGGGCTTGGGACTTCGGAACTGACTTCCTCCCTCAGTCCATAACAGCCTGAGTTTGGTAGCCTTCAAGGTGCACTGCAAGACCCTCTTTCTTTCCGTAGTTTGTAAGGAGTGTAGAGCAGGCCTAGGTGTAGGCCTGAGATTGTGCAGGGCAGGAAAGGAGGGCTGACTTGATTTAATTTAATACATTATTTATAGTGATAGACTCAAGAGCTCAATCTGTTTAGTTTAACAAGTTTAGTTAAAGGGTGACTTGATTGACAGTCTGTAAGTACGTACATGGGGAACATATATTTAATAATGGGCTCTGCAATCTAGCACAGGGATTCTCAACCTCTTTCTTTCTGAGCCCCCCCCCCTGCCAATATGCTATAAAAATTCCACGGCCCACCTGTGTCTCAACTGGATTTTCTGCATATCCAGTAGGTTAAAAGCCAGGGCCAGTGTTAAGGGGTAGCAAGCAGGGCGATTGCCCAGGGCCCCACACCACAGGGGACCCTGCAAAGCTAAGTTACTTGGGCTTTAGCTTTCAGCCCCATGGAGCAGGGCTCAGGCTTCGGCTTTCTGCCCTGGAACCCAGCAAGTCTAGCGCCGGTCCTGCTCTCTGATTTATTTTGGTGGACCCCCTGAAACCTGCCTGCGGCCCCCCAGAGGGCCGCGGACCACTCATTGAGAACTGCTGATTAGCAGAGAAAGGTGTAATATGACCCAATGGCTAGAAGTTGAAGCTAGACAAATTCAGACTGTTAATCAGGTGTAGTTTTTTTTAACAGTGAGAGTAATTAACCATTGGAACAACTAACCAAGGGTTGTGGCGGATTCTCGATCACTGATAATTTTAAAATCAAGACTGGATGTTTTTCTTAAAGATATGCTCGAGAACAGTGGTCCCCAAACTTTTCAGTGTTGCGCCCCTCCTCTTACTCCTGTCTGCAACACCCCCCCCCGCCCAAACTGGGGCTGGGAGTGGGGCCGTGGCTCTGGAGGATCAGGGGGTGGCAGATGGGGTAAGAGGGCCAAGGCTGGGGCCACAGCTGGGGGCGGGTCTGGGACCAGGGCGGGAACAGAGCCCAGCTAGTGGCTGAGGCTAGGGGTGGGGGTGGGGATGGGGCTGGGACTGGGACTGGGACCTGTGGCTGGGAGGGGAGCTGTGGCCAGGCTGTGGCAGGGGCTAGCTGCTGCATCCAGGTGGGGAGCTGGGGCTGGGCTTGGGGCCAGGAGCGGGGCTGGAAGCCAGGGCCACGGGTGGGGCCGGGGCCAGGAATGGATCTGGGGGTGGAGTGGGGCTGGATGATGCTCCCTCCACACTCCCCGGGAGGGCTGGCCCGAGCCCCGCCACCCACCCTCCCCAGAATGTTCCTCTGTGCCCCCCCTAGAGGGGTGCACCCCACAGTTTGGGGATGTCGAGCAGTTATTTTGGGGAAGTTCTATACCTGTGTTACACAGGAGCCCAGACTAGATTATCACAATGATCCCTTCTGGCTTTGGAATCTTTTAATCTATGAATTTCAGTTATATTTTTGCTGTCACGGTATATTTGAATTGAACTGATGGGTCTCTTTATTTTAGTGTTCTTTTAACAAAGTGTATAGGGTGCCCAAAGCATTGGATAAAAGCTCTTGTATTACAGTGTGTGTAAATCTAGGTAAGTAAATACTCCATGTGAAATATGAACTTCAGAATTTTGCTGAATGTACAGGTGTGTTCATGTTTTGGTATATTGATGGATATATGCTTTTTGTGTCTTGTTTTCAGCACTGTTCGAATATGGGATTATACACAAGATGCTTGTATAAATGTTCTTAGTGGACATACAGCACCAGTACGGGGACTTATGTGGAATACTGAAATCCCTTACCTATTAATATCAGGCAGCTGGGACTATACAATACGGGTGTGGGACACAAGAAATGGAACCTGTCTAGACACAGTTTATGATCATGGTGCAGATGTATATGGTAATATAGTTTTAAATGTTGTTTCCATTCTTATTTTGCTAAAATGTATTTGTGATACCTTAAAAGTCCATAATATATTTTCCTTAAAACTAATTAGCAGATAAATTTAATTGTCTGAATAATGTTTAAAATGGTCTCTCTATTAGGATTAACATGTCATCCTAGTCGTCCATTCACTATGGCCTCTTGTTCTCGTGACTCCACTGTGAGACTTTGGTCTTTAACACCTCTGATAAACCCTCTCCAAATAAATATCCTGGCAGACAGATCTTGGGATGAGATCATTGGCAATACTGGTAGGTAAATTATAAATTCTGTTACTTTCATTTGATTTGTGTTAGACTACCTTTAATAAAATGTTTGTGTGCAAAAACATTTGTGTTGATTAGATCGTGCTGTGGAACCAGGTGCTCCTCCCTTGCTATGTGGTAAAGTGTCCAGGGATGTTAAACAGGAGGTGGACAAGCTGATTGGTAATCCTCGAGGGAAAAAACTAAGGTGGTTTTCAGAATGTTTGTCAGTAAGTATTCCACATCAACATGTTGCGCGTGCATGTAGTCCTTAAATTAAACTGCAAAAGAAAAGTTTCTTCTTTCTTCTCCCCTCCCCATGTACTATTTCCCTCAATATAGGTTCAGAATATGCAAGGAGGACTTCTGCTTTGTGATAGTTTGTAGATGGAAAAATGTCCCTCCTAGAGCTGGTTTAAAAATTTCAAATGATATATTTCCCCATCAGAAAATATTGTGTAATCAGAATCCTAATTTTCCACTGCAGTAGATAAATTTCAGTAGAATTTTCCATTGAGAAAATCAATAAAATTGCTTTAATTTGTCCACCCAAAATTAAACATATTGTTTGTTTGTCAAAGTGAAGTGTTTCAGGTTGGGTTGAGTCTGCATTAAGCTCTACGGTTGTCTGAGCTGCTTCAGGGCAGTTGTAATTCCGGGTCACCCAACCCCCCCTTCTCACCTACTGGCCCCATTTGTTTCAGTCAAAAACATAGAAACAAAACATTCTGAATCAGAATGTTATGGAAATTTGTTCTGCAAAAAATATCAATATTTTGCTGTTTCCTTTTGATTTGGGATGAAAACAAATGTAAATATATCATAATTTCTCATGCATCAGAAAGTCTCTGGAATTTTTTTCATAAGCTCTCGTCACTACTAGTAAAGTCTGTCCAACTTGAAGTCCTATTCGTAAACTCTTAGGACTAGAATTGGGACCCAGTGTTGCTCCCAGTTCAGACATTAAACTTATGATACTTTTATCTCTAAAAAGGCTTTTCAGATTACTTTAATGGTGTTTTAATATTTTTTTAGTTTTAATTTAATCTATCTCTGAGCCCTAGACTCATGGTAACCTAGGTACCTGGCTTTACAGGCAGAGGGATACAAGAATTAGACCCATTAAAACTTTTAAAACTTCACTAAAACATTCCCAAAATAGCCTTTCTGTAATACATATGGCATATAGTAAATGAATGATGGTATAGTGATGAACAAAGGTTTTATCAGCGTTCTTTTAGGATGATGCATATCATTTGTTAGTTTGCCACATATGAGTAATGCAACCACTTCTAACTCATGGCAGTAAAACCTCCATATGACACCATCATGTGTTCTTTATTTATGACACTTCTGCAATTTTTCATATGCTTCTTCAGTTTTCTACAGATATCCTCTCCACACATGTGGTATGTGTGTGCTCTGTATGTGTATAAGTATGTTGTGCTTTGTGGATATATAACTGATACAGGTCTCATCTTGATACACTTAACTGCACTAATAGTTCTTATTCGAAAGACTGTAGTGTGTGTCTAACCAGATAGACTCTGAAAATGTTTACCTTTGAACTGACTAATAAATTCATACCATATCCTTTGCAGGTTTCATTTTAATATCTCTAGCACATTATTGTAATCTGTTTCTTTTTTTAAATTATTTCAGCCTCCAGGAGGCAGTAAAAATTTATGGGACCTCGTTGCTGTAATAAAAGGACAGGACGATAGCTTGCTTCCACAAAACTACTGCAAAGGAATTATGCATATGAAACATCTGGTTAGATTTAGAATGGTAAGTGGAGTATGCAGAGTATGTGAAACTTGTACATCAGTAGTTTTATTTTTTAGTTATAAAAATATGAAAATCCACTGCTTTACAAAGCTGAACACTTACAATGAAAAGCAGTCACATTTTAGAAAAAAGGTAGACATTTCTTCTTTTTGCAAAAGATCAGATGTGAGGATAAAGCTCATGGACACAAGTGAAACATGGATTATTGACAGAGGCATTGGATCACATCTCCAGTACGGCTCTTCTTTCCTTGTGGACTCTCATGGGGCACTGCCCTCCAGCACACCCCTTCATGGCCCTGCAGATGCTTTGCATGCAGCACCCCCTTGGGTTCTTTCAATCAGTTACCCAGACTAGATTAATTCAAAACACGTACCCCCTTCATGGGGTCTGATTTACTAAATCTTTCTCAAAAGTGTAACTCACTTTTGATAGTCATCTCACTTCACCCCACACTCAGTCTGTATAAGAGTCCTGGTCAGCTCCTTGCCTGTTCAGGAGACCTCTTAGGCCCCCTTCCTGGAGTTGGGGTAGCACTTTACATCATCGCTTTCTCAAAATAGGAGTCCCCAGCTTTCCTTCTGGGACAGGTCAATGAAACAGTCACCCTGTTTCTCTTTAAGCCAGGAGCCACTCCCCTCCTCCTGGACCTGGGTAATTCAGATAATTATTACTTCTCTCCTTAAGATAGGAGTTTCCCGTTCTCCTCTCTGGAGCTGGGTTGTAATTTAGCCAACCAGAGGCATTAGCCTCCTTCTCCTTTAGCTGGCCTCTTTTCCTCAGTTAACTCTCAGGCTCAGAGGGTTCAGCATCCAGACTTCTTCTGCTAGTGTCTGCTCTGCAATGACAAAGGAGGCAGTATTTAAGCTGGTCCATTTCCCTCACCTCATCCCCAGTTGGTTGGGGTGAGAGGGGAGCCTTGTCCTGCCCTCTCTGCAAGGCTCCTGGCCAGTGCCCATAAAGACACAGTGATTGGATTGCCCCAAAAACCCCAATTATTTCCAGGACCGTTTCCTTTCTTTCGATATCTCTTAGGTCCTTTTATATACATCTGACCTTTCAAAATCTTGAAGGGCCATGTTACATGATGGGGATGGACTGACCCCTAGGTATCTTATTCTTTAGGGGCAGACTACCCTGTCACAAGGATGTATTGCACTGCCTTTGGTCCTTATCTTTAAGACCTTTCAACAGCTTAGCCCCTGTTAGGTTCTTGTATTTTATGACATTATCTCCCACTCTTGGCTCTACCAATGATGCATAGCCCATTTGTCCACTTCTCCCACAACTAACCACACACTTCCTTTCATGCTATTCTTACTCATGGAACAACCTTCTCATTCCCCACCCACCCCAAAGGCAGTCTGTAAATTTGATACTTTGATTTCCTTCAAATCCCTCTTAGGATCCAGTCTACAATGATACCTAAGGGAAACTGCCAGTAGGGGTGTCCAATTGTTTGTTAAATCCACTTACTGTGTCTGGATTATAGGGCAGGAACCATCTTTTACTTTGTTTGTGCAGCACCCAGCACAATGGGATTCTCGCCATGACTGAGACATCTAGTTGCTACTGCTACGGTAATACAAATAATACAAATTTCTCCCATCTCCCATTTTTTCCTTTTTTCTTTTGTAAAAAGCTGTTATTTCTGCCTTGTCCTGGACTCCGCCTGTCTCTCTTCTCACACATTAATAGGAACAACAGGAGTAAATGAAAGCAAAGGTTTGAACACACAGCTACTCTGTTGATTTAGTTGCTATGCAAAGGAGAACTCATGATAAACATTTTACTTGCAGTTCTCTGTACTGTTCTGCCCTGTATTAGAAGCACCTGTGATTACCCCTTATGTTGAGTGGTAAAATGCTAGATTATGGTCTGTTAAAAACAGAGAGAGCGTTTCAAAACAATGGAAAAATGAAAACATTCTAGCAGCCTGCGCTGTGGAGTCAGACTACTAACTCTTGTTATTATGCACTTTGATGTTCAATGTGTCAGATAACTTGATTATGTAACCATGATGTTTATAATTCAGCACACATCTTACTCTGATAATATGTTACTGAAAAAGCAAAAGCAAACAGAAAATCTCTTTGTCTTCATAATATCCCTCAGGATCAAACTTCCATAATTACATTTGAATTAGGCACATTCAAATCACAGCTTTAGAAAAAAAGACAAAAAATTGAGAGTAGGGCTTGAAACCTCCACTAACATGGCATGTAGGGTTTTTTCTGTGCAAATGCCATCAAATTCTGCAAAACTCTAAACTTTCCCCTAAAAACTTTAAAAAATCCAGCCCTTATGGTTGTGTAGATACACTCAGTTCACATTTTCAGGATTAACTCATCCTCAGTATTGGTCTCCTGAGTCTGCAGACAATGCGCTCTAACACCTATGCTGTTTGCTCTTAGGTTTCCTTAAACTACTGCAAAGTAAAAACTGTCTAGAGTGTTGTTGCTTTTTTCACTGCTGCTATTTCAGAATATTGTAGAGAACAATGAAACTGACAAGAGTTAGGTCAGTTTTATTCTGTTGCTTCTTGAGAAACATGTAAGCACCTGTAGATGCAGGCAATGGAACTGTTCTCTGAAAGGGTCTCTTTCAGGTCATTAGTCAGTGTTAAATAACGTATGGCCAAGAACTGATCCCTGCATTACCCACTTCTGTAAAGGTCTGATTCAATCTCCATCTTCAGTAGGTGGTGCTGTGAAGTCACGAATGCAAAAATTGTCACACCTGCAGCTATGACTGGGAGATAGTTGAGATAAAATTAGAGCCCTTTACATGGGAGGAGGGTTAGAAAAATTCACTTTTGCCTTATTTCTCTTACTTAGTTAAGACAATGTGATTTTTGTATTTTACCTCTATATAAATAATTTCTCTTGTATACAGTTAGCGCATGGGAAAATTCCTCTTCTCCTTTTATTAGTCATAACTGAAATCTTTACCTCCATTATGGTTAAAAATATAAATAGTCATGGAGGGAATGGGACATGGCAGGTTATGAGGATTCAAGGGCAGAAACAAAACCCACCTACCATAATCCTAGCCTCACTTAGATTCAGTTCCATATTCCCATCAGAACTAAGGGCCTTAGTTACCATCACCACTCCCCCTCCCCCCATTTGTGTGTTTACACAAAATGTGTGTTTAATGAGTTTTCAAAAAAATACAAGGTAATGATTTTTATGGGGTGGCATATGGGTATGTATAAGATATCAACAAGTTCTAAGAATGGAATTAAATGAAAATATATATAATCCAAACAAATATGAATCAGGATAATGGAATGAAAGAAATATATGAATACAACTAATTAGCCATAATGCAATGGGTGTAGCAATGTAATAGCTAAGCGTAATCTCTTCAATGTTTAAGGTCTTTAGTGAAAAAGCTGTTGTTTAGCTTCTCAAATGGCACTTTTAATATTACCTTTAAAATGTTTGATTTTAATACTTACTTGTCTTAGCAATAATTGTATTAATCAGAAAGAAAATAAGCATAGTGCTTTCTTTCTTTACTAGTCCAAAGCCCAAGAACTAACAACAGTAAAAATGTCCAAATTTGGAGGAGGTATTGGTGCACCTAGCAAGGAGGAAAGGCTAAAGGAAGCCGCGGAAATACACTTAAGATTAGGACAAATTCAGAGATACTGTGAACTTATGGTGGAGCTTGGAGAGGTAAAGTACTAAACCAACTAATGAAGAACTAAATACGGTATAAAAGTCTAGTAAATACTACCTCTGCATGAGAGAAAACAAAAGAGTTATCAATCTAGCAAAGATTGATCTTCCTGCAATTTTGATGTTTTTAACATATTCCATGAAACTTGGCTAAAGTAAACACACAAGGGGTTAACAAAATTGGTTGCTCAGAACAGATGACTTTTAACTGAAGTACAAACTAAAATGGTATGTTTTCGGGTTTTTGTGTCATAGCATCAGTGAAGACTAAACCATGGTTATTTGTTCTCTGTTAAAATGCTGTTGCTATATCTAAGGTTGGCACTTCGTGATAGCATTTCAGGTATTCCTTATCTATTGTGTCATTTTTGCATTTAATGAAACAGTCACTTAGTTTCAGTAACTAGTAAGAAATACATCTGCTTAAAACAAAGCTAATTGTGCGCGTGTGTGTGTATTCCAATGCTGATCTTGCAGAGAAAACTTTGCAAACAATACAGAGAAAATTGGATAAATAAATAAACTAACAGAAATAAATAAATTATAAAAACAGTTTGTTTGCATTTCAACATTATGATGATGGGTGCAATAATAGATTTGCTTAAAATAACTCCTAAAACAATCTTATTGAGGAATAATGTACACAACACCCCGTGAATTGTGATGCTCTTTATGGTCCATAAGACTGACACAGAATTTAAAGCGTTCTGATGTTCTGAAAAAATAACTCTGTAAATCTGGCCCCAAAAGATGGCAAACATGAACCGAACATGACATTTTAAACAGGGGTATTTATGCTCTAACAAAGCACATAGGTACCTAACTAGATTTACAAAAGCCCTAACTCACTTAAGTGGGATCTGCAGAAGTGCCCATCTGTATATTTAGGAACGTACCTCAATACCTTTTTAAATCTGGGCATTAGTTACATTCATTCTGGAGTATCCAATTTACAAGTAAAAAGTAGCACAGAATTTTTTGTTCTTTTTTTACCTCATGACAATTTTATTTTTAATGGAAAAGACATGTAATTGATTGAAACTATTTCTAAATGTAAAATTTTCATGTATAACATGTTGTATTTCAGTGGGACAAAGCACTCTCAATTGCACCAGGTGTATCTATGAAATACTGGAAGAAGCTAATGCAAAGGTAAGGCTAAAACACATTATTTTATGCATATTATAAGTTACAATTGAGCAAAGGACCAAGACAAATATAAATAATCAATACTAGTAAAGTAAACTGTATCTGGCATCTTTTTCAACATTCCAGTGATGTTGCTTTTATTGTTCGTTAAAATTTATGATGGAATGAGCGAGGATTTCAATAGGGATTCCAGAGAGAGAGAGAGAGAGCTTGGAACATTTTAAAACAATATTATTCAGTAAGTTTAAGGGTTGGGTGTAGAATCGGTGATGAGGCTTGAAATCTTTTCATGTGGTGTCTTCATGGGAGAATCTTGTATAGCTTGTAAAGATATGTCTACACAGCCTGGGACAGCAAGCTTCCGAGCCTGTGTTGACAGACTTGGCTTCGTGCTACCATGCTAAAAATAGCTGTGTAGATACAACAGTTTGGGTTGGAGCTCAGGTTCTGAAGCCCAGAGCATGGGAGGGGAGGTGCTTCACAGCCTGAGCTCCAGCCATAGCCACAACTTCAAAGTGCTGTTTACACAGCAGTTTTTAGCAATGATCCCAAAGCTGTTGACCAGGCTGGGAGGCTCGCTGCTATGAGCTATGTAGACATACCCAACGTGTCTTGGAGTCTGGAAAGGCAGATGGGTACATCTACTGCTAAATATACCACTGGTGTGCTATAAATATATTTAACACCAAATAAAACTAAACAGCCAGGTCATTCTTAATTTCATTTAGGAGAGCTGACCAGTTAATTCAGGAGGAAAATGATGATGTCATCCCATACTGCATAGCTACTGGTGATGTGGAGAAACTAGTCACTTTTTTTACTTCAAGAGGCCAACTTAAAGAGGCTCTGCTTGTCGCACAGGTATTATTGCTGACACGGCTCTTGGTCCATATTTATCATGGGCTAATGCGTCATTGCTCAAACTGGGGGTTCCAATCCAAAAAGGGGTCACAAGCTATTGTAAGGGGGTCACGAGATAAAAAAATGTTTTCGGGAGGAGAGCAAGCTGGGGGAGGAGAGGGGTACAGCAGTCGCTACTCTCTGACCACCCAGCTCTGAAGATAGCGCCACCACCAGCAGCAGCACAGAAGTAAAGCTGGCAGTATCACGAGTATGCTCCTAGGGGTATGTACAGTAATTTACGATCACTTCTGGGGCGGGGCCGGAGGTCATCCCAGCCTGAAGTATTTTCAGAGGCGGGTCCAGCAAAAAAAGTTTGAGAACCCCTGAGCTAGTGAGTAAATACTTTTGGAGAGGGGGTTAATTTAGTGATTCGTTGCTGACCTTTCCGCATTAAATCTGAGATGAAGAGTATATTTAATAGGTCAGACACATGCACTTCTGTTAAATGGCCAAAAATCCCAACCCCACATGTCACTCATGTATTCAGCTGGCCAACTGACTTGGAAACCATGAAAGGAGTCTCCTACTTGGAGATTTTATACCTTATTCTGTTACATGGAAGTAATTGACAAAATTGCCATTGATTTTAACGGGTACAGGATTGGGCCACTGTTAGGATGATTCTGCACTGTTCTAAATGCTATCCTATCTTTCAGAGGATCTTCACAACAAATAGTTTGATTAATGTAAATACAAAAAAAAAAAAAGCAGGATAGTGAATGTATTCAATGAAACTATGCAGCCAAGTGCTAAAAATGTGCTCCTAAAATTCAGAATATTGCAGAAAATGTACAGTTTTAAATACCTGACTTTGTTAATGTGTTCAGTGTGACTATTAGGCCAGCTCTGAAAATATTTGTTACCCATTTTTGCCTTCTTTGTGCCACCCCAAATTCGTATTTGAGCTCATGGTGCAGAAAGGATGTAGGATCATGTCTGTAAGATGATGTTTAGAAGACAGACTATTTTACCTATTTTTTCCGCTGAATGTCAACTCTCTCTTGCTTTATTCATTGCAAGTGGTTTCCATTGATTTTAAAGAGCTTACATGCATAAATAAGTAAGTAAGATGGCCCTAAGGCTTTATCTTGGGCCTGACTACCGTAGAATGCTTTTGTGGTCTTAGCTTAAATCATTGTGAACTATTGATGCATGTTTTGTTTTGGTTTTTAAATCCCATGTGTTCACATTGCTTTTGTTCAATAGTTGTTATACTCTGAGGAAAAAGCTTAGATGTATACTTATACACAGCCTAATTATTTTCCTTGAACCTTAAAGCAATACAGCTAGGATTGATCTTTTTAGTTGTTTGGCACTGGGAAACATCACCATGATGCTTTTGCTGTAGTTCATAGCATTGTTGGCCTTTTTTGTTTCAAAGACTTAATCAAATAACAGTTTTAAGCAATAAAATCACTAAAGGCTATATTGAGCATTTTGATTCAGCCGTGATTGTTTAGTGGCATATGGCTGCATTGCCCCAGGTGGAGTCCAGGAGGAATTGTCACAGAGTCCTGGGCTGCTCCTGTCTTACTCCAGGTGGGAAGTAATTTTCTGCAGCCCTGAATTTTCACAGGCATCTATTTCTGCTGGCAGGCATATTGAGGAGCAGAGCCACGACTCTGCTTATTCTTCATTCTTTCCATTTGCTTCTAGAAAAGGGAGTATCTGTCATGTAACCCCTGCTCTCCACCATTTCCTTGGCCCTGAAATCTGGGAAGACCTACTTCAACTGCATTAGGGATGTGGGGGTGTCTTGCTTCCTCTTATGCCCCTGCATGGCTGAGAAGGTCCTGGGAACAGAGTTGTTCTAAACTAGTTTATTAGTTAGAATATTTCCTTTACAGTCTCAGGTTTCAAAAGGTGTCAAATTATCTGGTTGAAAAAGTATTTTATGATTGATGGATTAATTTGTTGGTTTCTAGGCAGCTTGTGAGGGAAATATGCAAATCTTACAGCTTTCAGCATCAAATGGATCTTCAAATCCTGAAGGAAATTTGGAAGATTACAATGAGTGAGTCTATAGAGAAGTCACTTCTTTTTAAGTTTTTCAGTAAATATTGTAGTGCAGAGTATAAAGCACAATTACTACACTGGAAGTCTTGGTACTTGGATTTGACACCAGTAGTGTGGAGTCTAGGAAACAGACATTTGTATGCTCCCATACTTAGTTAATGCAGATTAATAATAATCTAATAATTAACTGCTACTGCATTAACAGATCCCATCAGTGAATGTTAGCTCCTGACTCCAAATAGATTTTTCCAGATAAATTAGGCTTGAAATGCTTCTTATGACTACTTTTTAGACTTATTTAATACCAACAGAACTGTCTTAATTTTCATGACACTTAAAACTTTACTAAAATATGTTTTAGTAAGTATCATCAGGTTAATGGCACATAACCCCTCCCCTGCTCCAGAAGGCAACACTGCATTTCACCAAAGAGGAATATGCCACATAGTGAACACTATTGGCCAAATTTTCAAATAGTGAAGGCTGACAAGCTGTCACAGGGTCCACTCACTGCTGGTGGTGCCTGCTCCTAGCCATTCTGGAGAATCAGCTCTTTCCAGGTTTAAGGCTCCCTTCTGCCTGCTCGCTGCATGCCCCGCCGCTACTCTTTCTCATGTGTGGGTGTGCTAGACCAAACTCCCTCCTCCCAAGGAGTGAACTGTGCACTACCCTCAATAGCCCCAAATAACCTCCATTCACTGGAAAGTGACTACAGACTACTTCCCTGCACTCCTCTCTGCTATCAGCCCCCTGGCTTTATAGAAGCCCTACCTGTTCCTGCACAGGTGAGCTTCCCCTAATTAGGGCTGTCCTTTCAGCCTTAATTCTCCCAGTCTGCCACCTAATAGGTGAATTGACCTATCTGGCCTCCATTAACCCCTACAGGGAGAGTGTCGGGTGGACTCCCCATCGAACGTGCCCACAATAAAACCCGTGAACGTACCCGTGTTTGCACCTACACTGAAAAACATAAATCATGTAATATTTGCACAGCTGGGCATGTGCATGTGCAAGCACGAGTATCTGCTTGTGCAGTTATCTGATTTTCATAGTCAGGCTTTCGAGCAAGCAGGTGGATGTTGAGGTAAATTTGAATGTACACAGTGAGTGACCTTCTGAAAATGTAGTGCTGTTGCTCCAGTTCTGAGGACAAATGGACAGACATGGATTGATGCACACGTAGTAAAATCAGCATCCTGTAAATGCACAGGTGCTTATTCGAAGTAGCGCTTAGTATTTGTTAGAGCTCTCAAGCGATTGAAAAAATGAATTGTGATTAATCATATCATTCAAAATATTTATCACGATTAATCACGCTGTTAAACAATAATAGAATACCATTTGTTTAAATGTTTTTGGGTGTTTTCTACATTTTCAAATGTATTGATTTCAGTTACAACACAGAATACAAAGTGCACAGTGCTCACTTTATATTTATTTTTGGTTACAAGTATTTGCACTGTAAAAATGATAAAGAAATAGTATTTTTCAATTCACTTAATACAAGTACAGTAGTGCCATCTCTTTTTCATAAAAGTTGAACTTACAAATGTGAAATTAGTACAAAAAAAGAACTGCATTCAAAAATTAAACAATGTAAAACAGGAGACATACAGGTCTCCCCCAAGGAGTTCAGTCAAAAATTTAATTCACACATTATTTTTTTAACAAGCATCATCAGCATGGAAGCATGTCCTCTGGAATGGTGGCCAAATCGTGAAGGGACATATGATTGTTTAGCATATTTGGCACATAAATACTTTGCAATGCTGGCTACAAAAGTGCCATGCAAATGCCTGTTCTCACTTTCAGGTGACATTGTAAATGAGAAGCGGGCAGCATGATTTCCTGCAAATGTAAACAAACTTGTTTGTCTGGGCGGTTGGCTGAACAAGAAGTAGGACTGAGGTGGACTCACAGGCTCTAAAGTTTTACATTGTTTTGGTTTTGAGTACAATTATGTAACAAAAAAATCTACATTTGTAAGTTGCACTTTCACCATTAAGAGATTGCACTACAGTACTTGTATGAGGTGAATTGAAAAATACTATTTCTTTTGTTTCTCATTTTTACAGTGCAAATATTTGTAATAAAAAATAATATAAAGTGAGCACTGGTCACTTTGTATTCTGTGTTGTAGTAGAGATCGATATATTTGAAAATGTAGAAAAACATCCAAAAATATTTAATACATTTCAATTGGTATTCTATTGTTTAATGATATATTGCGATTAACCGCAATTCATTTTTTGAGTTAATTGCGTGAGTTAACTGTGATTAATTGATAGCCCTAGGATCTGTATAACTTTAGGAGCCCTAATCATGGACCAGGACCATGCTAGGTTCTGTACAAGCACAATACAAAAAGACGGTCTCAGCCCCAAGGAGCTTACAATATAATGGGACTAGACATTTGTGTTTCTAGTCCTCCACTTCGATGCAGTCAAAATTCAGGACCCAAAAAATAGCTTGGTCTGATTATGTTGCTGAAGTCTAGTGCTGTTGATACAATGAATAATCAGAATAGAGTGGGTCAGTAACTCCTCTGGTTTAGTTGTTAGTGTGCTCAACTGTATTCGGTTCCCTTACTTATAAAGATTGCAGGTGTTTTCGTTATTACCTTTAGAAGTGTTCTTGCAGAATTCCTGTTTTGTTGTTACAGACTTCTTCACAGGGTCAGTAAAGAATTGGCAGAGTGGTATTTCCAGGATGGCCGTGCGGTGCTTGCAGCGTGTTGCCATCTAGCTGTTGAGAATATTGAGGTAATATTTTTTCTTTATTCTGTACAAAGGAAAAGACCAATAATAGGTTATTTTTTATATTGCCAGCTGTAGCATATTTTCAAAAACAGACTACATTTATGTAATTTTTAAAATACATTATTTGCATTTAGTATGACTTTTTATTCATTCACATTGATAGATTGAAATCCTGGTTCCATGAAAGTCAATGACAAAACTCCCATTGACTTCAGTGGGGCCAGGATATCACTTTTAGGCAAAGAGAGAAATTATTTTATGTAATATTATATGAATAAATATAAGTTCTAAATATAGGGAAATAGAAATATTAGTGTTTACTGTTTGTGTTGAATAGGGATCTTATTGTGCTACATGAAAACACAGGAAAATACAAGACTTGCACTCTAAATAGGCAAGACAGGCAAACAGTAATGTTAAAAATACATTTCTTGTTGGTTAATTTATTTTTTAATTCACCTTACTTCGAACCATCACTATCATATCTCTCTCACTCGGTCCCAGTGCTCCACCATTACTGTCCCATTGTGTCCTTTTTCCACTCTGGCCTCCCCACAGAGATATATTGCAAAATAGTGGGTGATGAGGAGAGAAAGCAGACAATCAGTTGGTGGCTATGTTACAGCATAACTAGAAGTGTTTAAAAGTCTTGTGGCCTCTCCTATCCTCTGCAGTCCTTGCTGGCACCTCAGTTGCTCTTTACCCCAAGGAGAGGGTGGGATGAGGATGGGGAAGCTCCTACCTCCACTCTGAAGTCTCCTGGACTCAGGAGCAGGGGGGCAGCCTGGTTTCTCTCACCCCTGCAGTCTATGCTGGGAACTGAGAATCATAGATTCCATTGAAACAATATTCATTTATATTTGTTTTCTAGACTGTTTGACAGGACAAAGGATGATGTTAGAGTTTGGGCCAAAGGAAAGCAGTTCTGTTCATAAAAAGATCACAGATATGTGGTAGACAATTATTGAGTCCTCTCAGAAGCAGAACTTTTAAGTTTTAGTTTATGTAATTAATGCATGTTTTGTCACTCTGTAGAAAGCACAATCTCACAAATGAATGTAACATGCTAGTCACAGTGAATCCTAAAAAGTGCTTGTGTCACTTACTGATATGATTTTCTTATTGAGCAAGCTTGCCATGGCAAACCTGATTCGTGGAAATGAACTGGAGTTGGCAGTCAGTGTGGGTACTGTCTTAGGAGAAAGTGCAGCGCAAGCAACACATTATGCTCTAGAGTTACTAGCAAGAAAATGTATGACAGTAACAACATGGTAAGAATTTCTTACTCCAAAGAAGATTTTTTTTTCTAACAAAACACAAAGTTGTTATAACTGACAGAAGTCCATAGGATGATATGAATAAAGCTATCATTTGGAATCCTCTGTAGTTCTATAAGACAGACGCAGACAGAAATGAGATACAAATTGAGATATCATTTAATATATACCAGGTCGAGATGGTGAAATCTGGAATATATAATGCAGAGAAATAGTATGCCAAATGAGATATAGGCCCTTATACTGAAGTCTTTATTCAGGCAAACTATTAAAGGCAGTTAGTGTTTTGCTTAAGCAAGGATAGCAGTATCAGACCTGTAATGCATAAAGAACCCAAATGTTCCTCAATTCCTCATTAATCTCAGAAAACAGACGCATGCGTACATATTGTAAATAAGTAAGCAGGTGCAGTGTTTCCTCAATGATTACCAAACTCTTAACTTGTATTTGAACAGGTAAAGCTCCTTCACTTGCCCCAAATCAAGTTATTAAAACTAATTTAATAAAAGTGAATAAAAATAGTCACTTGGAGAAAGAAACTTAACAAAAGTCACTTGGAAGAAGTAAGGCCAAAAGTGATCCAGAGGTGAAGAGTGAACAGCAGCTTAGATAAAAATTTGTGATGTGGTATTTAAAAGGATTGCAAGGCATAAACACCCAGGAGGGAGAGAGGTAATTTAATATGGCACTGCAAATATAGCTGGGAGAGTTGAGAAGTTATTAAGATCCCACAGAATTGCTGTTTGACTTTCTCTGGGAGAAGGAGGCCATGCCTTTGTGTCATCCAAGGAAATTTCACAAGATCCTGTATTACAATGTCCTCCATGCACTGGTTTTACTGTGGCAGGGTACAGTTTTGCCTTATCATTCTGTGATAGACAGCACAACATATAATGGGAGAAAAAGATGATGCCGTGTGCAGGATCAGCTTTAGGCATGGTTTTAGGACTTGTATTTTGTTTAGAGAAATAGGAATTAATGTGGGACAGTCAGTCTGTTTTTAAAAGGATCTAACAACTAAGTTTTCGTTTTGTTGTCAAAGTTGGTATTTGATCACGCAGTTAGAGATACACCAAGAGTAGCCTAGTTGACCTCCTTTCCACAGGAGAGTAGGTCTAGTTTAATCAAAGAAACCGTTGCAGGAACATTGATTGCATAAAATGATTGGTTTATGGCTCTTGTCTTTACAATGGTTTGGCATGTCAGCTCAGCAAAAATTTTGACAAAACTGTTCTGGCATGTCCACATACAACACATCTTACAATAGTAGTTGAATCCCTGCATTCTAAGGGCATGTCTACACTTACCTCCGGAGCAATCGATCCAGCAGGGGTCGATTTATCGCATCTAGTGAAGATGCGATAAATTGACCGCTGAGCGCTCTCCTGTCGACTCTGGTGCTCCACCAGAGCCAGAGGCGCAGGCAGAGTCGACGGGGGAGTGTAAGCAGTTGACTTACCGCAGTGAAGACACCGCGGTAAGTAGATCTAAGTACGTCGACTTCAGCTATGTTATTCATGTAGCTGAAGTTGTGTAACTTTGATCGATCTTCCCCCCCACCCTTAGAGTAGACCAGGCCTGAGATTCCTGATTATTCTTATTCTGTAGGACACACCATCATTTTGGGCACAGTTGCTTTTGTGTAACTTCTGAACAGGAACCACTGCAGATAGAATTAGGAAGATAGATGAAATGGTACAATTGTAACACTTTGTAACTTTCCCATGCACGCTTAGGGGTTGTCTACACAAACAATTAGACTACTAAAAGCTGAGTCTCTGAATCTATTCTGCACTCGCCTGCTGAGGTCTAACTGTATGTACCCTGTTTCAGAGTAACAGCCGTGTTAGTCTGTATTCGCAAAAAGAAAAGGAGTACTTGTGGCACTTTAGAGACTAAGATTCACATTAGCAGTTCATTAGAGCACTTTGATCTAGTCTGCTTTGAAATGGGACTAGCTGAAAGCACTCTAACAAACTCTTAATGCATGTCAGCAGGGTTCACAGGAGCAGTTAGACCACAGAAGGGTAGCAGGGTAGATTTACACCCCATGTTGCCACATCTAATTGTTCATATAGACAGGCCCTTAGAAGAAACCATTGCATTGAGCTAAAGACCTCATCCCAGTTAATACAACCGACACTTGTCAATATTACCGGGACAACAGTTGTGTATACATTATACAGTCTTTGTAAACTCAGTGTTCAGAATTACAGTTGTTGCACAAATTTTTAGACAGAGATTGCTGCAACACAGTTCACCACCCCTTTCAGATGCTACAAAATAGCAACAGTAAATACCTATGCTATACCTATATCTCATTATAGTGAGAAGCAGAAATCCTGGCTGCTCTAACATATATGGAACTCCCTTTACCATTAGAAATCTTTACTTTTCCATAACTCAGTCTAAATTTAGAAATACCCACTGTTTTTCTGAAGCACTCTTCTTTTGCTATAGTGCATTTCTCAGAATACTGGAAGATCCCTGATTAACTTATAATTCATAGATTCATAGATATTTAGGTCAGAAGGGACCATTATGATCATCTAGTCTGACCTCCTGCACAACGCAGGCCACAGAATAGGTTATTGATGGAACATTTTACTATACATTCGTCCAGTGGTATTCTCTCAAAAACAAACACAAAATATATTGGGAAAATTATTTTGAATGTTTGATAATGTCAGCTTAGTTTTGGTTTGTGCCCATCACCTCCTACCACTCCTAAAATGGCACTTCTTTCCTGTAGATGAATCCTAATAATATTTATTTATTGAAAGCTTAACTCCTACTTCACTGGCCTCAGTTGCACTATTTTTGCTAGATCCTGAATTTCTTTTCAAGATTGGTTCTTGAAAAACATTTCAGGTAACACAGTTTTGGATGACAGAGACCTTTGTATTAAACAGTTGTTTTCAATGTATGGTCTCAACTGACTTCTACCAACTTTTTTAAAAACAGTTTTTCCCTGCTTAGGCCAGCACATGCCAGCAAAACTATGTTATGGAAATAGTTTTTAGGAACTGATATTGAAAGCCATTTCAGGATTCCACAAAGATTGCATTCTGGGTATGGCTTCTGTATATCTTGGAAAATTAGCTGTTATATGTTGAATGACACAAGCTGATATTCCAAATAGCTTGTTGATTCAATTTTGCAGCGGGGGTTAGAATCAAGCCATTGGTGTAATTTGATGCTGCTGTTTCACAAAGCCAAATTTATGTGGTTGTTGGAATGGTTGTGCTGTTTGTTCAGTAATTTGTCCCCTATTTAGTAAACAAAAACTTTTTTTTTTTTTGCTCATTACTGTTTCAATATCTTCCTTTTAGCTTTCCATCTCTTGGATACAGGTACTTTGTTGTTTCTAAAGAGAGAGATTCTAAAAAATCCATTGAAGCGCTATGATTTTGGCATAGGCTAAAAATAACCTTAAAGTATAAGTTTCTTTGTTTTTTTCTAGTGTTGATATAATATGTATATAAATGTTTTGTAAAACGGTAGATGGGTAGAAGTTGTTTGCAAAGCAACAATTCACTAACATTTTCAAGTGACCACATAACTCTGCAAGTGAAGAGTAAACACATTAGAAGAATAAAAATATAGGGATTTGTATCACTCTGTCTCTCTGTTTTTAACTGAATGTACATTTAGGGTCATATCTTAAAGGTATTAGAACTATTCTAAATCAGGTAGAGCTGGAAAATGAAAACGCACCCCTCAATGGAAGGGAGTGATAAGAAAATGGCAGAATAATGACTAGGACATGCCAGCTTCCCTGGCCCCATCAAAGTATATAGTGCGAAAATTCAACAAGAAGACATTGCACCCTATTTGAGGAGCATTTGAACCTAAATGGTCCTTTTCTCCAATATGAGTTAGAGTGCAGGGAATGAATGGCACCCTTGCTTCACCTCCAGGTGCATTATGCTCTTTGGCAGATGGTAACTGTCCTTATACAGACATATACTTGATATTCTGTGGAAATGTGTATGTGTGGAGAATGGCCTCAATCTGCATTTGCTTGAGGCTAAATTGTGCATTTCCCCATATTTCCCAAAGGTGTCACTCCTGTTTCAGTTCCTGTGTATTCGATTTTGGCCTAATTAATGAATATTTACAATTACTGGCAAAACAAATGTGGGGATCGTAGACTCAGGAACATCAGTCAGAGATAGCTCTGCTGATGAAGAGAGCTAAATTTTATGGCTAACAGCTCCATTCCCCGGGTAACAAGTGTTGTTCAGACCTGGAGGAGTGCCTATTTGGTGCTTGTATTGGTGCAAGGAACAGGCACAGAAAACTGGGGAAAGAGCAGGAGCCAGGATAAGGAAGTATTGGGCACATAAAATAACTATTTAAAAATTTTGCTGTGTTAATTATTTTATAAATAAATATTCCCTATAAGCTATTTTATGTAAGATGAAGTAAAAATAATAGAGGGTGTATTTTCAGCAGTGAGATTCTTGTAAACGGCAAATCCATGTGCACTGGGCTGAAAATGTGTCCCTGTTTCCTGTTTTAAAATCCCATCTTGTAATTACAAGACACTTTTCAGTGAGCTTTAGTGCTGACTAATGTTGATTTCATGAAGTTCTGGGAGCTTTGCACCTTACCAACTTCCTGGAGTTGAACTAGGGCAAAAAGAGGCAGTACTCTCTTTATAAGCCTCATGTATCACACTAATAATGTAGGCTTACTGGACTGATCACCCTTTTCCATTTCCCTAGCAACAACACATATTTCTTCAGTGTAAGAGGAAAGGCGAGTATAAAGAAAACAGTCCTACCTCTGACACTGCATCTCCACCATTACATGTCATTGAGAGTAACTGCCACATTTTCTGTTTGCACAGGGACTTGGCAGCAGATCTTCTCATGATGATTCCCAATAATGAACTGCAGTTAGTAAAGCTATGTGCCTTCTATCCTGGATCCACAGCAGAGATAAATGACCTACATGAAAAGGTACATTTAAGGGGCTTTTATTAATAAAAAACCCACTCATTTTACTATTCAAGTAAATGTTTGTATTGATTTGTTTCTTAATATGTAGATAAATTCATAACACTTAAGGGCAAATTCATTCCTAGCATGAATTTGGCCCCAATAATATGTTGTATTATCATCTCTCATATCCATTTTTATTCTGTTTAATCTGCATACTACTTTTACCATCAGTTTATGCACAATAAGAAATGTGTATCTGGTTTCTGGTAAGCTATAAAGGCAGTTTGATGTAGTGACCATCAGACTGGACTGGGACTCAGGAGACGTAGGTTCTATTCCCAGCTTTGCTGCTGGCCTGCTGGGTGACTGTGGGTAATTCACGTTCACTTCTCCGTGTCTCAGTTTCCACATTTATAAAATGAGAATAATGGGATTTTCCTTCTCTATTAAGCATTTGGAAATCTGCTGATGATTAGAGCTTGGTGGTGGCTGTTCTTATTATGTGTGCAGTAGCAGACTAAGGCCAACTATATAAGAATCTGGATTCCCCCCAGTGCAGAATGTTTCCAATTGCTCATGGTCATAAGAGTCATCTGTAAATAGGGCTTATAGTCTCCTTCTCTCTGAAGTCATATTAAAGAATGCCTCCTTCCCCCACTACCCTGATCTCTGTGGTACTGCGTCCGGTGCCCACTGGCTCCTTTGCCTGGCAGACTTCCTCTGCAGCCTGGAAGAGTCTGCTTCCTCTGACTACTTTACTTTTGACTCAAACTGCTCATCTAGTCACTTCTTAGACAACAGGTTTGTCACAGAAAGACCTCACAAAGTTCTGAGACACTGAGGCTGACATTCACCAGGCATTTGGCATACTGACTCTACCAGTATGCATCCCAGTACAGGGGATCAAAGTGTACTCTCCTAGTGGTGAGTTACATGTCCGTGAAAAAAATCTTTATTATGTTTAAATAAAGAGAATGATCTTTTCTTCATATCAGAGAAAATCTGTTTTTGTTATGCTTTATGGGAACTTCCGTAGTTTCTTGAACCTTACCATGTTCAAACAAAACTATTTATTTCTTGTGTAAAACCTTTGTTTTCTAGTGTAATCTACCAGGTGTAGAAGAATGTATGCAGCTAGCAGAGACTGCTCAGGCAAATGGAGACATATTTGAAACCATAAAATACTATTTGTTAAGTACAGAACCAGAAGAAGCCCTTCCTGTTGGCATTCAGTATATTAAAGGTAGGCTTATGAATGGAAGAACCTGATCTCAATGTAGTCATTTGTTTGCCTTCTTTCTGCTTGGTATTTACCATTTTCATTTTTTGTTTGTATTTTTCAACAGAACAAATTAGTAGCTCAGATTGGACTTTGGATTCAGTGTGTCCCTTTCTTGATCTTCTAAGCTGTATACGCACTGAAAGATTAGTGCTGCATAAATGTAGTGAGTGAGTATGTTTCCCATGATTATAAAACTGAAGCTTCCCTCTTTTTTAAAGATTACTCTTTCTCCTTGTTTACAGTCATGTGTTCTGCTTCTTTCCTACAGCTAGCAATCACTTGGATATCTTTACAACATAGCTCTCAGCTTAGCCACCTGAATAAAAATAACAAATACAACCATATGATCTAATCCATCAGCCTTAACATGGGCAAACTTCCTTTGAGCCAATGGGTGTTTTGCAAATGTTGGGACTGAAGGTTAGGTCCTAAATTCAGATTCAGGCCAACCTATCTGCTTCTGTAGTAGCAGAGCAGGATCTTGAAGGGACAAATGCAAGATCTTCTCTGGTTGAGTTTCACTGAATTGACAAAGGTGTTGGGAAAACTTCAGGCCACAACCTGTGCATTCCCTATTTTGGGTAGTTATCGAGAAGGTTGTGGTGAGACCACTATCACAATATCTAGCTTCCTCAGAACTCATTGACACTCTAGTCAAAATGGGTATAAACCTAGGTTTAGTACACAGGCTGCACTTCTTGCATTTAATTTTCCCTTTGTGGTAACAATGATCAGGTATTCTTACTAACTTCTAGATCTGTCAGCTGCCTTTAAAACTGCTGATCATGAAGTGTTGCTGACCCATCTTTGGTCTGAGGCAGGAATTGCTGGGGTGGAGATTGCTTTTTCTTGCTGAGAAGACCCAAAGAGTTGTAATAGGCAATTATTTGTCAACTGTAAGGGCACTCTCTTGTTGGGTCCTGCAGCATTCCATCTTATTGCCCCTCTTGTATCAATGTGTATATTTGGTCTATTGAAGGAGTTAGTGAAGAGAAGCAGATGGTATTATTTTCAGGCTAATGACCTTAAAGTTTGTCTCCAACTCAAATGATCAAGCTGGAGCTGTTGAGACTAATGCAGGATTCAGGTGAAATTGGGGAATGGATGAGAGCAAGCTGGCTGAGGCTCAATCCAGACGAGACAGTTGACGCTGGTAGGTTGAGAGAAACAACCCAAAGAGTTAGTGGAGATTTGATTTGCACCAAAGAGGAGGGTGTTCAGCTGCCATTGTTAAATAACTAGAGTCTGGCTAGACCAAAGATTGCATTTAGAAGTGACTGTCATGATCAAAAAGGTGTTTTACTATCTACGTCTGGCCAGATGAGTATGACATACTCTTTCAAATTCAGATGTAGCTACTATCATTCATGCCTGTGTCACTGCAAGGTTAGACTATCCCAGTGCAGTCTGTGGGGGATGCATCTTAAATTTAATAGGCGGCTGGAACTGGTGCAGAAGGTAGCTGTCTGGTTGATAACTAGACCATTCTGTAGAGAGCACGTGGCTCTGCAGATAGATTTTAAGGTGTTGGCTTGAACTTATAAAGCCTTAAATGGTCAGAGTGTAGCTGAGCACCTCTGTTTCCAGGATACACTGGCTTTGTCTGCACTACGCAGCTTTTAGCGACACAGCTGTGCTGTTAGAAGCTGAGCTGTTAAAAGGCGCGCACGCAGTGTAGCTGTTTTTTGTCAGCAAGAGAGAGCTTTCCTGCCAACACAAATCTTCCACCCCCAACGAGCGGCAGTAGCTTTGTTGGCAGGAGAGCGCTCTTGCCAACAAAGCGCTCTTCACGTTGGCGCTTTTCCTTGACAAAACTTTTGTCTTTTGGAGGGGAGGATGGGGGGGGAGGGGTGTTTTCTTAACACGTCTGAACGACAAAAGTTTTGTCATTCACTTGCCAGTGTAGACAAAGCCACTGTTGCAAGCAGGATCACCAGAGACACTGATGGTAAATCTGCGTAACAGAGAGAGCATTTTCGATAAGAGCCCCAGGGATCTGGTATGCCCTCCTGCTGCTGGTCTGAACTGCCTGGATTTAAGAACTTAAGGAGTACCCTGCAGTGCCTAACGCTCTGTCTACACTGCCAATTGAATGACAAAACTTTTGCCGTTCACAGGTGCTTAAAAAAGCCCCCATGAAAGACAAAAGTTGCAGCGGCAAGTGGCAGTGCAAACAGCTCGTTGTCGGCAGAAGCGCTCTCCTGTCAACACCGTGAACTCTGCTCCTAGGCGGTGGAAGTATTTTGTCAGCAAAGTGCCGACAAACAGTGTTTACACTGCCCAACTTTTAACGACATGGCCGTGTAGCTGTGTTGTGTAGACAAAGCCTAAATGTTTTGCCTGGTTTAGAGAATAAGGGAGTTTTATTATTGGTTATAAATATGATATAATGCATTCAGTTTGCCTAATTGACATTATCCTGCCTGACTGCATAAAATCAGAGGAGGCTTTTGTGGGGGGAAGCAAATAGGAAACAAAACAATGATAGAGAAAAGGCTCCTTAAGGGAATAACGGGGGAAGCTATTAATTGGGGAATGCCCCTGCATGCCTCCATCCAGGCTAACCAGGATTACATTTCCCAGACCTAACCCTACAATCAAAGGGAATACTAAACCTTTAAGAGTTTGTCTATGCTGCAGTCAGACACCCACAGCTGGCCTGTGGCAGCTAACTTGGGCTTGCAGGGCTCAGGCTGCAGGGCTATAAAATTGCAGCTTGTTGCAGGGCTATAAAATTGCAGCAAATTGTAGATGTTCAGGCTCAGACTGGACCGTGGGGTCTGGGACCCTGCAACGGGGGAGGGACCCACTGTGACAGATTTTTGTTACCAATCTGCCTGAGGCATCAGGTGATTAGGCTGAGGCCACAGGATTGTTGGGGGCGGGGGGGAAGATGACCGAGCACATTAAGCAACTGAGTTTTAAAGTTTTATTGATAAAATAATAAAATAACAGCGGAGAGTGATGGGTGCTCTCCACGTCACTTAGAGGAAGGAAGAAAGCGTTAGTGCCCCTAGCCCTAACTCACTTTCATACTCACACATGCACTACCCGAGGCTGGCCAGGCCTGGATGTAACGTTAGAAGAAGAGGGGGAAGGATGGACAGGAGTTCTGGCCTGTGCGCACAGGTTGTTTAGGGTTCGCTGCCAATCTTCAACTTGCTTCAGCTCTTGGGAGGGTTTTAAACCTTAGGATTTTTTGGGGGCATTTTGGTTCAGGACTTTTGCTCCCCCGAGCTTTTCGTACCAGTCCGAGACAGCCTTTGGTGGCTTTTTTGTTTTTTTAAAAACATCCTGGCTTTAGGGACACTACATTAGTTTTATTTTTTGTTGGCCTTCACTGTTTTGCTTGGTTTTGCAGCCACTGCAGGTTTATGCAGTTGAATTTTTCTTTTTTTGTGGCTGGTTGGAGTTGGAATTTAGGCTCCCTCCCCGTCTTTCTTGGCAGGCCGCCGAGCGTTGGTTGTGTGCTGTGGCCTTGAGCTGGAGCCAGCGTTTTATTTTTGGACTGAGCTAACCGAAGTGTTGAGTTAACTTGTTCTCTGCTCTCTTTCTCCTTCCCCCTTTGGCCTCTCGCAGCCTGCAAAAGAATCTTTCACTCCCCACTCACACCTTTGACCCTTCCCAAATTGCCCTACGATGCTTGCAACAGTGTTAGCAATATACAATGCTGATCTGCCTCCCCCAGGGGACCCCCTGGGGGGTGGGGGCCCTTGGGGTGTGACACCACAGCCTGAACTGCAGCCTGAGCCTGAACATCTACACTGCAATTTTATAGCCCTGCAGCCTGAGCCCTGTGAGCCCAAGTGAGCTGACCCAGGCGAGCCACTGGTGTTTTACTGTAGTGTAGACATAGTCTAAAACAGTGTTTCTCAACCTTTTTGATACCAGGGACCATCTTGCTGCCTTTCTAAACTGTGTCAGGGAGATTTTAGGGACTGGCGCCACTCCACAGACTGACTGGTCATTGAGCAACACTGGTCTAAAAGACCCTGGTGGAACAAAGAAGGGGAGGTGTGAGATATCAAAGGCTGCCTGGTGGAGAGTCTCTGATAGAGGGAGACTCTGCAGCAAGCAGGCTGTTTCTCCTAACCCCAAGATTAATGAATTTATCAAAGCTTGTAAGGAAATGTTAAGAGTTAGGTAAGGGGAAATATACATATAGACCTTCGTTTTTACCCTTTGCGCTGCATAATCTGTACCTTTTGAGTGAATGAATATGTTATGATTTCTTTCGAAGAAGCTGTTTTTGTCACTTTTAGTGACTGCTGTTGCAGGCTCCTGGAGGTAAAGAGTTTACAGGTGCCAAACCCAGTTGACCCTGTCATATTAACACTCTTGAGAAAGAGATGTTGCAACCTAGAGATCCAGTTCCAAAGTGACTGGAACACTGGATTCCACCCTGGAGACGGGTGCAGGGGAGCCAGGCCTGTCAGGAAGGGATGCACCAAGAGGAACTAAAAGGGATCTAAAGTGCAACTTGCCCGGTAACCATGGCCCCTGCTTTTGAGGAGAGGACTGAAGTACTAACTAATATGTGAGGATGATACTGTTTGTATGTGGAGCTGCAGCCTACTGAAAGGAATGAGCTGTCTGAAATTTTTACTTGAGTTTGTTATTTTAAACAACTGAAAATGCTCAGAGTCCATGTGTGGCGCCTTTTATTCTGAAGTATGAGAAAAAAATAAAAATCAATAAATGGAATCGGTGTTTAGCACATGAAATGTAGTTTACAGTTATCTGGTTTAGAACTTAAATGTAATCAACCAGGCAGCACACACATTCCCTACAGAAATACACAGATCAAGCAATATTTTAAATTATTTAGTAGAGTAATAGTCTGTTTAAAGTTTCTACAGATGATTGAAAAACTCTGATTACTTTTGATCCTTTTCTGTTTTTAGAGTTCGGAATGAGCTGCTGATATTGTCTGGTTACATTGGTGCTTTACTTGCTATTAGAAGACAGTATGCTAGCATTGTACCTGCACTTTATGAATACACAAGGTAATATTAATTATTTACCTACTTGCACTGCAGTAGAACCCAGAAGCCTTGGTCAGGATTATGGTACATAGTAAGAGAGCCCCTATCCCCAGAAGCTTATCAATCTAAAGTCCCATTCTTGCAATGAGCTCATGTGGATTTACTCCTGTGCTCACCCAGAGCTCTATTGGCTTCTTGCATCGCACAGGCACAAGGGTCAGCCTGAAAGCAGAATTTGGGCCTCAGTCAAACTGTGTGAAAGAAAAGATTGTTTTTATAAGTAGATAGATATTCTAGATCTTGTCCTTGCTTTATCATAAGTTATCAATTGTACTTTGTAATTTTATTTGACTGAAATTGATTTGAGAAATAATAACAGGATGAGATATTCTCTTTTATAATAGAAACAAGAAGCTAAGGAAAAATAGGTAGGTAATAACCTATTTGTGGCAGTTCAGACATCAAGCTTTGAGGCGTCCTGGGACTCACAGAAGCCATATAGGTTTCAGGAGAACAAGGACCCTCTAAAGCTGTATTTCTTTAGCCTGACCCTGCAAGACCTATAAAATCCACCATAATCTGACCTCATAGCTTTTTATGCTCCAATCCAACAAAGCACATAAGCACGAGATGTCCCAGTAAAGTCAAATGGCCCTGGATATATGCTTAAACATAAGTACATGCATGCTTGTAGAATCAGGGACTGAGTAAATTGAAAAGCTGTCCCTCTTTTCTTGCTCTGGTATATGTAAAATTAGGTCCAGTGTTAGTTTTCTGAAAATTCCTATGTCCACATGTACTCAGTCAAGACAAGGTTGTTTCAGATATTGTGCTAAATCACATTACTCTGACCCACTTAGCCGTCCAACATCCTCAGATATTGTATTTATCATTTCAGCATACATCAGTCAGTACCAAGACACACAATTCCTATAAGATTCAGTAAATGTCATTTTAAAAAAAGCATATACAGCCTTAAAATATAGGCCTCAAAGGAAAACTCTGCCATTAAATCAAGATAATTATATGTGAAAATATAAAAACTAATCATTCATAAATTTAACTCTAGTGGTATAGCAAAAATATCCAATTTTATGGTCAATTCAACATTTACTCAGACAGATTGATACTGCTAATTTCTAGTTTATTTTCCCTTCAATTCTAACAATGTATATTTTCTTGATTTAAATTTTTTCTGTAGGAAGATATCTTAATTCATTTTTATTTCTTTTTTTAGTCAGCTTTTAAAACGAAGGGAGGTATCTGTACCCCTGAAAATTGAACAGCTTTCTGAGGAACTAGATGCTTGGAGAGCTTGTACTCAGTTAGTCAACAAGTATGTGTGAAATGTAAAGTTATCATAATAGAAATTACTATGATTTAAATATGCTCATTGTAAATAAAATGTTTTATCCCATTTTTTCTTTGTAGAGTATGAATATGTCAATTTATATAAAAATTAAGATACTTCATTTTGAAATAATATTGTTTTTGTTCATCTTGAGGTATACTGCAAATGAAATGCATAGCTTAAAATGAAATATATTTTACTCACAGATCTACTGATGAATTGTCATATACCCTTCCATCCGAATCACAGAGAATGGTTTATTCAACATTGGTATCACGAATAAAAGAAGAACCTCTTAAAGGAATTATTGGACTGGATTACGTCACTGGGTCTAATCTTCCTAGTCACTCAGATGTTCACATCTCTTGTTTGACAGGGTTAAGGATACAGGTACCATTTTATGGAGCCTGAGTGCTTTTTTTGGAATACTTAATAAAATAACAATTACTTTAAAGAGTCAAACCAATTGTTTTCAAGTGAAGAGGTGGAATAAAAATTGAAAATTGTTGAGGCTTGCAGCATTCTCAAAAGAAAACCTCTGAGGAAGGGGAATATTGTTGGAATATTGCTCGAGCTGCCATTTTGTCTTGAAGGACACTGTCTTAACTACAGTAGGCTATACAGAGAGAAAAGAAAAAATTCAGGAGGAAAAAATGTTTGAAATCCCCAATTGGAGCAGTCAAAAGTTTTTAGTCTGTATAAGGAATAGAAATTTCTCTTAGCACATGCTCTCTCATTTTTAATGTATGTGATCTATTGCCAACCTTACCGTGGTTTGACTTGAAAACAATTAAAGTTTTATTTTAGACTTCACACTGTCCTTAATGTGTTGTGTTATAATGTGCATTTCTAGAATGCCAACCACTATAGTACCCAGGAGCCATTACATGAATTAAAAACATACATCAGTGATCCTTCAGAGGACAGTTCTCGTTGTCTCCCCATAATTTAATAATATAACGGATACACTTTCAAACATGACAATCAGCTTTCAATTACATTTATCACATATAAAGTGCTTTGTGATCAAAGTAGTTAACGTATTTTAATCCTCACTACAACCCTGTGAGGTACGTATCATTATTATTGCCATTTTTACAGATAGGGAAACAGAGACTCTCAATTCTGCCAGGCATGTTTCTCCAGACCATGCTGCAATTTGAAGACACTCTGGGCTTGTACACTCCAGCGCTTACTTTGGTATAACATAAGTCACTCAGGGGTGTGAAAAAGCTACCCCCCCCCCCCCGAGTGACAAGCTCTCCCACTGACATAGCTACTGCTGCTCAGAGAGGTGAAGTAATTATGACAACAGGAGAGTATACATACTCAATAGCCACACAGGAAGAATTCATTAATGATAAGATAGTTTGTAAATATGACAGAATTATGATTTTAAAATGTATCTAACTCAGGAATTTAGGAAATATGAAATTTGGGCTTGCAGATTTTTAGGACACATCTGTTTACCTGATAAGTATAGCATTATAAATTGAGTATGACAGTTTTAATCAGACTTGATTATAACAGGTATAACTTTTTAATGTGGCTGTAGCTATCACATAAATTAGCATTGTATTCTCGATTCATTTTCATATCAGATGAAGTAAAAATGTGCATTTGCTAGACTGCATCTCTTCTGGAAGTATGGGGACATGATGTGTATCTTTTTCCTCCCCTCGAACATTCACAGGGTCCAGTGTTTTTCCTTGAAGATGGAAAATCAGCTATTTCACTGAATGATGCTTTGATGTGGGCCAAAGTGAATCCCTTCTCACCATTAGGAACAGGAATACGACTCAACCCATTCTGATAAGACTTTTTCCTCTGTAGTGCTTAAAACAAGTAACATCCAGCAGGTTAACTTTAATTTAACCTTGATTGTTGAAGGACAGAAAGATGGCAGTTGATTCTTCCTGAAGGACAGTTATTTGAATTTTGCAAAATGTAAGTGAGAAAATGAAAAATGGATTTTTATAAAGTTATATAATAATCCAAAGAAAAAATGTCCTTACATAATTGACAGCCATGGTTGTTTTTTTTTTTAAGACAATAATACTGATGTCACACAACATAAAAATATTTCAGTAAATTTTGGTGAACAAATTGTAAAGCAAGTAAAGAAATATCTGAACATTACCAAAATACTAGGGTAGCTGAAACTGAAATTCATAAGACATTTTTAATATATCAGTACGCATTTATTTATGCTTTTATGAATTGCCACTGAGATACAGCTGAGTTTCATACATTCTGTATTCCCTTTTATTTGTATCTAATACTTAGTAAAATGTGATTCTAAAGAGTGATAGTGTAAATTAAATGACAACATAGTCAAAATACTTCAATTTTTAATTAAAAAAATCTTTCCATACAACAAATATTTAAGCTTTAACAGGAAAAGAGAAGTCATTTTGATGAATATCTAGATTAGGATAAATTATTATATTTTCTAAGTCCATCTTTAACATTCCCCCATTATATTTTAAATGAGCACTAAAATGTGTTTTATGAACCTTATTTTTTTAATAAATAGCTTGTAAGTAATAAACAGCTTATTTAATGAAATATTATTGAAATACATTATGTAAATTAAAATTCTTGTTTTTTAATTTTGTATAGATTGTAAAAAATTGTATGGTATTGAGGAACTGATACATAAATATGTGGGCATTGCTTTATTTAGTTAGATGGTTAATTCATGTCTAGTATTATGTACACAAATGTCCATGAATGAATTGAAATCTGAAGGATTGACTCAACTGCCACTCTATCCTTTAAATCTTTGGTAATATACTGAAGGTTTATACTGCTGTACTTAAATCTTTTAAATAATTATAAATATGTAGTAAAACTGCATCAATTTGTGGAAGTTGTGCCTTAATGTGGAACCTCAGACAAATCTATTCCCTCTTTAGACACTGAGGAAGATAAATTATTTTTTCATTGTTAGGTTTAGAGTATAAAAATTGAGTCAAAGGGCACTTTTTACATTAGAAATATGTCTGCTAATAGTCTTTGTGAAGAAAAATTATGTTGTATTTGCTTTAACGTAGTCCTTACCCTATGTGGGGGAAAAAACATAAGACAAAATATTGTAAAGTGTGCATTTACTGTTACAATATGTAGTCGCAACTGTCAAAACATAGCTGCATCAATGTTTCCCAAAATAATTTCAGGTTGTTTGCTAAAATGTGATTTCATTGTCAAGCAGAACTGCTCAACTATAGTTATTTCCCCTTTAAATTAAAAAAAACATTTCTGATGTCTTCACCTTCAAATAATTGTGTTTTTTCTGTACCGTGTCTGAATTTCTCTATAGCTTTCCAGGCAAAAATATTTCAAGCCATACAACTTTTATACTCTGTAACAGGTGCTCTGAAAAAATCTCTTGTAATCTTAATGTTCTTGTAATAAGTGTTAAACTAATAAAATGTCTCTACCAAAGTCACATGTTTGTCAAAATGACGAAAAACATGTCAACTACTTGATATGTTACTAAAAATTAATCTTATATCAAAGATTGTAAAAATCAATGTACAATAGTTCAAGATACAAAAGGACACCAAGTATAACTGTCTAATTTATTCAACTCATCACATCACAATGTGCAAAAAGTTTGACCACATCGTCATTACCCATCTTGCACCAATGCAATCTGTAAATTGGAAAATTTCACTGACAAAGAACTTGAAATATTAAAAACAATTCAATCTAGTAAGTAATCAAGTCTAGGAGGAGGCTGACCTGTAAAAGCAACTATGGTAGCAAGTCACTGAAGGAAGCTGTCTAACAATGGGGAAACTACAGAGATGTATATTTTAGATACTGTTTTGTTTTGTGATGATTTCGCTTGTCACACTTCCACAAACATCAGATTTCCAATATGTACTTTGTTTGGCATTTACTAGAAGAAAATAATGCTCTAATTTAACAGACACTGAAACCAATCAGGCAATTCGCTCCCAATGGATATGGTCAAAGAATTATAGAGATAAAGTTGATCTTGTACGTTTTCAAAGTTGAGGTCTCTTCAACACTTTTTTTCAGTGTTCAGTTAGAATCCTTTTGGCTAGGTGCCTGGAGCTGCCGCATTTATACATCCACAGTAAAAGAGCATCTGTCAGCTTGTTTCACCTGGATTTCTTTGAAATGAACGCCACTTTTGCCTCTGATTTCTGGACGTCCTCGGTCTAAGAAAAGAAGCAATTGAATAATGCACCCATGTGCTTTTGCTGCTGATTTATTATCATACAATTTAACTATAAAAACATGTCCTTTGGAATACAATGAAATTTATCTCAAACTGCCAACCACAAGTCTTGTTTACACATAAGGAGTGTACCCATTTAGCTATACTGGTATATAGTTAAACCGGTTGGTTGTACAATCCCCTTAGTATGGATGCAGTTAAATTGGTATAAAGTTGCTTATACCAATATAGCTTATTTCCATTGATATAAGCACCTTTAGACTGATAGAACTGCAGCCATCCTAGGAGTTGGACAAATTTAGCTATCCTGATAGAAAAAAAAAATCACACCTCTAACCAAAACAGTTAAATCTCAACAAAAACTGCAGACCAGACCACAGTATACCTCAAACTATCATAGGAGATTTGTTACTGGACTCTTCTATAATACCATGATCACGATTCCACATGAAATCACTCACTAGGAGACTCTGCTAATCCACTTCCCATTTCTATTGGAGATTGCAAAGAACAGCTGAACTGTGATACAAAAGTCATTTAGACTATTTAATACCATTATCATAGTATATGAGGGCATCACTCCAATATATTTATCCTCATGATATCCCTGTGAGGCAGAAAGTACTAGGTGACAGAAGTGAGGGTGAGCTGTAATAATTTATCAATTATACTTTACATGTGTGTCTGATAGAGGTTTACTAGATGAATTCAAAGGGTCAATTCAAGAATAAGCTACCACCACTTAAGGGGCCTGTTAGGGTAAGCACGGTTGATCCAGGGTACTGGAGTCCAGGATCTGATCTGGCAGTGGGAGAACTGCACAGTTTCATCCCACAAGACACTGCACCTGAAGGGGTGCATTCAGACAATGGAGGGGAAGAAAGTGGTGCTAGTCCTGTAACCATAACATTACTACCCCCGTTTTTTTCCCCTCACAAACAGGGACCACAGACATAGAGACCTGCCAAAAGTCACACACGAAGTTTGTTGGAACTGAACCATTGGGGAATTGAACTGTTGTCTCCTAAGTACTAGAATAGAGTTCTAACTGCTGGACCTCCTTCCAACTCGTATCCACCCTTGCACAGCTCTGACCAGTTTAAACACTGGTCCACTGTGGCCTTCGAACATACAAACTGTCTTGGAACCTTTTCCATTTAACTAGTTACAATTTCCAAATTCTTGGAACCTTTTCCATTTAACTAGTTACATATCCACTACTTTTTTCTTGGTGAGGAAAAGCTTCAACTAATATTCTCAAAGGTTCACTGTCTGCCTTCAAGATATTAATACAAAGGCTATCTATGCAATCAGGGCCACGGCCTACTGTTCTTACTCAGGCAAAATACCCATTGACTTCGTTGGGAGTTCTGTTTGAGTAAGGACTGCAGGATTTGTCCATTGGGGAGCAAGTAAAGAACATCTGTTACCATTACACTGGAGAAGGAACTGCCTTCAGACTGTGCTACTAAGTATGGTGGAAGTTCTGAATCGTAAGCCAAAACACTATGGTGTGGAAGAAAAGCAATTTCGACTCCTGAAATATAAGCAGCATCTGTAGATGCTGCCACTGAGGCTCAGAAGAACTTTGTGGAAGCAATGTAGTTAGTTTCTAATAAGGTCCAACAGTTTTAGTAAAAAGACCACTTATCCATGTAATCAATGTAAAATAAAATTTAAAAAAAAACACACTCCAGTGGAAGAGACTGAAATGAAAGCTTACTTGATATAAAAGAAAGTTTCTCTCTCTTGATGTTAACCACACTCCCAGAGGGGTCTACAGCAGCTGGACGACGAACTGCACGCTCTGCCAAGCTTGGTTTAATGTTAAACCGCTCTTAAAAACACAATTACAATTCATTCATTCATTACAGTCCACATAGTCATAGCCTTCATACAATTCTTCAGTGATTTTTTTTATTTAAAAGACACTCCCACCTATAAAATCTAAATAAAGAAACCAAGATCATCACAAACTCTAGCAAAAGAAAAAAGTTCTCTGGCAAAAAATACCGTAATTTTATTCTGCAAAAGCTATATACAAGGGGACACACAAAATAAGTTTATGTGGTGGGGGGTTGTTTGTTTGTTTGTTTGTTTAAGAGGCTATGATACGTTTTAGCAATCACATTGTGGGAAGAGTAAGGATATGTCTACACTTAAACTGCTACAGAAGCAAAACTGCATCTGCTCCACTGTAGACATTACACTGATGGGAATGGTTCTCCCATTGACAAGGGTAATTTGTCTTCCCAAGAGGCAGCTTCTAGGTAAATGGAAGAATTCTTCCTTTGATCCAGTGCTGTGTACACCCAGGTTTTGGTTGGCATAGATATGTCTCTCAGGGGTGTACATTTTTCACACCCCTGACCAACGTAGCTATGCTGATGTAAATTCCCAGTGTAGACCAGCCCTTAATCCGAGATAGGTCTTATCCTTAAATAAGCATGAGAAGCTGTTTTGCAACAGATTACAACGTGCTTCTCTTCCTCAGTGTATTAGTGCTGAGTTTGGCCAACTAAATAAAGCACTTTGAAGAACAAAAGCAGTATTATTTTTTTGTTCTCATTTATTACTTGACACAGAATATCCGCTGTCATTATAGAAATCCAAACTTTTTGACCCACAAGTTTAAATTTAGACAGATTTTGACCATGTGTCTTTTCTACTGACAATCCGGACTGATGTTCCCATTTGTGCCATATCAATCTGAGTCCTGTAATACTTTCAAACTTTAGCTGTATACTCCTAGAAAATGTTGCTTAGAGCAGCTAACTTAGAGCTTAAGGCACTGAACATGTAAACACTTACTTGTGACCGGGGGAGGGGGGAAGAGGGCTTAGGCTACCCCCACATGGTGCCATGGTCACCGTACCCCAGTGGGATGCTGTGGGAGTAACTGTGTTCCTCAGATGTATAAAGTGGGGAGTAGGAATAAGGAGGTGATGTTACCTCTGTATATGGCTTTGGTTAGACTGATTCTGGCATACTGTAACCAGTTCTATTGTCCACATTTTAAAAAAGATGTTGAAAAACTGAAAAGGGTGCAGAAAAAAGGCACAAAAATCACTTGAGGGATGGAAAAAATGCCTTACAGTGTGATATAAAGAGCTCAAGCAGTTTAGCTTATCAAAAAGAAGATTTGAGAGGTGACTTGTTACAGTGTATAAGCACCTTTAGGAGATGAAACTACCAGGTACTAAAAGGGATATTAATGTAGTGGAAAATGGCATAAGAACCAGGAAGCTGAAACCAACCAAGTTCAAATTAAAAAATATTTGTGCCATATTTAGAACAGTAAGGATGGTTAACCATTACTACTACGTATTACAAACTACGAACGGAAGTGGTACATTCTCCATCCCTTGATGTCTTCAAATCACGACTGGATACCTTTCTGGAAGATATCCTTTAGTCAAAGAAGTTATGGCACTTCATACACAAGTAACTGGGAGAAATTTAACAGCCCTTGACACACGGGGGTCAGACTTGATGTCTTATGGTTTCTTTTGGTCTTAAACTCTATGGATCTATGGTAGTAAAGTTAAACACGTGTCAGTGTTTGCAGGATCAGGGCCTCAAAGAGTAAAGATCAGCTGCTTTTTAGCAAATTCACCTAAGATCATAAAAAGTGAAAAAGAATTAAACAGAATAGTTAAGCAAGCTCAAAGTATGTATTTCACCTTCCACTCTTGAAGGCTTACTGAGAACATTTGAAATATGGGCCAACTCACCGCATTCCCCAGGCCCACTGTCCAATTAAGTTAAATTAACCTGATAAGTGAAAAACTTAGGTTCAATAGTTCCCTGTTTGTATGTTTTTACTAGCAGGAAATCAGTGGAGTACCAAGGAAAATCTCTCTGCTCCAGAAACACTTAAACTATTTAGAGTTAAGCCAGCTAAAGAAGTGATCATGGCAGCAGCAGCTTTTAATGCAAAGGAATGGCAAAAAGTGAATGAATCACTTGTAAGTAATATGGCAATGGTGGAAACTTTATCTGTTATTTCAGCTATATTCCATCATTATATCACTAATATTAATATATCATCTAAGTATCACTGTTCACTTTGAATGCAACTGGCTGAAAATGTTTCCTCAAATGATGTAATCAGAAAGTGGTATGATGTTTTCTTTATAATTTCCTAAGCAGTTGCTAATCCTCTTCATGTTACTCACACCAATAGTTCCACTACCTTCAGTGGGGTGACAAGTTGTAGTTAAAGCAAGCATGACTTGGCCCAAAGATCATTCAAATATTTGCCTGTTTTCCATTTTCAATCATCAGACTAACAAAGTAGGACAGTGAACATGGGAAACAATCAGTTGCACTATGTACATCAGTTTTTTATACTTGCTTTGAAAAACCACTCACTTGGGTTCTCTTCCCTCTCTACCAGTCTCTGTTGCATATGCATATTGATGATAGCATTAACCTTTTGTCTATTTTTGTTAATGTTGGGCTCTATCATTATTTCTGTTAGCTTAATGTTGTTCTTGATAGCCTTTGAAGCTGTTGACCTGGCAACCATCGGTAACTGCTCCTGATAATAGTGGTCTGTAAAGTCAACCTCATCCTGAATATTTTTAATTCTGGGGGGGAGAAAAAAAAAAGCAAAATGTTAATGAGTCAGTTACGTTACTACTAATAAATACTGAACACATTATTATACTCAACACTTTTCAAGATACTGGTTACATATTACTAAAGAATTCTTACAATTCCATTGTGTGGAATTTATAAATGGGGAAACCTTGACACAGAGATAAGCGATTTGCCCAAACCCACAGAGACAAGTCAGTGTCCTGGCCAGGAAAAGAATACAGGAACTCCTAGTGCTCAGTCCACTAAACCAAAACTCTCAAACGTTTTTCCAAAGTATGGACCATTCTTAAGAGAAAGTCTTCTGTGAGCCATCTCCACTCACATTCCGATTCATGATAAAACACATATAAGTCACAGCTGAAGCCAGAGAGCACCAAGAGCTTTCTACAGCTGTCTAACCTGGAAGCCGAACATGCAGACACTTACTGATGCAAGTTACTTCACTCAAGTAATCATGTGACTAAAGCTGTTCACATGCATAGGACTCTCCACATCTGCCTAAAGATTGCACAGCAATCGGCACTTCAGGCTAACCCCCTATGGTGTGGACTACAAGGGAGGCTAATGTAAGGCTACTTATGTCAGCCCTATGCCACTCCCATGCTGGGGAAATTCTCTTGCAGCTCACTTATGCCTTCTATATGCCACCAGGGTGAGTCAT
The DNA here is from genome assembly GCF_965140235.1 of Caretta caretta. Lineage (NCBI taxonomy): Eukaryota > Metazoa > Chordata > Testudines > Cheloniidae > Caretta > Caretta caretta. The sequence continues at coordinate 85,163,177 of NC_134209.1, forward strand.
GGGGCCAAAGTGTAGAGCAGAATTTGGCCATATGAACTTATAAAGCTTGATTATTAGAAACTCATTGTGTTGTCTTGTAATTCTCTTGGTGGACGGTAACACTTAACTCACAAATCTCTGAAATCCACTGAAGGGATCAGGGGCATCCATACAAATGTCCCTTAACACCATTTTGCTGTCTGGCCCCAGAAACCACACTGACAGTGGCTTCCCTGATTATGGCTGCCGCTGTAGCCCTCATCAGCGGAGCTCTAAATTGCAGAGCAGTAAGTAGGTGTGTCATAAATATAAAGGGAAGGGTAAACCCCTTTGAAATCCTTCCTGGCCAGGGGAAAGCTCCTCTCACCTGTAAAGGGTTAAGAAGCTAAAGGTAACCTCGCTGGCACCTGACCAAAATGACCAATGAGGAGACAAGATACTTTCAAAAGCTGGGAGGAGGGAGAGAAACAAAGGGTCTGTGTCTGTCTATATGCTGGTCTTTGTCGGGGATAGACCAGGAATGGAGTCTTAGAACTTTTAGTAAGTAATCTAGCTAGGTATGTGTTAGATTATGATTTCTTTAAATGGCTGAGAAAAGAATTGTGCTGAATAGAATAACTATTTCTGTCTGTGTATCTTTTTTGTAACTTAAGGTTTTGCCTAGAGGGGTTCTCTATGTTTTTGAATCTAATTACCCTGTAAGATATCTACCCCATCCTGATTTTACAGGGGGGATTTCTTTATTTCTATTTACTTCTATTTTTTATTAAAAGTCTTCTTGTAAGAAAACTGAATGCTTTTTCATTGTTCTCAGATCCAAGGGTTTGGGTCTGTGGTCACCTATGCAAATTGGTGAGGCTTTTTATCCAACATTTCCCAGGAAAGGGGGGGTGCAAGTGTTGGGAGGATTGTTCATTGTTCTTAAGATCCAAGGGTCTGGGTCTGTAGTCACCTAGGCAAATTGGTGAGGCTTTTACCAAACCTTGTCCAGGAAGTGGGGTGCAAGGTTTTGGGAAGTATTTTGGGGGGAAGGACGCGTCCAAACAGCTCTTCCCCAGTAACCAGTATTAGTTTGGTAGCGGCCAGTCCAAGGACAACGGGTGGAATATTTTGTACCTTGGGGAAGTTTTGACCTAAGCTGGTAAAGATAAGCTTAGGAGGTTTTTCATGCAGGTCCCCACATCTGTACCCTAGAGTTCAGAGTGGGGGAGGAACCTTGACAAGGTGCTACACACTTTGTCTACAGTAACATACACAAGGTTCCACGGTATGCTGAGGGGTTAAGAATCTAGCAGAACTAGATCATCGTCAACTCCATCCACAGAATTGGGGTTCTGCTGGGTTGGGGAAAATTAAGCATGTTCTGAAGAAGCAGCACTCCCTCTTGCACATCCCCCCCGTTTAGCTCAGTGGGCATAAGCTCCTTTACGCTCACAGAACTGGAGGAGAGCATATGGATCTATGGTTTTATACTTATAAACACCATCTGTTTTATTAATGGGTTTGCTCTTTATACTATTTTTATTTAGTGAATTTCAGGGCTGCTAAGAAGCATGCTGATAACCACTTTAAAGAGATCCTAGGTAATACTATGTGCTCTGTAAGCTTTCACACACAACACTAATTACCTCACTGTCAATTAAACAACTTTGCTTTTTCAATGAATGAACCAGAGCAGGACTGTGGTGATTTTTGTGATGTGGGCAAAGGTTCACTAGGAATTTAAATGTTATTTCTCTCGTGAAGCAGGCATCAGATCCTGGCCCTACTGAAGTCAATGGCAAAACTCCAGTAGACTTCACGCCAAGGCTTCAGAAATCTTAAGGTTTTGAGTAATATGTAGATACTACTCATTAATATGCTACTAAAATGAATCCTTTACAGAAAACCTGATACATAATACGCTTCTGTAAACAATAGCACCCACCGTCCGTTTGTCAGCATTGAGTAGATGTCTTGTACCAAAATTTCTGCTGCTCCCGGTTTACAGTGAATTGTCCCATCTATTAGTTCTTGGACAGGCTTCAATTTTCTTCTGGAAAAAAACTATAGCAAAAAATAAAAACAGAGAGCATTTCAGTTCCTATTAGTTGAGAGGCACAGGTCTATCCTTCCATGCTATTTACTTGACGCGTGATCACTCACTTTGTTTTCTCTCAGCCCCCTTCCAATCCAATCCCACTCAAACCCTCACCCCTTAACCAAAAAGGAACAGCAATTAAAGAAAATATGCAATATAATGGGTGAGAACTGGAATATAAACTGAGCAAAAATTCAACCTTTTTCTTCCCAAAAACAACTGGAACCCCCTTAACTGCCCAACCTAAGAGAGTGGGAATGGTTAGCAATACAAAACCCGCAAGGCCAAGATTTAACCTTGGGTGCCTCACCATGCGCACGGCCCGGCGCCGGGAACAAGTCACCAGGGCTGGCCAGGTGAGTGACGTTTCGTCCGTTCCTCCAGCGCCATCCCCGCGGAGCTCGGCAGCGGCCCCCGGGACTGTCCGCAGGGACCCGCGGAGCGTGCAGGGCTCAGCCGGGCTCCTCCCGCGGCCAATCAATACCTGGGGGAGGGGGGCGGAGCGCCAAGGGGCCGCCATCGCTGCACCAACTTTCCGAGCCCGACGCGCCCGGGGCCATGGCGGGGCAGGGTTCACACGGAAGGGAACCTCGAGCGCTGGGTGCTCGTTACCAGGCGCACCGTCCCCGCTCCGAGCCGCTGCCCGGGCTCGTGCCCCACGGCGGGCCGGCCCCCTCACCTGGCCGAGCTGGGACCAGTTGCTGAGCTTGGTGGCCAGCGAGGCGCCGTTCTCGTAGCTGTGGCTGTGGATGTCCTCGGGGTAATACCAGGAGAAGATCTCGGCGATGAGGTAGCCGTTAGAGAAGTCCCTAGAGAATAACGACAATAACGGTAAGGCGGAGGGCGGGTGGCGCGCGCGGCGCCGCGCCCGGCTCGGAGCCGCCCCGCCCCCTCTCACCGTCGGAAGTTCCTGGGGAAGAAGCTCAGGTCCAGGCTCTGCAGCCACCTCAGCACGGCGCGGGGCAGCCCCGTGCGCTTGGGGGCGTGCGAGTACGACATAGGGGCGCGAGAGGCTGGGACTGCCCGCGAGCCGCAATAGGGCCCCCTTTCCCAGTGTCCTCTAGCTGCTGACCAGTTACCAAGCAACCGCCACAAACTATGGAAGTAGGCGGGGACTCATTCGACTCCGCCCACTGCCCACAGATTCTCCCAGGATGATGACTAGGGCGCGCACGTGCGCCAGGCAACCCGTGAGCAGTATTGCCTGAGTGCGCACGCGCCGTGGTCGTAGCTGGAAGCCAATGGACGGCCGGCAATAGCGGCTGCACGAAACTCTGAGCTACCAGCACGTTATTCGGAGTCCGCGGCTGGCGCTCTACTGGCCGAGCTGGGCAGCGACTGCCGTGCCAGGGGGCGCCATCGTACCACCCAGGTAGGCGCCTGCAGACCGTCATGTGCCCGTGCCCCAGGTGTTAGCCGTGAGCTCCCCGTACACACCAACAGCATCCCCCTGTACAGACCAGCGTCATGCACATCAGTTACCAGCTCCTCTGGGTGTTTTAGTCTTGATCAGTTGGTACTGTGTTTACGCGTCTAGAAATAGCAGAATTAATTCATCTGAGATGTGGTACAAAAGCACATGCCGGCTGTCTAGAGATCTGATTCTATCTATTTAGTCTCTTTGCAGTGTTCTCCCTTATTTTGCTAGATATCCAAAAACATTAAAAAGTTGATTTTTTTAATACTATCTAGGTTAAAAGCTAATGATTTTACAGCCACTAGTGAAACTATATCTGTGCATCCACCTCTTCTCTCTAACCCACTCAGTTTATCTGAGTATTAGCCTTTTGGCTCATCTCAAGACATGCATCGTGTTGACTGCCAACAATCATGACTTTGAAAAGGACACTTAGTCACTTTTAAGGATCCATTCACCATGTGTTTGTCCACCTTAGTCACGTACATTCTGCCGTCTTACTGCACTATCTCCTTTCTTATTTCTTAGATCTTGCAATCTTATTCCAAGATTTTTTTGTAATTAGGCCATATCCTGAATTGTTTTACAAGCAAAAAACCCACTAAAGCCAATGGGCTTGAAAGTGTATTGATTGTACAACTGTGGTGTTATGTTCTGTCCAAAATGTCTTGTATGGTTCAGACAGCAAATCCTGCATTTTGGCATGGGGTTAGACTAGATTACCCTTGCGGTTCCTCCTAACCTTCTGATTCTACTATTACGTTTATTTTCCCCCCTCACACTTGATCACTGTCTGATTTTTACTTCTAGATATTTAACTGGCTATAACAGCAGTATTGATCAGTCATTCCATTATCAGGCTTAATGTTTGCAGATTGCACAGAACTTCGAAAATGGGAAATTCTGCATAAGGGTAGGTGACCGGGTATCTGGTTTTCAACCGGAACATCTGATTGAAAAGGGACCCTGGCAGCTCTGGTCAGCATCGCCAACTGAGCCATTAAAAGTCTGGTCAACGGTGCTGCCTGGCTAAGGCAGTCTAATCCCTACCTGTCCTGGGGCACGATGCTACACCCTGGAAGCGGCCAGCAGGTCCAGGAAGCTCCGCACGCTGCCCCCACCCTGAGCACCAGCTCCACACTTCCATTGGCTGGTTCCGGTCAATGGGTGTTTGGGGGGCAGTGCCTGTGGGCGAGAACAGTGCACGGAGCTTGCTGGGCCCCCCCACCGCCTAGGACCTGGACCTGCTGGCCACTTCCAGGGCACAGCGCAGTGTCCCAGGACAGTCAGGAAGCTTGCCTTAGCCCCCCCGCTGCACTGCTGTTAGAAAGTTGGCAACCCTACATAAGGGCCTGCACCCACTGGCAGCCAGCTTCCCCCAAGCCCCACCGACCAACTCCTCCTCCTCCCCCCTCTCAGCACCTCCCACTCGCCATGATCAGCTGTTTCCAGCAAGCAGGAGGTGCTGGCGGGAGGTGGAGGAGTGGGCATGGGGCGGAACTGGGCAGGAAGAGGCAGGGTGGGGGTGGGAAGAGGCGGAGTTGAGGCTTGGGGGTGGAGCCATGGGCGGAGCAGGGGGTTGAGCACCCCTGGGGCCCGGAGGAAGCCAGCGCCTGCCAGGGCCTGATTCTGAGAGATCTTGAGCACCTCCTCGGCTGCCATTGAAGTCAGTGGCACTGACACAGGGAGCAGTTTCTGCGTGATAATTATAGTCATCCTAAATATGTCTTTACTAATGTCATATTACAATAAATTCTGCTCAGTTGAAAGGTGTAAATTTTGAGAAGCTATGATTAGCCTGGGTCACCCAATCTTTGCTTAAATGGAAGGGCTGTGCCTACTTTGCAGAAAATGGAGCAGATTGCAGTTGCTCCTGTCTCAGCTACGCAAATGTAGCCGATGGAAGTAAAATGTAGTCATGCTGGTTGGATCCAGAGGAAGCATTGCATATCCTGAAATCCATGGCCTGTGACTGCCAGGGCAGCTGAAATCTGCTCCATTAAATGCAAAATAAGTGAAGTCCTCATATAAAGATAAAGGAAGCAACACTGAACTGTTTAGAATTGGTCAATAAGCTGACTGTCCTTGCTGCTGGAACAATTAAATTTTCTTAATCCCAAACATACGCTTGTACTTGCTTGTATGCTTGTATCAGTCATTTTATCTTCCTGCAGTTACTTCTCTCTCATCATGAAATCATGGAACAATCTGAATTCTTCAAAGCAAGATGTGTATGTAGAGGAGGGTTTGGGTTTTTTTTAAAAATCATAGTTACATCCTGTTGGCGTGGATATGCATTGCTCATCTGCATATTTACTTGCTTTTCGGAAGTTATTCTTATTTTCCTTTCGGGAGACTGAGTTATTTTCACTATTCTGTTTTTAAGGTCTCTTGGAAAGACTTTTCCTGGTACACGTAGCAGACATTGGTCCCTATTGCAGTTCGTGCCTGTTTGGTGGAATATATGTTCTGTCTGATTTCCTGTAATTTGTGTATCCTATCAAGGCTGTCATTTGCAGGGGAAAATTACTCCACATAGATTTGGATTGATGCTTTCTCATTCTTGAATTTATTCTTCCATGCAAGTGTTAAAGTAGCAAAAGAAAATCTCTTTTACATATTGTTTAGCTGTACTGCATTGAACTATTGAACCCATTGAGTTTTCTATTCACTGTCTTCTCACTTGAAGAAGGACTAATGTATCTCAGCAGGTTTTTATTTTTTGTCAGTGAGAGAAGCATCCAAAAAGTCAGCTGGTGGATCAGGACAGTTGCAGACATGCAAGAAAAATAAGCAGTGTCAGGATCTCTAGGAATCCAAGTAGGATTTAGTCCCAGATCCTCAAAGGTTTTTAGGCACCTATCTGTCTCTTAGGCACTTAAGTTCATGATTTAGACTCCACTAACATTTTCAAAACTGCTGCTCAACTGCCATTTACCACATAGGATCCTAATTCCCCTTCATGCCTAAAATCCTGCCAGTTGGCATTCACAAAGACTCCTAATCCCTGATGCCTCCCCACAGCTAACGAGCAACTCAGAGCTCTAGCTTAAGCTGAAGCACAGGAGACCCTGAAGTAGGATTCTCAGTCTAGGCAGGGGAACTCCTATATCATCAGCAGGGCCCAATCCTGTATTGTTGCTGTGAGCTCGCCTAAAACTTGATACCTGTCAGACCCCAACCACCAGTAGCGGGTCACAGCACCCACACAGACGACAGCTAGGGACACAGGGAAAGAAGTATCGAGAGTGATCAGGAGAGAGAAAGAGAGGATTTTGGCTGCTAGGGCATGGACTTCATGAGCAGGTGACCTGGCTTTGTTACCCAACTCCAGGGGAGGGTTCCTTGCTGAGGATTCCTAGTGGAAGAAAGTGCCTATCTGTTGCTTGACAGTGAGGCACACCAGGTCAACCACTTAGGCAACTAAGCCGCTCTCCATTCCCTGCCCCTCCTCTCCATATTTTACTCCTGGTTAATATAGGCAGCTCCCCATGCAGCTTGCTGGCTTCTGAGGCTCCCTTTCATAGGTGCCTAATTCTCCCCATGCACTCTACGGAGTACCTGAGTACCTAGCTTGGGGCTGACTATTCTACCAGGTGGCAAGGCGCCTAAGGGGTTAGGTGTTGCAACACTTAGCACAGCGATTCTTAAGTACCTTTGAGCATCTGGGCCTTAGCCTGATCCAAAGCTTATTGAAGTCAATGGGTGTCTTTCTAGGAACTTCAGTGGGTTTTGGATCAGACCTTTGGGAAACTGGGTGGCAGCTTATTTGAATGGAAGAGGTGGCTCATTATACAAGTGGAAAGGGTAGTTAGTAGCTGTGATGGGATCTCTGGGGTGCAACCTGAAACTCGGGTACCGCTGTGCCCTCTTAACTCTCTAGCCTGAGCTGTCTCTCACAATGCTTTGCTAGTGCCAAGCAGCAAGTCCCTCCAAGCACTCCCTCCAAGCACTGTTATCACTAACCCACACCCAGCTAAATTGCATGAATGCTTCCAGAGCCACTCACGAATCACACAGAGAAAGGTGTCAGCCAGTCCCCCTGCAGCTCTTCAACCTTGCACCTCAGAGCTGTACCATCTTGCCCTGATCAGAAGCCTGACCAGTGTAAGTTTATTGCCCAGCCCACTCCTCCCTCAATGTGGAGAGGACCTACACTAGCCCTTGTAACCTGAGCTGAGATTTCCCAAGCACTTCCAGCAAAATACACTGTTTTAGGTAAAATATAAAACAGGTTTATTAACTACAGAAAGATAGATTTTAAGTGATTGTAAGTGGTAGGCATAAAAGGTCAGAGATAGTTACCAAAGAAAATAAAAGGTAAGCGCACAGTCTAAATTTTAAACCTTATTAGACTAGGCAATATTTAGATCAAGCAATTTTCTCACCCCACTGGATGTTACAGTTCATAATACAGAGGCCTCTCTCTCCAGCCTGAGACCAGTCTCCTCAGTTGAAGTCTTCCGTCTTTCCAGCATTTTTGTTGCTTCCAGCGTAGGTGACTGAGGAGAAAGGCCAATGTTATACCAATAAAATAAAAACTAGCAGGATCTTATTAAAGAGAAAAAGGCAAAATACCACATTTATTGTGAATACAGAAAGAATCATAGTAAGCAGTTAGTTATAGCTATAACATTCCATTCAATCTCATATTTATTCACACATTCATTCATACAAACACACACACACAGGTTCTGCAAAGTTGTTATCATAGTTACCAGGCTTAGAGTTGCTCATGCCAAGCCACTGGCCAGGTGGCCTGGACATGAGGAGGGAGCAGGGCCTTGTCAGATGCTCATCTGATACTCCTGGAAGTTGGTTTGCAGAATCAGACCCCCAAAGTTCTCACTTTCTAGAGTCCATTTTTATAGGAATTTCTTCCTATGCCAGTCTATGGGAAATGCTTCATCATGCTGTTGCTGAATCAATCAGCAGATGGCACATTCCTGACGGCTCCGTGCTGCTAGATGTTATCTTGTTCTTTGGTTCTCCCATTCTTGAGGCTGTTGGGTGGATTCCAGTCTGCCCTCCGGGGGTCCTCTGGTTATTTCCACTTGACGCCTTCTTCAGCCAATGGACACTGGATTCTTAGGCTGGCACCTCCCTGATCATTCAGTTATTATCCACACCAAGCATCCATCCACATACATCCTCTATCTCTATTTTAATCACAATTGTTAATACAACAAAAGGGCGGGGAGTCTCCGGGTGCTGTTTCTGTTGTTACAGAGTATTGCTTTGAGTCTCTCTCTGTGTGAATTGCTTTGAGAACAGACTCCGTCTTAGAATGTACTAACACAATTAGCAGCTTGCAAGTTTCACACAAAGAGGGAGAGAAACAGTACCAAAAACCAAGAGACCTCTTAATTAGTAATACCCTGGAATTTAAACTATGGGGAATCAAACTCATTTGTGATTTTAATACAGAACTTCTTTAATATGATCCAACACCAAGGCCTGATGCCACTGTCCCTTTTTTTATAACCCCAGTCCATGTGCCTGGGAAATACTAGCCCAGACATGTCCTGCTGCCGACTCACAAGGTTGAGCAATCGCTCTGGTGTGGTCTTGTGAAACTGTCACTGAATTGTAAATCCCTTGTTTACTATTCCGCTGCTGGTGATGGTCATTCAGCGCCCACCTGGGTGTTGGTCACTTCCTTTGTTGTCAATGGAAAACTCATAAACTTACAACATATTTCAGTAACAATCATACAGCAAAATCTCATAAGTTCATACACACTATCAAATATACATATTTTGACAAAACAGTGGGCTTCAGCAGATCATGACCTTTCATATGATATCTTATATGGCATGTATTGTATGAAGTATATCATAATTATGTGATGGATGATTATGGGGGTTTCAGGGTGCTGCTTTGAGTGCCACAGTAGCATTTAGAGGTAAATTATTTCAGGCACCGGCTCACTCTCAAGCGCTTATTATAGCTCAGTGATTTTTTCTGTTTGAGTAATTAAATAAAAAAATAGAGAGTCTAAGAAGAGTCTTTCTTTGCTCATTTTGATACACATTTTATTGACAGTCCTCCTAAGGCATTAACCACTTAAAATTACTGAAGAGTGAAGATGCTGAAGCTGTTGCAGCATGTGCAGAGGTTACAGGTCAATACCACAGGACTGCCACCGTCCAGTTGTCTAGTGGAAATAACAATAGCTATGAAGGAAGTACTCTGCATTTTAGTAAATAAAAATCACAGGAAACTGAAAAGAGAACTTTTTTCAGTCAGACTTCATAGCTGGAATTTGCTAAAATATGTTACATTCATTTCAGCTCAGTTTTCTCTGGAAAATAAATCATATATTCCCTGAACTTCATTCTGAAACACATTATCATTGTTTTATAGAGTTTAAGGCCAGAATGGACCATTAGATCATCTAGTCTCACCGCCTGTATATCACAGTCCATTCATTTTCATCTAGGTACATGGGCAACGCATGAACCACTGGCTGGGGAAGGCTAGCCCCCAGCTCTGCCCCTTCCACCTGTGGACCCGCCCCTTCCACGCACCCCAGAAGTTAACTCCCACCCACGGTCGCTGGCCCCTGCCCCAGGCTGGCTAGTGTCAGCAGCCTGCAAGCCCTGGAAGCAAGAGCGTGCACTGTCATTGCTGCAGCCTCCCCAGAGCTCCGGAAGGGAGAGCGTGCCATAGCACCTCTGCAGTCTCCCCCTCCCAGAAAAGGAGAGCCCGTGGCGCCACAGCAGCCCCCGCAGCCCCAGGAAGGCGGGCAGCATGGCCCCAGCCCCTGGAGCTCAGCAGCACTGGTGAAGTGTGGGTGGGGACACACCTGGCTGTTTGGGGAGGCACAGCCTCCCCCAGCCTCCCCTGACCGCTGCCCATGTCTAGGTACTTCTACATAAAGCCCAAAGACTTTTGTTAAACTAAAGCATTTCAGTCCTCAGGAGTGTGTGTCACAGGCAGAGAGCAGGAGAGACCAAGTTGCCACCAATGCCTGAAGCCCCCACCATGGCAGAGAACTGATGAGATGAGATATGCCCATTCCAGCAGCAATCTATGCCCCATGCTGCAAAGGAAGGGAAATCCCACCCAAGGTTGTAGCCAATGTGACCTGGGAGAAAATTTCTTCCTGGCCCCTGGCAATCTGTTTGACCCTGAACATGTGAGCAAGACACACCTGACATAGACCAGGCATATAGAAAGAGGATTCTCTAAACACCTCTGACCACTGTTCCACACCGTCTGCTGTCCCATCTCCAGCTGTGACCAATCTTTGATACTTCAGAGGAAGGTGGAAAAAAACCCAGAATACTTAAAAATAAAAAATTGTATGGGGTGAGGGGGACAAATTCCTTCCTGATTCTTGTAGCATGGAATTTGATTATAGTTATAGTCTTAATGAGAATTGCAAGTGTTATAAGCATTTTGAGGGTAATGCAGATAATCTCATTCTCGTGGCCTATGAAGGAATAGGATGAACAGTGGAACTCAGACTTTCAGATTCCAAGGCCAGAAGGAATTACAACCATCCAGCCTGACCCTCTCTCCCCTCCACACAGGCCATAGAATTTCTCCCCAAAATGGATTAAAGCATGTCTTTTTAAAAATATCTAATATCATTATAAAGATTTAAAATGATGACAAATTCACTCCCTCCACTTGTAAATTGTTTCAATGTTTAATTACCTTCACAGCTAGGAAATTACATCTTATTTCAAGGTTGAATTGATCTAACTTCAAGTTCCAGCCATTGGATCTTGTTATGCCTTTGTCAGCAAGATTGAAAAGCCCCTCCCTTTCAGATTTCTTTTCCATGAAGTACCTATGACAATGCTTAAATAATTTGTTGCCTTCTCAAACTGAATTCCATAAGCCAGCGTTTCTCAAACTGGAGTCCACGGACCTCTGGGGGTCCCCGAGGGTACTTCAGGGGGTCCACGGGCCCCGCTGAGAAACTTCTCCCCCTCTCTTCCTCCCTCCCTCAACTCCTTCCCATCCCTCCCAGCATGCCAGGGAACAGGCTACCTACCTGCCCTGGCCCCGTGCCGCTCCCAGAAGTGGCTAGCACATCTCTGCAACCCCTTGAGGTGTGGAGGGGCAGGGGGGCTCTGCGCGCTGCCTTCGCCCCGAGTGTCGATTCCACAGCTCCCATTGGCCAGGAACTGCAACCAATGGGAGTTGCAGGGGTGGTGACTGTGCGCAGCGGCATCCTGCAGAGATCCCTCTGGCCCTCCCGCTTATGAGCCGCTGCCAGAGGATTTTCCAGTTGCTTTCAGGAGCCGCCTGAGGTAAGCGTTGCACAGCCAGAGCCCTCACCCCCTCCCACACCCAAACTCCCTCCCAGAGCCTGCACCCCCTCCTCCACCCCACACTCCCTACCAGAGCCCGCACCCCACACTCCTTCCCGCACCCCAATCCGTTGCCCCAGCCTGGTGAAAGTGAGTGAGAGTGGGGGAGAGTGATTGACAGAGGGAAGGGGGGTGGAGTGAGCAGAGGTGGGGCAGGGGTGTGGCCTTGGAAGGGGTGGAGCAGGGGGCAGGGCAACGGTGAGCAAGGAGATTGGGGGTCCCCAAATAATTTTAAATGAAAAGTGTGGTCCTCGGATTGCTAAAGTTTGAGAACCGCTGCCTAAAGCAATCTGACGTTGTAATGCTTGTTTTCCAGCCCCTTGATCACTGTTGTGGCCCTCTTTTGAACACTCTCCAGTATTTCCCCATTTTCATGAAGTTCAGACACCACAACTGACCATAGTATTTTAGTAACTTTCTTACCAATGCTGTGTACAGGGGCAAGATCACTTCCCTACTTCTACTTGATAGTTCTTTTTTATACATCCAATCATTGCATTAGCCCTTTTTGCCACAGCATTACATTGAGAGCTCATGTTATCTATATTGACCCCAACATCTTTTTTGAGTTACTGCTTTCCAAGATGGTCTCCCATCCTGTAGGTATAACCTGTGTTCTTAGTTCCCTGATATATAACTTGTCCTTTGGCTGTATTAAAACACTTGTTGACTTGTGACCATTTAACCAAGTGATTCAGATCACTCTGTAACAGTAACCTGTCCTCCTTATTATTTACATCTCATTATTATTAATTATTTTTAATTAAATTACTTTAGCTCAGGCAAAATTAGCTTCTGTGTCCATAATTAATTCAAGTATTGGGGCAAAATTGCTTTTTGATAGTTTGAAATGTGATACTTTCAAACCTATATATATATTACCTGTTTATGCTTGTAATTTGAATATGTTAGGGGAGTGTGTATGTTGGACAGATATTACATCAAAATGATCTTATCTGTTTGTGTAGAGTATCAATTTGAGACATGTAAAGGAGTCATATGAGATGACTTACGGATTTGATGCCCTAATACAATGGTTGAGAAAGGTACTGTACTGTACAGCCCCAGAAACTGAAATCTTCTCCTTATCCACTTGACAGGTACAGCATGGGCAGCAAACAGTTACCTCAGCCCATTAACTCATTGGCCTATCCACTGAGATTGCCAACAAGAGTACTAATGGAACGTGGTATATTTTGTCATGTGAATACCCAGTAGAAACATTACTGAGACAACCATGCTCAGGTCACGAAGATAATTGGATACATATCCAGTAATAAGAAAATGTTTGCTTCTTTTGTGACCTAGGCGGAATTTAAACTGATTATCCACAGGTCAAAGGCTCTCCATCATATTAGCCATCTGGTCTCCCAAAGCCATGATTATTGAAAATATCTGTTTCAGAATCTGAGGTGAGAGGAAGAAATGAAGTCCTAGTAAAGGGAGAAGAATTTCCAAGGCATACAGGTGGTAAACTTAACAGAAGTGATTCTTTATTATCTAATATTTTAATATTAAAATATTAAATATGTAATAGTTTGGATAATACAAATTTATTTCAACTAAGTTTATTAGCTTGCCACCTGTGTGCCTTTGGAATTTTTCTCCACTTATTAGATTTTCATGTATTCCTCAAACCACAGACTCTGAAAAAGAGATATTTTCATTAACAGTGCATTTCAGAAAGAAGTGCAGTTGTTAACTGTACATGAATTCTGCGAAGCAAATGGAAGAATTGATGGAATTTATATGAGCACCTCTTATCTTATTTCAGAAAGGTAACTGCCATTTTTAACACAGTAGTGCAATTGGCAGGGTACTCCGAGACTCAAGACTACTCCTGGATGCACAGGTAGCATCTGTGGCCAACAGAATTTTGTCCAGTTGTGCTTGTTGAGAGAAGTGCTCTAACTCTTGTGGACCTTGCCATAATTATCTCTGCTTTGGTCACCTCAACACTGTTGTAATGCACTCTACATGGAACTCCGCATTGAGATCACTCAGAAACTGAAGTTAGTGAAGATTCAAGAACACTGCAGTTTGTCTCTTAAGTAGAATGGGAGCATGTTAGCAACAGAGGCAGAGAAAAGCCAAGGAATGATATACAATTCTTTAAAGATTTCCCTTCTACAAAGGTTGCTCTTTCAGTCAGACATTTTGTGAAATATTTGCACCATGTGTGTCCTTATTCTCCACCCCAGAAAAGGAAGTGATATTTTCAAATCAAAGACAAGTTAAAAGAAATGAGCGATAATCTTTACAACAAGAAATGTGTCTTTATCCAGGGGACAAATCCTAAAGTCCTTCCTTCTTTTCTGATTGTTCCTTTCTCAGGAAAACCAATCAATGGGAGTTTTACCTGAGTAAAGGCTAGTGCAAAACTGAGGGATGATTTCTCCCTGTTCCAGAGACCTGGTGGCTCAGTGGAGAGGGACAGCTGGTAAGGCACTTGTTGGAGCTCTCTGATCTACGTCATCTGGCCCCAGTATAAGTTAGAACAGTTTCTTCTCCTATGCTAGTGACACTTCTGCCAGTTTTAAGCCAGCTAAGAGTTTCCCTTCACTGAGGGAATTCTTGTCTGTCTGACTCTGCCCAGAATGCAGCCACTTAGGCAGCACAGTGCACAGAGAAAACAGGCCTGACTAAGGATGTCAGAATTTCATCATAAAGTATATTTGTACCCATGTAAGATTATAGTGCAATATAAATAGGCTTGGAAAGATTAGCTTTTTATCAGTAAATGTCAATTTCACCATACACACAGAGAACCCCTCAAAATATTTTGATTCATCATAATCAAAATTTACAAATAGAAGAGTAAGAAAGATGCTCTTTGACAACTTATTAGAGTTTGATTTATGGATATTTACTTTGTATATTTTGACATGTGATGTTGACTTTGTTTTTTAACAGCTATAAAGCTTTAACTTTCTGAATCTTAAGTCTACTGTCATTAAATAATTAATGTCTGACCCTCCCCACAATTTCCCATAACAGTGAAAATTTAAATTGATAAAAATAAACATCACTATTATCAGTCAAAACAAAAAAAATCTAATTCTGCCAAGCCTAAATATAAAGGTTTTGAAAGAATAATAAGGGCAGAGCAGTCCAGCTGACACCTGCTATAAATAACTGTGGAACAATGGTTCTAACTGACATTTAGGATAGATTCCATAGTTTACTGTGGCTTCCTTCCACAACCATTGCTATGTAAAGAGAATCTATTTTGCAAGTTCTGAATTTTTTTACTGCGGTGTTTGGATTGTTTCCGAATTATCTCACTAGTTTCATGTTGTTAGTTCTGTTGAAGACACAATTCTGCTGGAGATGAAATTAACATAATAAATGATTTTGTAGACTGCCTAAAACAATGGGAACCCAATCCTTTTCCCCTGTGCAATACTGAAATATAAACAATAATTAATGAGAATAATCTGTGCATTCTTAAACTCCAAGGTAGTTCCCACAATAATCTGTACTTCTACTGTTTAAATCCTAGGTATGGTACCCCACTCAAAAAGGGAGAAAATAGTTTGCTGTAATTTCATGTGCTACATTTAATGGGGGACAAGAGGTATCTCTGCTCACTCATCACAATCCTTCATGTTTCTTGTGATGACTATATTCTACGAACAAGAGAATCAGCATATGAAGTTACTGGATCAAATTCTGATCTCATTTATACCAGTGTAAATCTTGAATAACTCTACCAAGTCAGTGATGTTACTCTGGATTTACACCGATGTAAATGAGATCAGAATCCAGACCACCTTTTTGTCATATATCCAAATCCTTCAGATTTAAATCTTTCTTGCCCTTACAGCCAGGCTGTTAAAAAAGAAAAACAAGCAAGAAAGCTAAATAGAAAACTGTAAAAAATACAAGGTGCAGTTTACTTTTGATGTCTGATCCTGAGTCCCTGGAAAATGTTTAGACTTCTTTTCCTTCCTTTGTGAGACTCTAATTTTACTATTGGTTAGTTAGGTAAATGTTAATTCCAACCCTGGATCATTGTTCTCTTTTCATTTTAGAGCTTGTCTTTTTTTATCTATACACTAAATTAAGCTTAAGTGTTCAGTTGTTTCACCTGAGCTACACCTATGTAATCATTCTTTATATTACAAAAAGAACAGGAGTACTTCTAGCACCGTAGAGACTAACAAATTTATTAGAGCATAAGCTTTCGTGGGTTACAGCCCCCTTCATCGGATGCATAGAATGGACCATATAGTAAGAAAATATATACTGTGACAGGGTCAGGCCAGATGGCTACAGGAGAGTAATAGGACGCAGATATATTAGCCCCAGGTTAAGTAGGTCCCTTTTCCCTGGGTAAGGTAACAGGGAATGTTCCAGAACAATCAGGAACCTTCTGGAGACAATTAAGACAGGCTGATTAGAACACCTGCAGCCAATCGAGAAGCTGCTAGAATCAATTAAGGCAGGCTACTCAGGGCACCTGGGTTTAAAAAGGAGCTCACTTCAGTTTGTGGTGCGCACGTAAGGAGCTGGGAGCAAGAGGCGCTAGGAGCTGAGAGTGAGAACGTGGACTGTTGGAGGACTGAGGAGTACGAGCATTATCAGACACCAGGAGGAAGGTCCTATGGTGAGGATAAAGAAGGTGTTGGGAGGAGGCCATTGGGAAGTAGCCCAGGGAGTTGTAGCTGTCGCACAGCTGTTCCAGGAGGCATTCTAGACAGCTGCATTCCAAAGGGCCCTGGGCTGGAACCCAGAGTAGAGGGCGGGCCCGAGTTCCCCCCAAACCTCCCAACTCCTGGTCAGACACAGAAGGAGTTGACCTGGACTGTGGGTTCACGAAAACGGCCAAACTGAGGGCTACCGTGAAGCTCCAAGGCGAGCAAATCCGCCAAAAAGCGCAAGACCCACCAAGGTAGAGGAGGAACTTTGTCACAATACATACAGAGAGGGTGAAAGTTGCCATACAAACTGTAAGAGACTAATTAATTAAGATGAGCTATTATCATCAGGAGAAAAAACTTTTTGTAGTGATAATCAAGATGGCCCATTTAGACAGTTGACAAGAAGGTGTGAGAATACTTAACTTAGGGAAATAGATTCAATATGTGTAATGACCCAGCCACTCCCAGTCTCTATTCAAACCCAAGTTATGGTATCTAGTTTGCATATTAATTCAAGCTCAGCAGTTTCTCGTTGGAGTCTGTTTTTGAAGCTTTTCTGTTGCAAAGTTGCCACCCTTAAATCTTTTACTGAGTGGCCAGAGAGATTGAAGTGTTCTCCACTCAGATTAAACCAAGGGGAACAGTGGGGGGCAAAAAGAACAGGAGTATTTGTGGCACCTTGTAGACTAACAAATTTATTTGAGCATAAGCTTTCGTGAGCTACAGCTCATTTCATCAGATGCATGCCGTGGAAAATACAGTGGGGAGATTTTATATACACAGAGAACATGAAACAATGGGTGTTACCATACACACTGTAACAAGAGTAATCAGGTAAGGTGAGCTATTACCAGCAGGAGAGAAAAAAAACCTTTTGTAGTGAAGTGAGCTGTAGCTCACGAAAGCTCATGCTCAAATAAATTTGTTAGTCTCTAAGGTGCCACAAGTACTCCTTTTCTTTTTGTGAATACAGACTAACACGGCTGCTACTCTGAAACCTGATAATCAAGATGGGCCATTTCCAGCAGTTGACAAGAATGTGTGAGGAACCATGGGTGGGGGCGGGGAATAAACGTGGGGAAATAGTTTTACTTTGAGTAATGACACATCCACTCCCAGTCTTTATTCAAGCCTAATTTAATGGTGTCCAGTTTGCAAATTAATTCCAATTCAGCAGTCTCTCTCATTGGAGTCTGTTTTTGAAGTTTTTTTGTTGTAATATTGAGACTTTTAGGTCTGTAATCGAGTAACCAGAGAGATTGAAGTGTTCTCCGACTGGTTTTTGAATGTTGTAATTCTTGATGTCTGCTTTGTGTCTGTTTATTCTTTTGTATAGAGACTGTCCGGTTTGGCCAATGTACATGGCAGAGGGGCATTGCTGGCACATGATGGCATATATCACATTGGTAGATGTGCAGGTGAACGAGCCCCTGATGGAGAGACTGGGAGTGACTGGGTCATTACACAAATTGAATCTATTTCCCTGTGTTAAGTATCCTCACACCTTCTTGTCAACTCTCTAAATGGGCCATCTTGATTATCGCTACAAAAGGGTTTTTTCTCTTGCTGATAATAGCTCATCTTAATTAATTAGCCTCTTACAGTTTGTATGGCAACTTCCACCTTCTCTATATGTGTGTGTGTATATATATATATAATCTTCTTACTATATGTTCCATTCTATACATCCGATGAAGTGAGCTGTAGCCCACGAAAGCTTATGCCCAAATAAATTGGTTAGTCTCTAAGGTGCCACAAGTACTCCTGTTCTTTTTGCGGATACAGACTAACACGGCTGCTACTCTGAAACCTTTATATTAGTAGTTCCAGTATCACTGATCATTCATTTACTTTGTTTGCTGATAGTACTTAATAAGGGTCTGATCCTGCAAATAATTATGCACACTTATAATCACATTCAGTTCAACAGAGCTGCTCACAAGCATTAAATCATTCACCTGAATAAATGTTTGGTGGATCTGGATGGTGTGTTCCTCCACAAACTGAATATGGGCCTTTTGAAGTAGTTTTGAACAATGGAGCAGGTAATGAGGGGCTAATAGGGCTAAGCCTTATCAATTAATAAATCCCCTCTTTTTCTTTAAACAAATGAAAGCTGTGTTTCCCTCTTCTTTTTTTTTTCCCAGTCTCTCCAGCAAAACAATGGAGGGCAGGGTGCAAAGGAGGGCAGGAGACTGGCTGGATGGAAGGAGAGGCTGGCAGCTTCCAACACCTTCCATTCAGCAGCACCACAGAGTGCAATCAACAGAGGGAGAGGTGGTGAGCCTACTGGCTTTTAGATCCTAATAGAGTTCATCTTTCTATTAAACATATAGAGCAGTACAGAGATCAAATCATGCTCACAGGCTGTCTTTCTAGTCGTATTTGGGACAAATTCAGAGAAGCCCCAGAGTTCATAGAATGATTCATCAGGCACAGCCCTAGTGCATAGCTCCACTCCCAACTCAGGAAGCTTGAGTGGGTCCTAGTGGGAGGAAATTGAAGCAGAATGAATTGCTGGCCAACTTGTTATTTCAAGGAGGTAGCAGGTAGGAGCCTTTGACCTGGAAACGGTGGATGCAAGGGGAAAAAGGCAGGCTTTTGACTCAGATACTGGGAGATGGAAGTATGGGCAGCTGGCTGTTTTTCAAACTGGAATGGAGGCAAGGAGCTGAGCAGAAAGTGGCTGCTAGATCATCTTCAAGAGGAATAGAGGAACTGTAGTGGGATTTACTGCAGAGGAGCTGTTAGGGAGCAGGGAAGAACACGCCTCCACATTTATTATTTGGTTTTATTTGGGATAACTGATTTGTGCAGAAGGTATGGAGGTTCAGAAATGTCCCACCCTACAATATATTTTGGGCACTATTTGTCATTGGCTATGAATCTATAGTAGCATTTTGTTTATGCTGAGACCTTTATATAATCTTCAATCTGTTTGGTTTGTGTTATTGCAACTCTTGCTTTAAATGCTGTAATTCACTCTAGACAGTGCCATATGGCATGTACACTTGAATGTAACAATGCCTACATTATTAAATCATTTAAAAACAAAAATAGAAAAATCATGGAATTTTGTACAGGCATTATAATATCTCAAAGCCTCAAGTCAACCAGGCCCTGATTAAATACATCATAAAATACTCAAGGAGCTGACTGAGGAGCTATCAGAGCCATTCGTGATTATCTTCGAAAAGTCATGGAAGATGGGAGATTCCAGAGGACTGGAAAAGGGAAAATATAGTGCCAATTTATAAAAAGGGGAGTAAGAACAACAGGGGAATTACAGACCAGTCAGCTTAACTTCAGTTCTGGGAAAGACAATGGAGCAAATAATTAAGCAACCAATTTGCAAACACCTAGACGATAATAAGGTGATAAGTAACAGCATGGATTTGTCAAGAACAAATCATGTCAAACCAACCTAATAGCTTTCTTTAACAGGGTATGGGGGGAAGCAGTAAATGTGGTATACCTTGACTTGGCTTTTGATACTGTCTCACATGACCTTCTCATAAAAAACCTATGGAAATACGACCTAGATGGAGCTGCTATAAGGTGGATGCATAACTGGTTGGAAAACTGTTCCCAGGGAGCAGTTATCAGTAGTTCACAGTCAAGTTGGAAGGGCATATCAAGTGGGGTCCCATGGGGATCGGTTCTGGTTCTGTTCAATATCTTCATCAGTGATTTAGATAATGGTATAGAGAGTACACGCATAATTTTACAGACAATACCAAGCTGAGAGGGGTTGCAAGTGCTTTGGAGGATAGGATTAAAATTCAAAATGATCTGGACAAACTGGAGAAATGGTGTGAAGTAAATAGGATGAAATTCAATAAGGACAAATGCATAGTACTCCACTTAGGAAGGAACAATCAATTGCATACATACAAAATGGGAAATGAGTGCCTAGAAAAGAGTACTGGGGAAAGGGATCGGGGAGGGGGGCGGGTCATAGTGGATCACAAGCTCAATACGAGTCAACAGTGTAATGCTGTTGCAAAAAAAGCAAACATAATTCTGGGATGTATTAGCAGGAGTGTTGTAAGAAAGACACAAGAAGTAATTCTTCTGCTCTACTTCGCACTGATTAGACCTTAACTGGAGTATTGTGTCCAGTTCTGGGCACCACATTTCAGGAAGGATGTGGATGAATTGGATAGAGTCCAGAGAAGAGCAACAAAAATGATTAAAGATCTAGAAAACATGACCTTTGAGGGAAGATTGAAAAAATTGGGTTTGTTTAGTCTGGAGAAGAGAAGACTGAAAGGGGGCATGATAACAGTTTTTTCAAGTACATAAAAGGTTGTTACAAGGAGGAGGGAGAAACGTTGTTCTCTTTAACTTTTGAGGATATGAAAAGAAGCAATGAGCTTAAATTGCAGCAAGAGCAGTTTAGGTTGGACATTAAATTCCTAATTGTCAAGGTAGTTAAGCACTGGAATAAATTTCCTAGGGATGTTGTGGAATCTCTGTCATTGAAGGTTTTCAAGAGCAGGTTAGAGAAACACCTATCAGGGCTGGTCTAGATAATACTTAATCCTGCCTTGAGTGCAGGGGACTGGACTAAAAATCCTCTTGAGGTCCCTTCCAGTCCTCCAATTCTATTAATACTGAAAATGCACAATCAAATCTTCTCACATATATTTCAGTGAATGGAAATGAGAGATTGGATCTTGCTTTATTTGGGTCCCTAAATGTCTTTTTGAAGCATTCAAAAAGCCAGGGAATAATAAATCCAAATGCTTCTTCATTCAGGATCTATCTTCCTGCAGAATCCAAGTGCACAGCTCTAATCCAGAACCCAAAAGTGGTTATTTAAACACCAGGAGTGAAATCCTGGCCCAACTAAAGTCAATAGTAATTGTCATTGACTTCAGTGGGACCAGGATTTCACCCACATTTTCTTTCAGGATAATAAACACTATGACTTCCATACATGCCCACATGCTACAAGGATAAGCACCATATAAAGTTCTACAATAGGTATACAGCTACATTGCTTTTTAAATATCTATTGATATGTATAATTGCTGTTTCTCCCCTACTTAAATTAATTTCATGCTTGTAAAAGGTGTCAGATTGACAGACCTGCAGATTACTGTGTATCCATAAAACAGGTTCAGCATGGGCAACAGAACTGCAAGCATCCTCACGCTGCTCCAACATGCGTCTTGCTTCTAGCTTTATTTCCAGACCTACTCAGTCTCTGGTCTTATTCGGGGGGGCTACAAACAGTTGCCAACAGAGGTAACAGTTCCAAACATGGTGGTGATTGTGAGTTTGTGATGTAGACATGTTTTCTAGAAACTGGGCTGTGACAACCAATTCATTTCCCTGTTCTTTGTTCCCTGCTGCTTTTCATGCAATGCACTGTCAACTCTGGAACCCCTTGCCAGAGGGTGTTGTGAAGGCCAATACTATAACGGTGTTCAAAAGGGAGCTAGATAGATTCACGGAAGATAGGTCCATCAATGGCTATTAGCCAGGATGGGCAGGAATGGTGTCCCTAGCCTCTGTTTGCCAGAAGCTGGGACTGGGTGACAGGGCATGGATCACTTGATAATAACCTGTCTGTTCATTCCCTTTTGGGGCACCTGCCATTCGCCACTGTCAGAGGACAGGATACTGGGCTTCATGGACCTTTGGTCTGACCCAGTATGGCCGTTCTTATGTTCCTGTAAGATAAAACCTTTTGGTTATTACTGATCTAGACTGGATTCAAACAAATAGCGTAGAAGACTCCATATCTCATTTCCCTAAGGCATGTACACTCTTTTTTTATGACTTTCTATGTTGAGTTTTACAGAGCTTTAGTGGAAAAGAGCTCAGCTCTGTTTGTGTTGGGCTCCCACAGATGAATCCCCTAATACTTTTTACATATATTTTGTTCTACAAATGTAGTCCTATCTCCAGGTATCCCTTCCTTTGCAATTGCTAATACCTACAGAGTCTCCCTTGTGGAGAGTTGCCCTCGTACAAGAACTTTATCCCAGCATTCCCGGTGTGGGGTGGGGATAGGTATCCCTTTAAATTTGGCAAAGTCCAGCAGCTGTAGCCCTAAAGTGGCTATTCTGTAACTGGCTGTTATTGCATCTTCCACTTTTCAGTGGGTAAGTATTCAAAATTCCTGTTGTGGTTTTTTCCTTCTCTTCTACTGAGAAAATCATATATTCGCACATGTCTAAATGTTTCCATTATTGTTTCTGGGGGAAAAAAATTAAAAAATTGATTTGCTTGAAATGTTCCATGAAACTTTTTGCTTTTTCACCAACAAAGCCATTTACTTTTAGAGGGGGGGAGAGGGGAAGAAGAACCTCTCACTCACTCTTACATTTTTTACTTACCCACCCTTTTTCCAAAATAAAAGAGTAAAAAAGCGATTTTTTTTCTCACTAAAATAGAATTAAACTTTTTGAAAACTTTTAAAGATGTTGTGAAGTGAGTTTTTTGACAAATTTCAGCCAAATGATAACATTTTTTGGAGGGGGCGGGTAAAAATGTTCATTGCAATTGAAGAGGCATTTTCCATTGAAAAAGATCTTGCTGGGAAGTTTTTGACCAGCTCTCGTTAATTTTTTTGTTAGAAATGTAAATGTTATATGTAACTATCAAAATGTATTGAATATGAGTTGCTGTGGTTGTAATCAGGTAATGAATTGTATACAATATATGATCATGATTATTATTATTATTTATTTGTATTTTTATAGTGCCTCTGAGCCCTAGCTATTGACTAGGACTCCACTGGGCTAGAGGCTGTACAAACACAAAACAAAAATGACAATCTCTGCCTCAAGGATTACAATCTAAATTTAAGACAAGAGACAACAGATGGCTACAGACCACAAGTGCTGGAGAACAAGGAAACAATGAGGCAATAGTGCTCAGCATGATAAGCTATGTTTTGAATTGTTTGCTTGCTTTTTTTCTGAGAAAATAGGACACCTCTGGCATTGTGTAAACCAAGGGAGAAAAATCTTGTAAATCCAGAGCTACTGACATGTACAACATGCTTATTTAACTGTTTTCACTTCTTTTCAGGGATGGGATGGTTCTTTGTCTAAATGTAACCTGACATGAGTTGCACATAGCAATCTGCACAGAACAATGCATGTTTACTGTCACTTTTTTAAATTACATGAAAATCTGAATTATATTCCATGTAATCCATGGCAGATTTGAAGCCTAAGAAGCTAGTTTATCTAGTTTTGAAGAGAAAAGCAGTGCCGATATAGAGGATGGATTCCAGAAGCCCATAGCAAAGAATTTCCCTATAAAGGAATACAGATTAAAAATAACACTATGATTGGGAACAACTTCAGAACTGAATGGGCAGAAGCTTTTGAAAAGAGGAAAGCAACATTCCTCTTGTCTATTTAATCCAAACAGAAACTTCAAAAAGACAATAGGAAGAGGGTACAGCACTCATCATGTTTTTTCTTTTTTGGGATCCAGACTGTGGTGTTCCTTTGAGGAACAGCTGTATTTTCATTCCAAAAGAGATGATGTGATAAGAGAGCATAAATGGCAATCCAAAAAATATAAATTCAGAACAGATGTTGGGGATGGTGGGTTTTTTTCCCTTTCATACCATATGTATCAAATATGCTATCATGTCAGGTTACAGGGACAAGGCACAGATAATCAGACCGCTTCATGGGTGAGAAGGAAAAGCCTGAGTGGAGATGAACCCTATGTGGAATGGCTTTCGAATTTTTACCAAAACATAGTTTATTCTTGTGGCTAGCCTGCCTTTGAATCTTCCTCAGAATTGGAATTTTGTATTAATTGGATGAGGTTAAGTGCTTTGGTTTAGGTTAGTAGAAACAATGAAATTAAAACATTTTAAAGTGTCCTAGGATAAAACTTTCACATGCAGCAAGGAGCCTATTTCTCTTGGCTGCTTTCAAAAATTTTACCCCTCTCACTGATTAATTTTAATATAATACATAAAACAAAAATGTTTTACCATCTTATGAATTAATGTGTTATGATGTTTTTCTGTGATTCATTCCGTGTACTGTAGACACAGTCTGAATGTCGAAGAGCAAAGACAACAAGGAGTCCGGTGGCACCTTAAAGGTGTTACACCTTAAGGTTAACACCTTAAAGGTGTTAAAGGTGGCACCTTGTTGTTTTTGTGGCTACAGACTAACACAGCTACCCCCTAATACTTGACACCATGAAGAGCAAAGAGATATTCAAACAAACAGGCATCCAAATTGAAAAATGACTTTTTGTAGAAGGAATCATTTTGTTTCTCCTTTACAAATGGGGCCCATCTCTGTATAATTTATTAAATTTAAAATACTAAAGTAGGATTAATCCAAGAGATTTAGAGAAAACTTTGTGTGGTGCTTTTGTCTCATTATTACAATGTAATATCAATATTTTGCATTAAGATTAGGTGTTTTCACTTTCTATAAAGATTTATGCCAAAATTTTCAATAGGTTGCATAGGGCAAGTGACTGTTGTCTAGTCAGGACTTGGATTTTCAGAACAGCTTTCTACTCAGGCCCAAATGCCCTGATTAATACAAGAGGATAGTATCAGGACACAGTTAAGGAGCCAGCTGCTCAGTCAAGATTTTCAAAAGCCACAGGTTTGACTAAGTTAGCAGGTACAGTTTTTACCATTCAGTAGTCTAGCCATTCCTTTGTTCTGCAAACCTGGGATCATCAGTCCATTCTGATTAAAAAACCAAACACGCAGGAGAGTATGAGTGAGAGTGATTCTATTGGCAGCCGTGTTAGTCTGTATTCACAAAAAGAAAAGGAGTATTTGTGGCACCTTAGAGACTAACAAATTTATTTGAGCATAAGCTTTCGTGAGCTACAGCTCACTTCATCGGATGCACTATTAGAGAGCAAGCCCGCAAGATAGCAACTAAGCAACAGCTGTTATAAGGCCATTGGGGAGAAGGGTTGGGACAGAGGAAATAGGAGACTAGCAGGGAGAGTGGGGAGATAAGGGAGATGGTATATCTTGAGACAAATGAGGGAACACAACACCTGACCATGCTAGGATGGTATATCTTGAGGAGGAGGAGAGCCAAGCTTGCCCCAAAGTTTCCAATACCATCCATGTTCCCTCTGAACCCAGGAAAACTTACAATTACCTGACTGAAATGCAGGCTCAACCCCAAACCATTATACACTTTTGTGATTAGTGAAGATGACATACAGAAGTTTTATTGTCAAGGTCACCACAACCTTGGGCATACTAGCCACTGGGTCCTCACAGAGGACCATTGGCATCAAACCAGCTTCTTAGAAGTTCAATGCCATGATGAAGCCAGTGACTGAAACATTGACTGAAACAAGTGATTATGAAGGAGATGAGTTTGCCCGCTGTCCAGAATAGATGGCTCTTATGACATACTGGAAATGGTACATGCAGAAAAGTCAGATTGCTCACCATCTCCTGCAAGAGGCAGGGCACACTGCTGGTTTAGGGTGCCCTTTATATGAGTAAGGGTTCAAGGTATTAGCAGGGGAGCCAATGGTAGGATCAAGGTCAGGCAACAGTGGTGTTGATGTGAAGACATGTTTCCTTTTCAGGGATATGCCAAAAAATATGGCTTCTGAGTCTCCAATTAACTGTGGAAGTGGTGTTGGAGAGGAAGGGGGAAACCACCTCACCTGTCCATATTTTTGAATATTGTGTAAAGCAACTCTAGAACTGTGTGCGGGGGAAAGGGAAGGAGGGGTTGAAATGAGTTCTCATCAGTTGTCATTTATGAATTGCCTATATAGGAAAAGCAAGAAAGAAAAATTGAGAGACCTATTTATTTTTCCAACTTATAGAGTGCACCTATTGCCATGTATTTCTAGGCACAAATAACAGACATTTACAAATATACAATAATAAATCCAAACTGACAAACTCAACAATACTTGTAAAGGAACTCTGTGGGGTTTCAGATGTATCAAACAGATTATAACGTACAAATACAATTAATTAACTTTATCAGCAAAATAGCTAATTAGTAAGTGTTAAGCTAAAGCTAGCTATACAATCATTTCCCAGAGTATTAGCACACTTCATTTTACTCAGTTGTATTAGCATGTTGGCACCGAGTCGTTAAAGGGCTCCCAAATATTGTTACATCATGACTCCTGGTGTCAAAGACTTAGTATGGTAATATGTAAAAGACTATTTCCCCAGAAGTTCTTCCTGTGGAACATTCGGTATACAGACAAAACAGTACTTGTTCAAGTTTCTAAATTTTATCTATACTGTAAAAAATCCTTCAATATTGTTGGCAACTGAAGTTGGGGGATAAGATGCAGTCTTGCTCTTCCGATGCAATTTCGGATACATAGTCGGCAGAGCTGGCAAAGAGAGCATGGAGTAGCTACAAACAGATAAGAGATTTAATTAAGTAAATGTTGAGCATCCTTAGGATTTACAACATGGGGTATATTTAATATTATTATGGAGTACCTAAATAAACGTTAATTTTAAAAATTCTATATATCAGTTGACCTTATACAGTATAGTCTCTCAAAGATATATAACAATAAAAATTATGCTACTCAAATTTTATTAATGATCAAAGAAACAGAAAGGGCAAGGAAACTTATATTTAAACTAAATATCCAGAAGAATACATAGTAATTAACTCATGTTGTTGTGTTTATATAGCTAATAATTTTTAATTTTAAAAAATTGTGTTCATGAAAGATCCTCTGCTGACAACTCCAGAGATTGAAATTCTTTTTATTTATAGTATAGGTACAATATATGCTACACAAATGCAAGTTTCACCATCAATATATTTCAGTCCTTCCCTGTAGGGACCACTTTCAGGAGTTAAAGGGAAGTTCACCTTTCATGCCCATTCAGTTTTGGCCTCTTTGCTGAGGTTTCCGGAAATGCTGCAGGCTGTGATTAGTGTGTGTTAAGGACATCTGACTACTAAAAACTAGACCAACAGCCTTCAGATGGTGATACTGGATTGAATTAGTGCCAGGGACACACAGCTCCCTCAATGGTCACCATTAAAAATGTATCAGTTTTCGCTTATAGAGCTAGCTACTCCTTTAGGGTACTGTGTTATGAAAAAAAGGTTGTGGGGTTGATTTGCTCACAGTCTAAGTATCTACATGGGGAACAAATAGTTGGTAATGGGCTCTTCAGTCCAGCAGAGAAAGACATAACAAGATCCAATGGCTGGAAGTTGAAGCTAAACAAATCCAGACTGGAAGAAAGGCTTTTTTGTTTCGTTTTGTTTTGTTTTACAGTGAGGGTAATTAACCAATGGCACAATTTACCAAGGGTTACGGTGGATTCCTCATCACTAATAAATTTTTAAATCAAGATTAGATTTTTTTTAAAATAAGATATGCTCCAGTTCAAAAGAATTATTTTGGGGAAGTTCTATTGCCTGTCAGACTAGATGATCAATGGTTCCTTCTGGAGTTGGAATCTATGTATATATGACAGAGCATAAGGGGAGCAACCCTATGTGCAAGGATAGGAATTCTACCTGGCCATCACACAGGCTACGTGGGGAGGAAAGGTGAGGCTACTTCTACCCTCTTTTCCACTGTTCTCCACATATAAAGGCCAGGCAGAATCTGGCTCTGAGACATTATTATTATTATGATGTGTCAGAGCTGGAGGCTCATGTTAGATTATCACTGATGTCTTCCCTCAGTTTTGTGGTTCCAAAGCAGACCTTTAACATCTATTTAAAGTAGTATTTTTGGCGATTATGTTTTACTTAACAGCTTAAATAAAGACAAGGTTGTATATATCAACTCTTCTTTCTCAGGCAGTTAAATTCAACTATAAATATTTACTCCATAAAGAAAGTTAGAGTACAAGACTTTAATCTAAAAAATATTTCCCACAGGACAGTTTTGAAGAAAAAAATATAGGGCCTGATTCCAGAAAGTCTCTCTCAGATGCATAGTCTTTAAGAGTAATAATTCGGTGGTTTTAAAGCTACATAACAATTTATTAAAGTAATATTTTTGTGCCTGTATGACTCAAAAATTATTCTGATTTAAAAAAAAAAATCTAACTCAATACTGCTTACTCAGTAATAGAATTGTTCCTCTTCCCATTCTCTAAACAATTAAATGTGACACATCTTTCCATTTCCATGAACTATTTTTTAAAAAGGAAATTAAAAAAATCCAAGTTTTTCTTTAAAATAAGCTGCATGTTAGCCATACGTTGAAGCTACTAGTTTTTGTTGGTTTGTGTTATCACCTGTTAAACCGAGGAGGCCACATCTTCAGCTGATATAAATTCAATAGTGCTCTGTCCACTTATGTCACCATCTGAAAAACTGTCCTATTTAAAAATCTTTTCGATACTTTACAAAGCTGCAGGTAGAATTTTTAACTGAGTGTAAACAATCATTTTTAAACCCATTATCAGACAGCTTTTACTGATTCAAGTTTGTCCAAAAACAAAAACTATGTATAGAATGATGAACAAAAGTATATTTTTCCCACTTACCTTCATGCAGAAGCAACATTCTCTCCACCAAACTGCTTGGGGCAGCTAAATCTATGGGCCGTTCAAAATCTGTATTCTTGGCATTAATGTCTGCCCCAAATTCAAGAAGCAAATTTACTATCTCTGTACTGGGTTGCTGAGCCGCTGCATGTAGTGGAGTGTCCAAATACTTTCCTTTCTGTACATTAGCTCCTATATACATATATTGGAGAGACAGAGACAAATAGATGAATTAATGTTGTCAGTGATAAAAGGTAATGCTTTAAAATCTGGAACAAGGTTTTTAAAAATAAGCGTCTGAAGTTACATTCCTAAATTTATAAATATATATCTAAACAAATGGTCAGAATTTCAAAAGTTCTAAGCACTCAGTGGTCAACGTGAGCTGCTGGGCTGGGTCCAGGATGGGTCACACAACCCCTTATATTTAACTGGTTTAAAAAACATTCTATGGCTTTTAGAATCAAATTCCTTTTAACTCTCCTCTTCCCTCTCGAGCTCAGCCTCTGTGCTTTGTAAGCAGATATACTGGTATAGAGAAGGGGCTTTAAGGATAAAAAGAGAGGCAGACAAACTGCTGAAAAACATTGCTGAAAGGGCAATGGCATCTTATGGCTCTATACCCACTTTAAACTCTCACTTTCATAGAATCATAAGACATGTAGAGCTCAAAGGGACATTGAGAGATCATCTAGTCCAGCTCCCTAATCTGAGGCAGGACCAAGTATACTTAGACTATCCCTGATAGGTGTTTGTCTAACCTGTTCTTTAAAACCTCCAGTGGCGGGGATTACTTTTATCCAAGCTAATTTGGGACCTATTTAACTTTACTAACTTTATTTTTACTGTTGAGTGAAAAGAAGAAAGTGGCTAGTGGTGCTGAAAATGCTTGATATCAGACCACTCAAGGTGGATGTTTTCTTTCTTCCACCCCACATACTGTAAATCAACAACCAAAAGGTTTCCCCTAACAAAAAATATGTCTGAGCATAAAGTTAAAATTAGAGTCCTGTAACAAGAAGCTGTAATAAATGAAGGGGGAAGAGGGTAGTTCCCTTTTAAGGACACCCAGCCAGCCAGTTAGCTATAAAATCCCTCTTAATAGCTGCTCTTTACTTGCTTTACCTGTAAAGGGTTAAAAAGTCTCACTGCTATGAGACAGAAAGGGAGCAGTTACGCTGTGAAAACCTTGGGCCAGGTATGAAAATTTATCAGTATCATACCTAGAAACTGTCCTCATCTAAAACTCCAGATATTAAGTAGATCAGGAAATGTCTAGGAAGACGTGATTAGGTTTATTCCTTTTATTTCTTTATGGCTTGTGGACTCCTTTGTGCTAACCCCAGGTGTTTTTGTTTTGCTCGTAACCTTTAAGCTGGACCTCAAGAAGACTATTTTTGATGCTTGTAGTTGTTGTTTTTTAAATCTAGCAAAAGTCTAAGTCCCAGATGTATTTTCTTCTTTTTTTATTAATAAAATTGATCTTTTTTAAGAACAGAATTGGATTTTTGTGTCCTAAGAGGTTTATGCACATATTATTTATTTAGCTGGTGGCAACAGCTGATTTCCTTTGTTTTTCTTCTGAGCTCTTCCCCAGAGGGCAGGGTAAAAGGGCTTGAGGGTACCCCATAGGAAGGAATACCCAAGCGTGCCTTCCTGAGTTCTCAAAGGGGTTTTGCACTTGGGTGGTGACAGCATCTAACAATCCAAGGTCAGAGAAAAGCTGTAACCTTGGAAGTTTAATACAAGCCTGGAGTGGCCAGTATTAACTTTTAGATTCTTGCAGGTCCTCACCTTCTGCACTCGAAGTGCCACAGTTGGGAATTAGCCTTGACAAAAGCCTAGTTTTGTTTAGCTGAGTACATCTTATTGTAAAAGTGGGCAGTATAAGAATATATTAATATTTTAAGTAAATAAACTTGTACCTGCATAAAGGAGTTTTCGAATGCAATGGATCTGCTGTGAAACACAAGCTACATATAGAGATGTTCCCAGATGAGGAATGTCTTGGTCAACATCTATGCCCCAGGAGATCAGCACTTCCAGACATTCGCTGTGACCTGCCAACGGAGTATGAAATAGTTTGCTTGCCTCTTCAGTTAGACGTTCCATTTACGAAACCTGATACATTTCTTAACACTATGTAATGTAATTTGTCAACTGTTCTATGTATGCTCAGAAGCTAGTTTTTTACCTCTACTGGCTGCTTCATGAGTCGGTGAAGGGAGACATGACTCCCACTGAGCTTTGGCACCATACTCCAACAAAAGCTCTGCACAAGACGCACTACCTCTTGAACATGCATTAAATAACGGGGTCACTCCATCAATTGTTGTAGCATTTACCTAGAATAGAAAAGATATGTCTAAGATGGCAATGAAGTAAGGGATGCATTCTTAACTGATAGTGTTTTAGAATAAGGTATAGTTGAAATATGCGTGATGCATCAACAAATTTACACTATTTACCATAACATTGCTTTATTGCACTCAACTTCTGTACAGTTCTTATCTTCCAACCCCACCCCTTGTTATTTGTTGAAATAAGCGTACCATTATACATGCTAAACTATATCCTAGAAAACATAACTGACCATAATACTAAATCTAAATAAGTGGCCTGATTTTCAAAAGTGCTGAGTACTCAGCAGTTCTCCTTGACTTCTAAGTTCTAAAGTTTTCTTTTCATTATGGAAATTTCCATTAGCACTCCCCAATCTCTATGATCATATGATTCTTTCTTGGCGCTCCACAAGCTCTAAAATTAGCCTATAACCATGAAGAACTAGCGTTCTACTCCACTCCCAAAAAACTCAATTTAAAAAAATTAAATTGATAAGTATTTTTTAAAATGTTTAGGTATAGGGGACTCTCTTTAAAATGTTCCTCATGTGCTAGTCCCCATTTTAAGGAGATGGAATTTCTCTGGAAGCTTTACTACTGTATAGTTGTGTGTGTGTGTGTAGAGATAGCATGGTACTGTTGAGAAATGCAGAAGCATACCTAAATACTGTAATTGCATACGCTTTTATTTGTAAATCTTGTGCTCCCTTTTCCCTGTTCCCCTCACTGTTTGTTTGTTTGTTTGTTGCTCTCCCTTGTTGTGTCTTGTCTCATAATTAGAATATAAGATCTCTAAACATGTCTTTTTCTCAATTTTTGGAGAAACATGTATGGGTTCTGTAGAAACAATAAATTTGTGGGTTCTATAGAAATAATAAATATACATTCAATTTATAATGCTTACGTTGGCCACAGTTCCTCAATTTTATGTCCAATTTCACTCTTGCTTTCTCCCCTGTTTTTCTCCTTTTTCTCATCTATTTTCTGTTCTCTCTTCTGCCCATCTTCTGTGTGGTGTCTAATCTTACCCACACATTTTATGTGATCTTTTCTCTCTTCCCTCTACTTCTGCTGTCTTCTCTCTCCTCCATTATGCAACGATCCCATCAGTCTCCTTTGCTGTCAGTCAGCAAAGACTTTTAAAATAATCAACTGTTACTTAAAAAAAACATAAAAGGCAAACCTACTGTTGTTAACAAAGGAAACCAACATAGTGCAGAGCAGGGAGAATGTGGAGAGCTTTGGATGAAAAATCAAGGAATAAATCCCTTTCAATTAGACAAGGTTACTGCAGTACTTTACATATGAAAAAGATACTTACATTTGCCCCTGCTTCAAGAAGGATTCTTGCACACCCTACATGATCTCCCAGGCAGGCTTCATGCAGTGGAGTGACTTGGTCAATTGTCAGAGTATCCACATTGTAACCCTAAACAGGATAGGAACAACACACAAAGGTAAGACAAAAGCTATTCAAAGATGTTAAGTCTTCATCATTGTTAGTTGTAAGCACCACAGTTTATTCGAGCTGGGCGAATAATGGATTTTTTCAGTTCACTGGCAATTTTAAAAAAAATGTTTAGCTTCAGGTTGAACCAAAAATGACATTTTTAAAATTTTTCAGTGAATCAAAAAGTAATTTAGTTTTGACTCAAAAATGTTTCATTTCAGTAATGTTGAAACAAAATGTTTTGTTTTGTTTCACCCTGAAAATTTTTGTTTCAATTTTCAGGCATTTTGATAAAAGCAAAAGAAAGGAGAACTATTTATAAAACGGGGAGAGGAGAAGGTGCTAGTGTCCTTTAGCTTAAATTATTCGCCCGCCTGATACGTTTATAGAAAGCAATTATATTGCCTCGTAGCCTTCTTTTTGCTAGGCTTAGCAAACCAAGCTCTCCCAGTCTTCTGACATAAAATAGGCCCCCTAGTCCCTTGATCATCCTAGTAGTTCTTCTCTGCACCTGTTACAGTGTGAATTTATCTTTCTTGAATATGGGTGACCAGAATTGTACAATGAGATCTTACAGTGCCTTGTACAATAGCATTAAAACTTCTCTGTTTCTACTAGAAATGCCTCATCTGATACATCCGAGGATTGCATTTGTCTTTTTCATAGCTGCATCACTTTGGTGGCTCATAGTCATCCTGTGGTCGACTCCCACACCCAGGTCTCTCTCCTGCATTACTTCCAAATGATAAGCCCCCCAATTAGAGGCAGAAATTCTTATGATTAGATCTTAGGTGCATGATCTTGCACTTTGTACTATTGAATTGCATCCCATTTCTTTTACTCCAGTCTTCAAAGTCATTCGGATCTTCCTGTATAATATTCCGATCCACTCTTGTGTTGACAATGCTACACTGAGGCCAGCTTTGCATCATCAGCAAATTATTACATTGGCTTACACAATATACTTTCTGTAATACCATTTACCAGTGTTCCAGAAAGGGCTCTTATTTGATACCATATTATAGTACTTAACTGCCAAATAGCAGGTTTGCTGTTACACTAACAGTAAAACTCCTGATTTTACTTTATCCCTCTGCTGTTACAAAATAATATTCAGTGTGTCTTTTTTTTTTTTTTTTTTTAAATTGCTGCTGTGCACTGGGCTATTTTCAATGAATTTTTCTGAAGAACTCCCAAGTCCTTCTCCTGATCAGTAGACAGGATGATTTCTTTGTTTAGAATATACTAATCCTTTCTCCCACAGAAGGGCTAGATATCCAGCTGGTGTAAATTGGCATAGCTGTATTGAAGTCAATGGATCAACATCAGTTTATATGAGCTGAGGAGGGAAGTCAGTGCAACTATGCTGATTTACATGAGCTGAGGATAAGGGTTACATGCCTGTAGGCACAGCAGAGAGTAAAGGCTGGTGTATAAATTGTGCCATATAAGGAGTAACCCCAGGATGCAATGTGCCTCTAAGGCACTATTCTTCCTTAATTCTCCGAAACAAGTGCTTTACTGCTCTTTTTTACAAAAACAAATAAATAGCAACCATAAACAAGCAACATTTGCAAGGAAACAGTTTTCATAGGTTTAATCTACCAAGGCTTCACAACAAATATTTTAGAAAATGCTTTTAAAACCAGTGGGAAAATATCTTGAAATGTCTTTAAATTTTACAGCATCAAAAGCTCCCAAATGAAAATACTTCTGCATTATTCACATGGAGAGGGTAACAGAATAATCATGTTAAATTTACCTTTTGTTGGGTTATCATTAAATAAGATAAAAAAGGAAAATTGTTTTAAGAACCATTTGGGTATTACCTGTGACAGTAAAGTTTTTAGAGAAAGGAGACGTCCTTGACTAGCTGCCTCATGCAGTGGTGAACGATCTGCCCAAGAACCTACAGAATAATAATATTTATTGAAAAAATTACAGGAATTAGACTGATCTTAGAATGCACAGAACAAAGCAGAAGTGGTTATGCTGAAAATAAAGTCAAAGGTTCTATGAAATGAATTATTCTCTTTTTGGATGAAGTGTCTTAAATACATGTATTCTTTCCTGGACACTAAAAAGAGCAAACATGCTACATTGCTAATTGTAAACATCTAGGCTGAGTAATTCTGCAGTATGAAAGAGAAAGCGTTCTACATGGTATTTTTTATTAATGCATTTTAACAATTTCAGCAATATTCATCGTATTTGTCTACCAGAGCCTTTTATATTTTCTACAAAATGTTGTATAGGCATATCAAAATCTACCAGCTTCAACAGGAAACATAGACATATTGGATTGAATATTTGAAGTTAAAATGGGGACCACACACACCTTCTGAAACATTCCTGAAAAGAAGGAAACACTGTTTTAAAACAAAAATTAACATTAAAATGTCTATGGTTGATAAGACCAATCTGAAGCATCTAACCCCCACTTCCCACGTGAAATCTACATGTAAGTCCCTTACAGAGAATTCCCATGGTAGAAATAGATTTTTAGGGCTAAATCCTTCCCCATGGAACAAATCCAAGCAGATGTGCTTCTTGATGCAAGGATATTTTACAGGGCTTGGAAAGAAAATCCTAGCTTCCGCTCCAGGACACAGAACCGCTCTGTTTCTTCTACTGAAGCCCAGAGTGTGCCCAGTGCTGTTGTGACCCTGTTCTACAGGGTTCAACTCTACTGCATGGGCTCTCCAGTATACAGGCAATGAGAATCCCTTCTCAAAACTACTCGTTTTCTTCATCCAGCACAAGTAAACCAGTTCCACTGTATCTTATGCCTTTTGTGGCTGAAGAGAAAGAGGTGGCATTTGCCTCTTGGTTTCTAAATGGGAAGGAGTAACTGAGAACTCACTTTACCTTTTTTATGTATAACTTGGAGATGATGCACAGTTTGAGGGTTCTGTGAAAATGGTGCTCATATTCTTATTGAAGAAAGGCAGACCACTGATTTACGGGTAAATCCAGCCCTCACTTCCACAGCCACAGAGGGCCCTAGCAGCAGAACTGGTTCAGTTCTGTTTCTTTGTGTAGGGCAGGGGTGGCCAACCTGTGGCTCCGGAGCCACATGCAGCTCTTCAGAAGTTAATATGCGGCTCCTTGTATAGTGTTGGATCATATTAAAGAAGTTCTGTATTAAAATCACAAATGAATTTGATTCCCCATAGTTTAAATTCCAGGGTATTACTAATTAAGAGATCTCTTGGTTTTTGGTACTGTTTCTCT
Organism: Caretta caretta; assembly: GCF_965140235.1. Taxonomy (NCBI): domain Eukaryota; kingdom Metazoa; phylum Chordata; order Testudines; family Cheloniidae; genus Caretta; species Caretta caretta. Next base: position 85,199,130 of record NC_134209.1, read on the forward strand.
CCCTCTCTGTGTGAAACTTGCAAGCTGCTAATTGTGTTAGTACATTCTAAGACAGAGTCTGTTCTCAAAGCAACAACTACTCACACAGAGAGAGACTCAAAGCAATACTCTGTAACAACAGAAAAAGCACCCAGAGACTCCCCGCCCTTTTGTTGTGTTCATCTCGCTTTGTTAACAATTGTGATTAAAATAGAGATAGAGGATGTATGTGGATGGATGTTTGGTGTGGATAATAACTGAATGATCAGGGAGGTGCCAGCCTAAGAATCCAGTGTCCATTGGCTGAAGAAGGCGTCAAGTGGAAACAACCAGAGGACCCCTCTCTCCCCCCGGAGGGCAGACTGGAATCCACCCAACAGTCTCAAGGATGGGAGAACCAAAGAACAAGATAACATCTGGCAGCACGGAGCTGTCAGGAATGTGCCATCTGCTGATTGATTCAGCAACAGCATGATGAAGCAATTCCCATAGACTGGCATAGGAAGAAATTCCTATAAAAGTGGACTCTAGAAAGTGAGAACTTTGGGGTCTGATTCTGCAAACCAACTTCCAGGAGCATCAGATGAGCATCTGACAAGGCCCTGCTCCCTCCTCATGTCCAGGCCACCTGGCCAGTGGCTTGGCATGAGCAACTCTAAGGCTAGTAACTATGATAACAACCTTGCAGAACCTGTGTGTGTATGAATGAATGTGTGAATAAATATGAAATTGAATGGAATGTTATAGCTATAACTAACTGCTTACTATGATTCTTTCCGTATTCACAATAAATGTGACATTTTGCCTTTTCCCCTTTAATAAGATCCTGCTGGTTTTTATTTTATTGGTATAACAATAGACACCGACTCCGGGGCTGGAGCTACAGGCGCCAACTTTCCAATGTGCCGGGGGGTGCTCACTGCTCAACCCCCGGCTCTGCCACAGGCCCTGACCCCACTCCACCCCTTCCCGCTCCTTCTGCTGAGCCTGCCATGCCCTCACTCCTCCTCTTCTCCCCTCTCCCCCTCGCCTCCTGCATGCCATGAAACAGCTGATCAGAGGTGCGGGGAGGGAGGGGGAGGTGCTGATTGGTGGGGCCGCCGGTGGGCGGGAGGCACTGGGAGCGGGGAGGGGGAGCTGATGGGGGGGCTACTGACATATTACTGTGGCTCTTTGGCAATGTACATTAGTAAATTCTGGCTCCTTCTCAGGCTTAGGTTGGCTACCCCAATGTAGGGAGTCAAGATTTGAGGGGCTCTGTAGAAATCCTCCTACGCCTTTTTGTGGATCCTCTGCAGCTCACTTCTGTGAGAGTTTCAGAATAGCAGCCATGTTAGTCTGTATCCGCAAAAGGACAGGAGTACTTGTGGCACCTTAGAGACTAACAAATTTATTTTGAGCTAAAAACTTATGGTCAAATAAATTTGTTAGTCTCTAAGGTGCCACAAGTACTCCTGTTCTTTCTATGAGAATGCCTCAGCTTAGGAGAGCCGCAGAATGCTCATGTTCCTACTGGCCTGCAGCAACACTAGCAGACACTTACAACATGGGGAGTTGTAAGTGTCTGCCTAATTGTGTGGGGTGGGTGCAGGATTTAGGATTTGGTCATAATTTGCAACATTTTGCAGGAAATTTAGGTTTGATTCTCAGTCCCATTTTCTTACTGCCTAGACTCACTGATGCAGGAATACCACAAAAGCAGTATGTTCAGCACATGGGGTCAGATAGACCACCATGTCTTTGTCATTTAATAACAATCCCTTGATTGATTAATTTTTATTGAGTAGATGCTGTGACTACCCAGAGAGTATTGCAATCAATGTGAATTGCAATGGAACTTCAGTTCAACCTGTTGAACTATGCTATTGATTTGTTTGGTGGTTGTTGTTATACTGTGTTGAAACCATAGAAAGTTTACAGCCTGTAGAAAAAGTTTACAGCCTCTCCCCCAAAACACTTTTTCCTCTTTTATTCTCCCTCTGATCATCTTGTTTCTAAGTGGTAAACTTGTTATTGGAATTAATTATATGAGAAAGGAGAACAAGAAGTTCTAGACACAAGGTTTTGTAATATTATTGTACAGCATCAGATATATTCCAGACATACTTTTCATCAAGCTGAATAGTTAATGTTGTCTGTCTTAAAATGGGAAGCTTCTACAAATTATCTGCCCATTTTTACTTTTTATGTAACTACTTAACAGTTGCAAAGGAATATGTTGCCTTACCAGTCTGTTAGGATTATTTGAATGTGTCAATAACGTAGTGGATAAAAGTGAAGCTGTTGACATAATGTATTTAGGCTTTCAAATGACCTTTGACAAGGTCCCTCAAAGGAGGTTATTAAGAAACAGTGTAGTCATGGGGTAAGAGGAAATGCATTACCGTGGATCAAGAACTGGCTAAGAGAGAGGAAAAAAAAAGTAGAAATAAATTGTCAACTTTCAACATGGCAAAAGGTTAACAGCAGGGGTGTCTCAAGATTCTGTTCTAGGATTGGTGTTTAATATATACATTAATGATCTGTAAAAAGGCATGAGCAGAGATCTGGAAAAATTTGCATTAACAAAATTACTTTGGGCTTGTCTACACTTAAAACGCTACAGTAGCACAGCTGTGCCACTGTACCGCTTCAGTGTAGACACTACCTATGCTAACACAAGGGATTCTTCTGTCAGCATAGGTAATCCACCTCCCTGAGAGGCAATAGCTAGGTCAACAAACAAATTCTTCTGTTGACCTATCACTGTCTACACAGGGACTTAACTACACCGCTCAGAGGTGTGGATTTTTCAGACTTCTGATGGATGTAGTTAAACTGAACTAATTTTCTAGTGTAGATCAAGCTTTAACAAAGTCAAGTCCAGAAAGGACTTTGAGAAATTTCAGAGGGCTTTACCCAAGCTTAGTGAATTGGCAACATGATAACATATGAAATTGAATGTTGATAATATGCAAAGTAATACCCATTAGAGGAAAAAATACAAGCTGCTGATATATCTTACTGGGTTCTAAGTTAACTGTATCAACTCAGGAAAACACTTGGGTATTAGTGTGGACTGCTTAATTAAGACCGGGCTTTGTCTACACTAGCACTTTTGTTGGCAAAACTTTCATCAGTCAGGGATGTGACACCTCCCCCTCCCCCAACCAACATGAGTTTGGACAGTGCTGTGTCAGTGGAAGATGCTGACATAGCTACCGCCGCTCGTTGGGAGTGGTTTAATTATGCCGGTGGGAGAGCTCTCTCCCACTGTCATAGAGTGGCTATACGGGAGACCTTACAGCAGCACAACTGCAGCAGTACAGCTATGTTGCTGTAAGGTCCATAGTGTAGACATATGTGCAGTTGTAGTGGGGGGAAAAGCCAACAAAGTATGAGGATACATCAGGAATGGGAATGGAGAATAATATGAAAAATATGATGCTATTATATAAATCAGTGGTGTGCAATACTTGGAAACACCTCATCTCAAAAGGATATTGCAGCTTAGAGGGGGTTTAGTGATGTGTGATGAGAATGATTACAGCCCTGGAAAAGCTCCTATGAAGAGAGATTGAAAAGACTGAGATTGCTTATTTTAGAAAGAAGGTAAATAAGAGGAGACATGACAGAATCATATGAAATGAGTGGTATAGAGAAGGCAGATCCGGAGTTGCTGTTTTCCTCTCATAACATAAGAGCAAGGGAACATCCAATGAAACTGAAGGGTGGATAATTCACAACTGATAAAAGGAAATATTTTTTCATCCAACACGTGATTAGACTGTGGAACTCTCTGCCGAATGATATCACTGAGACCAAGAATTCAGCAAGATTCAAAAAGAAATTGAATTTTTAAATGGATAGCAAGAATATTGAGTTATATTAATAAATACTAAAAAACAAAGTTTTACAAGTGATATAAAACCTCATGCTTCAGGTCTTAAACCTATCTTGAACTCACAGGAATTAGGAGGGGACTTCCCTATCCAACATCAACATACTATGAAGCTTCTTGCACCTTCTTTTGGAGTATGTGGTGCTAGCCACTGCCTGAGACAGGATGTTGGATCAGATGGACCACAGGTCTGAACCACTATGGCAGTTCCTATTTTCCTATTAAGACAGCCATACTCTGTTATTCATTTTGGATGATTTGCTATAATTGGTGATACATATCCTTTCTCTGTATAATTTAATTGAAGGTTAAACACATTTTGCAATTCTTATTTTTAGTGACAATAGCCAAGAGTTAAAAAAGATGACTAGTGATTTTAGGTGCTTTAACGTTTCAGTAACCAACTGGAGACATCTTGAAGAGTTCTGATTTTCAGAAAGTGCTCACTGTTCACCCCCTCAAACTCAAGCTCTTATAAGGTATTTAAAACAGGGTACACAAAATTACCATCACTTTTGAAAATCTTTGGCCAATATTTATCTTTTGTAGAATAAATAACTAACGCTAAAGTGAGTCAAGATCTCAAACAACGGTTACACCCACAAATGAGGTAGTAAGTAAAAGTTCTCTTCTTGTGGCTGCAAATGATTGTGCAAGAAAAATCAGAAGCCCGCATTTAGAGGCTGCTTTCAAAAGTCTGGGCTTATATTTTCATTTAAGAAAATTCTCTGCTCTCTTTGGGTGGCCTATTCCATTGCCAATATAAGATGAAAGAATGAAGTAAGAAGTACTGCAGTACTGTAGAAAAAAATCAGACAAAACTGTACGTTGCCCAAAACATAGAAACAAATTAAAAATCTTCTAAGAGATTTCAGATTGACTGCTGGTGCTATGGATATTTTATATTTACAGCTGGACAAAAAGCAGAATATGGATATGCAGGCAGAATCTCCTTCTGCAATCCATGTTTACCCCATCTTTGTTTCCCTCACCTCCCTCCTTCACATGTGCCCTCTTGGATTGCTCAGCAGAATGCCTGCTAACGTCATTACTTCAATGACATGTGAGAATCAAATGATACTAGATTGCATTCCAAGTTCTGTTTTGCACCTAGACCTTCCCTCAGTTGCTGCCCACAAGAACAGTGAAATCCAGCAGCTGATGGCTTCTGCTAAACCCATTAAATATAGAGTGCTTAGTTATGTGATTGCTTGCATTATAAACAGTGTACAGATATTAAAATTACTGCAGAAATATTCTGTGCAAATTAAGTTTAGAAAAATTCTTCCACTTTTCAAGAATTTGCTTCTGCTTCCATTGAAGTCAATAGGAGTTTTGTCTTTAAGTACAATGGGGACAGAATCAACCTCCAAATCACTATCAGCCCAGTAAAATTGGGCCTTCCAAATAAAATATAAAAAGATGTCTTTAAAAAGCAACATTCTAACTTATTTAACTCATTGCTTTCTGCTGATTTCCAGTTTTGCAATTTCTGTTATCTCGAAAGTGTTAAGAACACGAATAAATGTACTAATTCATAATGCCGTCTAAGAGCAATATTAGCAAATAGATCCTATTCAAAACCTGTTGATCTATCAGGTCTCTACTGTTGTGGTCTTTTTTTTGATGCTAAACACAAGCTACCTCTCTCTATATTTAGAAACAGCACTAGTTCCAAGCCATCTGGTATATAATTTACAGGGAACAGCAGCCTACACTGTTCTGTAAACATGAGAGAGAAATAGAGTAAAAAAGAATTCATATTATTAACAGACAAGAACAAAGAATTATTTAAAAATTTCATACAGTACCTAAATCTCCATCTCCCCATGGCACTTCCAGCCAGTTGCAATTATAAATTCTACTCATTTCTTTCAGTGTGAAAATAAAAATCCATCCCCCCTAGCTGGGGCCTATTCTTAATACACGTCAGCCATGTTTGCAAGGAGATCAGCAGCTCCTTGTAATATGAACTTTCACCTCTAAAACCTATGGCGTAAACACAGTTCTGAAGGCATCAGCTTATGCGAACACCAACTTTTTTTCTTACTAAAAAGCAGCAACTGCCATTTAATATAACTATATAAAAATGTTAACATATTGGGAATATTAATTGTTTCTATTGGCCCTGATCCTGCAACCTCTACACCAGTGAAACTCCGAATGAAATCAGTGGAAACTTTGCCTGAATAAGGACTGTAGGATCAAGCCTTAATTACCCATCTTTTACCTTGTGGAATGAGATGAACTTATGAATAATAAATTATTTTACAGATATCCACTCAAATCATTATAAATATATAGCCTAGTGAGTGAAGATAAAGGCAGTGATCACACAGGCTACTTTGTTATATTGAATTAATACTTTTAAAAGCAAATAAGAAAATTGCTGCTAGTTTGTGAGCTAGCACAAGCAAATGTTGTTCTCATCAGTAAGAAAAACAGGATTTTGTCTCTCCCCCCTCATGCCCCTCTTTCTGGCTATCTTCTTGCAGCTCACTACTGACTGGTAGAGGTTCTTAATTATTAGGTTGTTAAATTGAATGTAGAGCTACATTTAGTATTTTTTTTCCAACTTTGAATGAACAAAGCAGGTTGACTTTTTAAGGAAACTGATTTGAACCTTTTCTTTTTCACATACCAAAGCTTGAAAAATATTCAGGTTACCCAGTGTGGCATTTTTCAAAAATTATCATTATGATTATCAGCAATCAGGTGGTACCCACAATGTGCGAGGCACTGTCCAGACACACCAGAAGACACATTTTTGCCAAAGAGCATTTATAATCTAATAATGAATGTAAGGAGAAACAAATGTATTTTTTCAGTGGATTCTGCTGTAGCAAGCAATCTTGGTCTAAAATGTTAGTGAACAAAAGGTAGTTGGAGGAAAAATGGGATTTGGTTTTATGAAAAAAGTGGACCGCTTGGTAATAGTGACTATAATATAATTAAATTTAACATCCCTATGGTGGGGAAAACACCACAGCAGCCCAACACTGTAGCAATTAATTTCAGAAAGGGGAACTACACAAAAATGGGGTTACTTTTAAACAGAAATTAAAAGGTACTGCACCAAAAGTGAAATCCCTGCAAGCTACATGGAAACTTTTTAAAGACACCATAATAGAGGCTCAATTTAAATGTATACCCCAAATAAAAAAACATAGTAAGAGAACCCAGAAAGTGCCACCGTGGCTAAACAACAAAGTAAAAGAAGCAATGAGACACAGAAAAACATCCTTTAAAAAGTGGAAGTTAAATCCTAGTGTGGAAAATAGAGAGGAGCATAAACTCTGGCAAATGAAGTGTAAAAATATAATTAGGAAGGCCAAGAAAGAATTTGAAGAACAGCGAGCCAAAGATTCAAAAAGTAATAGCAAAAAAATTTTTTAAGTACATCAGAAGCAGGAAGCCTGCTAAACAACGAGTGAGGCCACTGGACGATCAAGATGCTAAAGGAACACTCAAGGACGATAAGACCATTGCGGAGAAACTAAATGAATTCTTAGCATCGGTCTTCATGACTGAGGATGTGAGGGAGATTCCCAAACCTGAGACATTCTTTTTAGGTGACAAATCTGAGGAACTGTCCCAGATTGAGGTGTCATTAGAGGAGGTTTTGGAACAAATTGATAAACTGAACAGTAATAAGTCACCAGGATCAGATGGCATTCACCCAAGACTTCTGAAGAAACTCAAATGTGAAATTGCAGAACAATTAACTGTAGTCTCTAACCTATCATTTAAATCCGCTTCTGTACCAAATGACTGGAGAATAGGTAATGTGACGCCAATTTTTAAAAATGGTTCCAGAAGTGATCCTGGCAATTACAGTCCGGTAAGCCTGACTTCAGTACCGGGCAAAGTGGTTGAAACTATTATAAAGAACACAACTGTCAGACACATAGATGAAGGTAATTTGTTGGGGAAGAGTCAACTTGGTTTTTGTAAAGGGAAGTCATGCCTCACCAATCTACTAGAATTCTTTGAGGGGGTCAACAAGCATGTAGACAAGGGGGATCCAGTGGACATAGTGTACTTAGATTTTCAGAAAGCCTTTGACAAGGTCCCTCACCAAAGGCTCTTAAGCAAAGTAAGCTGTCATGGGATAAGAGGAAGATCCTCTCATGGATTGGTAACTGGTTAAAAGATATGAAACAAAAGGTAGGAATAAATGGTCAGTTTTCAGAATGGAGAGAGGTAAACAGTGGTGTCCCCCAGGGATCTGTACTGGGACCAGTCCTATTCAACATATTCATCAATGATCTGGAAAAAGGGGTAAACAGGTGGCAAAATTTGCAGATGATACAGAACTACTCAAGATAGTTAAGTCCCAGGCAGACTGCGAAGAGCTACAAAAGGATCTCTCAAAACTGGGTGACTGGGCAACAAAATGGCAGATGAAATTCAATGTAGATAAATTCAATGTAAATGCAAAGTAATACACATTGGAAAACATAATCCCAACTATATGTATAAAATGATGGGGTCTGAATTAGCTGTTACCACTCAAGAAAAAGATGGAGTCACTGTGGATAGTTCTCTGAAAACATCCACTCAGTGTGCAGTAGCAGTCAAAAAAGTGAACAGAATGTTGGGAATCATTAAGAAAGGGATAGATAATAAACAGAAAATATCATATTGCCTCTATGAAAATCCATGGTATGCCCACATCTTGAATACTGTGTGCAGATGTGGTCGCCCCATCTGAAAAAAAGATACATTGGAATTGGAAAGGGTTCAGAAAAGGGCAACAAAAATTATTAGGGGTATGGAACGGCTTCTGTATGAAGAGAGATTAATAAAACTGGGACTTTTCAGCTTTGAAAACAGACAACTAAGTGGGGATATGAAAGAGGTCTATATAATCATGACTGGTGTGGAGAAAGTAAATAAGGAAGTGTGTTTTTTTACATTTTCTCATAACACAAGAACTAGGGGTCACCAAATGAAATTAATAGGCAGCAGGTTTAAAACAAACAAAGTAAGTATTTCTTCACACAACGCACAGTCAACCTGTGGAACTCTTTGCCAGAGGATGTTGTGAAGGCCAAAAAGAACTAGATGATAAATTAATGGAGGATAGTACCATCAATGGCTATTAGCCAGGATGGGGCAGAGATGGTGTCCCTAATCTCTGTTTGCCAGAAACTGAGATTGGGAGACAGGGAATGAATCACTTGATGATTTCTTGTTCTGTTCATTAGGTCTGGGGCACCTGGCATAGGCCACTGTCGAGAGACAAGATACTGAGCTAGACCTTTGGTCTGACCCAGTATGGCTGTTCTTATGTTATGTTCTTACGATGGTATGTAACTTCTTTTAAGGGAGAGACAGGACAAATGTAAACACTAGGAAGTATTATGTGCTTCAAAGGACTCTTTAAAATAGTGGAGCAGAGAAGACGGAACTTTCAGTTGAATGGGGTTCCTAAGAAATACTTCGGAAGAAGGGAATGGAAATTACTCATTTCCGGAGCCATCCTTTTGAAGCTGTTCCTTGAAGAGAAACCTAATGGTCTGGCTGATTACCTATTCATGATCTCTTCAAAGGCGCAAACCTGATAAAGGAGGGATACAGTAACTCATGGGGGAGCTAGTCCTGAGAGAAAGCTGTTATGAACTGGGGACCACAGGAAAAATCCCTAATCACCAACCAGAGCCCTTCTTGGAGTTAGGGGCTGGTCTCTGGTTAGGTTATTCACATATGAGTAGGTTCTTTTATTGTTTTTACTGTTTTCTGTCTAATTCTTTTACCTTTAAGAATAAAAGTGTTCACTTAGGAAGACTGTGTGGTAACTTATAACTGTTGGGAATTATACATTATTAGTCTCTGAAGAGAAAGCATAATGCAGATGCAGGCAGCGTGCCTTGCTGGAGGATGTCATGATATAGTCAGAGACCAGTGCAACCTGAAAACACTCTGGTCAGGAGGCAGAGAGACGCAGATCTCTGACTCTACTCCAGAGAGGTGATGGCTGAGGAGACTAGAGTGGGTGCCCTTGTTGAACCACAGAGGGGGAATACAGGTACATTTGCCCTGAACTGCCCTGACAGTGTTTATATACCTTAGTCCAAAATATCTATCAGGAGCATTGAGTTCCCTTTTCCAGGTTTCTACATATGTACCACCAATGGGTATATTATTAGTAAATGCTTATTATTAATAATTATTATTTATTTTATTTATTTATTTATTAGTATACTGTTGCCCTTAAATAAATTAGAAAGCTTTCTTTAGGATTTAGGGAAAGTATAGTAGCTGCTACTTGTATTCTTGAATATATCTTAATTCTCAATATTGACAGTAGTGAAAGTTATCACCATAACACTATTTTAAGTATTCTTCTTACCTTTTGCTCCACTTCACAACTGTGTTATAGATATATATATGTGTTATATATATATAATGCCAAATGTAGTTGACATCCCCTTCAAGGTGTAAATTAACTGTCAATACTTTCCATTTTCCCTTTATGTCTTTTTTCTCTGTTTTTTAACATATTTTGTTCTATCAAACACTTGCTGATTTTTTTTTCTAAAATCAACGCTGCTAAATTTTGATGTCCTTAGTCTCCTTTTTTCCCTCACTTTGATCCTAATTAGAGTATTATTAGTATTTTAAAAAAATACTCTACCATGTTTATGCCTCCAATCATATATGTTAGTTCAGGCTCTGATAAGTGTTTTATTTTTCTAATATCTGCTTTAACTATCATGTAACAAAGCAGTTCGATAATATTCCCATCATGCCCTCAAGCTTATTGATTAAAATATCCTTTCTCAAAATGTCCCAATGTATGTCCAGGTAATTTTAAGTGCCTCTGCATTCTATTTTTTTCTTTTCACAATTTTTCTTTTAATTTTAGTATTCAGCATCTTGTTACGTTTGAACAGACAATCTGTGGCAAATTCCTAAAATTAACATACTCTCTTCGGTATCTTTAATCTCCAAAATTTCCTATCTTTTAGTTACTCCAAGCCTCTCTTTACATGTAGTTACTTATCCCTTTCCATTATCTGATCTCTTGTAAACAGTCAGCCCTCAGTATTTAGTTACATTGACTTTTGCTTCCCCGCAACAATTTGCATTAAGCCTTGAACACTTGCGCCACAACTAAGGCATATAAACAAGAAAACGTACAGTGGATGAGTTTACAACATTACAAAATGTACAATCAAAAAGTATAGCTGCATTATCTCTGTAGAAACTCATGCAAGTGTAATACACTACTAGTAATTAATATAAGCATGCCTTTACATTACAAATCTGATTACTAAAACAATTCAGTTTAAAGTTAGTACACTGCAAAACTGGGTCAACTTGGTATATTCTAATGCACTGTCAGCTTGTGAAATGGCTGCTATACTAACCTTGGCTGGTCAGAATACCCCAGCAAGCTTTTCGTTTTGCAGGACACTCCCCTATACTTTCTAGGCTTCTTTTTAGGAGATTCTGGTTAGTGCAGCTCCTCTGAATAGCAGTACTTGTGATCATAATTTGTTATTTTTTTCTCCTGCAAAGTCTGTGTATCATTAGTGCAGATGCTCTAGTCAGAGGAACATCCACGAATGGATTTGTAGCTACTTTTTTTCCCCCTTCAGATTTTCACAGAGGATCTTGTTGTACTTACTGTAGAAGGCTACAACACTGAAATCCACAGTGAGTGCACAGTGGGGGAAGGGAAGGAAAGCTCTAGCATTTTCTATTTTTAAAATGGAAAAAGAATCAGCTTAGCTACAGCATGAACCTTAACTATTTACATGATTTAAATGGAAAGGTGGTGTTTTTTTTTTTTTATTAGACCAGAAAAGCAACTGATTCTTAAAACACAACACAGTTCATGCTTTAATATGAGGTTTGCATACTAAGCAGCTCAAATTAGAAAAAAAATATGAGTATGTTAATAAAAGAATTATGGTTCTGATAAATGACAGCCTTAAACAGTGAACCCACCCCCCTCAGTAATAAATACTGCCTCATGACTGGCTTCTGTCACCTACATCTCTGCAGTTGGTAAAGAATTTACTTAGAACTTGGGAATTATCCAACAAATGCAACACTAATTGTGTATGTAGAGCACAGTATTGTACAGCCATAAACTAGAAAACACTTCCTGAATAAACAAATGCTTTCATATGGCAACAGAAACGATGTAATTGATTACTTTGCAGGTTGTATCCAGATATGAAAGTAAGGTTGTAATCATTTCAAGGAGTCCTGAGTCACTAGTTTTTGACAACAGAATAAATAGTAACAAGGACAACAAACTTGGATAAAGACTTCTTTATGCGTACTGGCTTGTAATGCTGGAAACAAATCTGCATGGACAAGGAAAAGGACGCAACTGATCCCTGATAAAATAACAGTGTGGATTAACCAGAGCAGTGATCTTATTACAGTAGTAATATGTTGACATGCTGTTTAAAAAAACCCAACTTTTCTCACGGTCTTGTTTTATTAATGTACAGACTAGCCCATTCATCAACACTTTTAAAATAACACTACTACTTTGCATTAATATTCTGTCTTTTATTTGTGATTCTCAAGGTACTTTACAAATATTAATCAATTAAGCCTCAAAACACTGCTGAGATGTTGGAATTATACCCAGTTCACACATAAATTCACAGAAATAAAAATAAGCAAGTTAGCACATCAGAGTTCTATATCAAATGTAGAAACATAAGATGTGTGTAAATTAAAGTATATGCGACTGTCCCACCACTCAATGAGCTGTTCTTATCTGTCTTGAAATTAAATTGAGTTTAGAAATCAAATTTAATTTTTGCCTCTTTTCCCTATATTCACCTCAAACAGAACTTCTAAAAAAAATAAAAATTAAGGGCTAGATTAAAGGTAGCTGGTACAAGAGAGTAAGGGCTAGATATGGCAGAGGGCACAAGGGATAGATCCACAAAGGGGACTGAGGAGTGGGTCAGTTTGGACCGCTATGCGGAGCCCCGGACCCTCCACCTGATTTGGGCACCCAGCCCCCACCCAGGCTTACTCCTACACTGTTGCTGGTGGCGGCACTGCCTTCAGAGCTGGGCTGCTAGTGAGCAGCGGCTGCTATGGGAGAGCTAAGGAAAATTTTGGGGTGGCCCCCGCAAGCCTCCCCCTAGCACTGCCCTGGCTGCCTCAGTCACCCAACAGGAAATTGGATTGCTAACCGTTCAGGACTCCCAGAATTAAAGATTAACCTTTAATTTAAAATTATGTCATGTGATGAATACATCCAACCAAAATTGGCAACCCTAATAGGAAATGCAAAGGGGGGGAGCCAAAGTCCTACCTCCCAAAAGGAGTTACGCATGTACTAGAGATGCCTCCCTCTGTTTGGGATTCAAAGCTGTGAACCTTCTCCTGGTCTAAGGTGCCTAAGCCAGATCAGCCCTTTTCACAAAAGACCAAGGTGGGGGTAATCCTCTCTGCCCATAGCCCTGTGGTTACAGCCCTGACCTACAATATGGGAGGTGTGGGTTCAAATCTCTCTTTTGCCTGATGAGGAGCGGGGATTTGAACCCAGGTCTCTCACCTCCTAGGAAAATGTCCTAATCATGGGATTATAGAACATTCTGTGGTAGGTGTCTCTCTTTCTCTCCCCCCCCCCCCCCCCCCGATGAAGTTGTTCTGTTTTGTATAAAATATTTAAATAGTCATTGGCCCAGAGAGCGTGGAATAAGACTGACTATAGTCTGGTGGTTAGGGCATTCACTAGGGAGGGGAGATACCAAGGTTTAATGCCCTGTTCCTCATCAAGCAGAGGAGGGATTTGAGTGCACGTCTCCCACATCATCCTGGGTGACTGCTCTAACCACTGGACTATTCGGTAAAAAGGGGCAGCACTATCATTATTTTGTATGAGGCCCAATCCAGCAGGTGGCCTCTGAGCACACCCATCCCACTGGCAAGGTACAGGGGGAATGTTTAGTTTGTGGATCCAACCAGGGGTTAGCCGTGGGTTAGAGATCAGGCACCAGGACTCAGGCAGCTTCACGCATGTCTACGAGTAGATATTTAGGCATCTAAGGGATTGTACTGACAGAAACATAGGCACTTGGAGAATTTATGCACCAGCCAAGCAGAGATTTTGAGGACCTACATTTTGAATTAGGTCCCTGAAGTGAGTAAATGCCTAAATCCCTTAATGGATCTACCCAAGGGGCCTTGCACATTTGCACTAGAGGTATGTGCAATCTTGAGCCTCGCATTCTTAGTACACAAAGGAACTGGAAGTGAGAGGGACTATTCCTCCCATGCTAGCCAGCAGAACAAAGGTAGTGCAGAGGAGTGTAGGTGCTTCATTCTCTCAATGATGTTGCAGCCTCTGCACAGGTGTTTTCCCCTAAAGGTGCTCTGACTGAATGAGCCAGAGTGCCTAAGGGACCGCACACAAAGAAGGACATACCTCCACATCCCACAGACCAGGGCTTTGACTATAAAAGCCAGAACAAAGCCCTACACTTGATGGAGGGTGGGTGCATTATAAATTTAATTTTAATATTCATAAAGTTTCTTGTTAAATTGTCAATATTCTGCAACAACTAACTGAATTATACACGAGAAAGAGAAAGTCAATAATTTCCCCATATTTCATGACTTCGGGGCTTTTCTCGCTTTCACAATCACTTTTGACAGGTGCTTTTGGGAGGAAGAGGGGACCTGCAGGTGAATTTGTCATCTGGGATGGGAGGCTGTTGTTGAGGGGGGCTGTTGGTTAGGAAGGAAGTCCTGTCTTATATGCTTTTGGGGAAGTATTGAGTGCATTTATCAGCTGAGAATGAGGTTGGCTAGCTTCTCAGGGTGGTTGAGCAAGTAGATTTGTTAGCTTAGAAGGAATTCAGGTTAGCTTGTTTTCCATAGATGTTCTAACCCTCTGCTATGTTATCTATGTCATCAGCAGCAGAGGGTGTGGCTAGCAGTAGCAGCGGCAAGGAAGTCCACAGACACTGTCTACAGATAGAACAGATGTCTAGCAGATGGCAGGCAGCTGCTGCTGCTTCAGAGGAGTTGACTTAGGGGAAGTCAGAGAAGCACCTGCTCTCTCTCCCAAAGAATTTGGGCAAAGGAGCAGGAAGAAATTATGTGGGAAGGGAGGCAGGATGGCTCAAAAAGCAGGGATGCTGAGAGGGATATCTCCTTTCCCATAGATAATTGATTAGTTAATTGATATGACTGTCATTATTTTCTACCAACTTTATCCACATATTTTAGATCCTCTGGAGGACATAAGAATATAACACACAAAGAGATGCAAATATTCTCCTTATTGCTTTATAGGATACAGAGTTCATCTCACACAGTATCCTTGACGAAACTTGACACAAGACCAAATGGGTTAGCATATAACTGTTTTGCTTATGGCAACAGCCATATTGAAGTTCTGAAATGGATCTTTAGAGACTGGCATCAAACTCTTTTCAAAAATAAAATTAAAAAAGGGTAAATGACTAGTAGTCTAAAGTTTTCAGTTGGAAACATAAAAGAAAAGCACACAGGTGGTACGTGTATAGAGGAGAGTTGAACTTGTGGTTAATCACTGGGACTCAGGCCACCTGGGTTTCATTTCCAACTCTGCACACACTTCTTGTGTGATCTTGTGTAATCCCTTCTCAGTTTCTCTATCTTTAAAACAGGAATAATATTTCCCTTTCTCATAGGGCAGTTGTGAAGATTAATTCATTAATGTTTGTGAGGTGCTTATATACTACTCTGAAGAGTGCCATATAAAAGACCCTTAAACATCTTTGAAATCCTTTAACAAAAGTATTTAATTAAAAATCCATTTATGAGTACTATATATTCAGCTGTTGTGATGGACAAGCAATTAACTAATTATTTTTATGGCAGGGTTGTCTATGACAGTGATGCTGTAACCATCAGAGCAAAAGAATCTAGGGGAAGGGGCAGAGACTGAAACATGTCAGTATGGAAATTGACTAGAGGATGTTATTCATAGGTGTGGAATTTTGACAGTATTGATTTTCCTTATCTAACTTGTAAACATGATATAATTCCCTGGCTCATATTCCTCTCAAAATGTTGGCTTCATTTCATTTTCTTAACCCAAACGTGAAACTATTAGAAAAAAATGAAGGCTTCTTATATCAAGCTTTTTTTTTTATAGATTGTTATGGAAAAGAAATGCCAGTGCCAGTTTAAACATTTCCATGGAAGCAGAAAACTCATATGTTTATTTTATGGATGCAGCTGTGTTCCTGTCAACAGCTGTGAAGTTGTAAAGAAATTATTTCCCATCCATTTCAGTTGGGAAAGCATTCCAGTTTGAAAGAAGTATTTAAGACAAGCTTCAACAAGTTTAAAAACTGAAATTTTGTTTGGGTATAACTTTCTAGGAAAATGGGATTTTTTACTGTTTTTAATAAAAATAACAAAGGATGAATTCTGTAAAGTTTTGTGCCTTGGTACATGCTGGAAAAAAGTAAGTTTCTAGCATGCTAATTGTTGCCTTATTCTAACTCCAAATGAACAAATGACATTGAAATAAAGTGAGCTTTCTAAATAGAATCCTTTAGACAAGCTATTAAGATCAATGCACATATCATTTAAAATACTTTGAACATTTATGGTATACTCCTTGCAAAATCTGAGTGCTTTATAGATATTCAAGAATTATGCCTCATAGCATCCATGCAAGGTAAGTATTAACCCAATTTTAGTAGAAAAACTGAGGCAAGGAGACACTGAGTCTTGCCTGTGGTCACACAGAAAATTTGAGGCACAGTTGGGAATGGAACCTAGATTTCTCAACTCCCAAAAGATCATTCTTCCTTCTTAATAGCAATGACGCATTGAATTTACATACCACCAGCATTGTGCCTAGCGAAGGAGTGAGATCCCCTGATCCTGGGGTCATTGGGCACTGGCCCACGTGGCTAGTACATGACAGACAGCCTTCAGGCTTTTGGGGATCTATTGGACATAGGGTGTACCGGCTATGCCCTCTTTTCCCAAACTTATTTATCTAGGTATTTATATGGCCTTCATGACCATTGTGTCTGAGTATCTTGTGGGCTGACCCCTGAGGGAATCAAGCACCCAGTCTACCTGTGGCAGGCTCTGCTAAGGAGAATGAGCCAATTCAGATCCACCTATAGCTGAGCGATACTTCATGCAGTAAGGAGCACCTTCAGTCAGGAAGCCCCAGAACAGAGGAAGCTCCTGAGGAGAGAGAGGAAGTTACTCCCATTGGTGTCTCCCTGGAGAAGAGAAGCTCATAGGGAGAAGGAATGGGCCCAGAGAGAAAGCGTTCCCAGGCAAGGGACCAGAGGAGCTCAGAAGAACTGAGCATGGGACCTCCTGGGGATGTATGACGGACTGGCAGAGCAAAGAGGAATGCACTGTCAAGGGAAGAGTGGCATACAACCAAATGCCCCACAGAGGCCCAAGCTCCAGGCAGGGAATTCAGCCTGACGGTGCTTCAGGGCAAGTCCTAAGATTGATTAATCCAGGGCAGAGAATTTGCGATGGAGTGGCTTACTGAAGATTTTATTTGTTTTCATATTATACTTTTCTGACAAATAAATGAGACCCTCCAAAGAGGGCGCTCTTTAATAGTAGAAAAGCTTGCTTGGACTCATTTATACCATGGGTGAGGGGAAACTGAGCCAGTTGCTCACCTGCAGTGCCATGCCTGACCACTCGTGCTGTGCTGGGGTGACCTCAATGGCATTACACTAAGCCTAGGTATATTAGTGATTTTATCCTCACAACATCCTGGTGAGGTAGGGAAGTATTGTTATTTCTACTTTGCATATGGATAACCAAGGCATAAAGAAAGTAAGTGATATTTCCAGGGCAACAAAAGAAGTCTATGGGAAGGAAGTCTAGAAATTAAACTTAGATCTCCAAGTACCTTAACTACAAGACTGTCCAGGAAAGGGATAACATAGAAGCCAAAGATCTCTCTAGTCGAAACAGGGGAAAGCTCAAGTGTTCAGATCAGTTAGTTTAGGGCCCCTTTGTGATACTGGATGAGGACAAAGTGACTAGGGCCTCAGTCTGCTGCTTAGAGGGAAGAATTTCATTAAAGCCCAAAAATTAAAATGCTGATTATAAATATTTTATAAAAATTTCTGACACCCCATCTGCCTAGAAAATTAGCAAAAATAGATTTTGTAAAAACTACACCATATATTTAAATAAACACACAACATGAGCTTTTCCTAGTGAAATCAATGGTAAAGAATTTTTTTTCTCTTTTGCTTTCTGTAACTCCTTTCATAATGACAAATACATGGTTGTTTCTGTAGAACAAGTGGGTTTTTCCAGTATATAACTGGAATGTTTTATTTTAACAGGCCTTTGTCATTGTTGGTAAAGCAAGAGTGTGGGTTCTGTAATTTAGAAAATTTCTGAAATTTTCTTTTAAGCATGTAGTAATACATGAGATTTAAAGTTTGGACAATTGGCATACATTTAAACTTTTTATTGTATGGGAGAAAATTAAAATCCCAATACATGACTGCGTCACAGTTTGACGCAAATGCTGTCAGGCTGGGTTGTATGTTATAGAAATAACCCAGTGATCAAATCTGTCAATGAATTAGTGAATTACTTCCAAATTGTAGTAAAACAAGAAACTAACTAACTATGCATTCTACATTAAAAATCGTAACCTGCAAGGAGCAGGGTTTTCAGAGAAAAAAAAAAGCTTTGCTTTGACTGTTACACATTTAAACATATATGGTATACGATGGCTTATTTGAAAATATCATTCCTAAATTCCTAGTACCATACAGATTGCATTTACTGTTCTCTCCCAGTACTGAATCAAATGAGTAAGAATCGGAAAAGACAAGACAAATCTGTGAGTGTTTGATATAGTTTAATTTTAAAAAATCTTATTTAGCACTAGATTATTTACATGGATGTCGGATGCTAAAAGTGGCTAAATAAGGTAGCAGTAGCTTCTCAGGACAAACTGAAAATTCCTATAAATAAAAATGTTCTGCTGTCAGAAAAGTGATATTCTTTCTTTAAGTATCATATTCAGATTAAAAGGGGTAAAATCAGAAATCCTTTCAACTGTACAGTAAATCCTGGACATATGGGCCTCAATCACAAGGCTTCTAAATATATGCAACAACTGTTTAAAAATCTCATCTTCACAGTAACGTGCTACCAATGTTTTATCAAGGTGGTCTCTCAGAAACTTTCTCCCTTACACCCAGATCCAGCAAAGCACTTAAGCATGCAAGTAAACCATTTGAAATAATGGGGTTATTCATGTGCTCCCATAGGAGCTGCTGCATACATTGATTTTAATTGTCCATATAAGGCCAGGTCTACACTACGGAGTTAGGTCGATGTAGGCAGCTTACGTCAACCTAACTCTGTAAGTGTCGACACTATATTGCTCCCACCGCTGTAATTCCCCCACTACACCAACCTAATAACTCCACCTCCACGAGAGGTGTAGCACCTAGGTCAATGTAGGTAGGGTGACACAGTGTCTGTATAGACACAGCACTATTTACATCGCCTGTCAGCTCTGCGCCCTGCCTGGCGCTGAGAGCCTTGGCTCTCATCTTGGCACAGAGCTCCCACCTGCCTGGTTCTGAGCACCCGGGCTCTCAGCTCCTCATGGAGCTCCCAGCTGGGAGCCTGGCTGCCAGGCACTGAAAGCTCTCAGCAAACTCTCCTGGTGAGGACATGCACTTAGGGTTGCCAACTTTCTAATTGCACTAAACGAACATCACTGCCCCACTCCTGTCCCAAGGCCCCACACCTTCCCACCCCTTCTCTGAGGCCCCACCGCTGCCTTGTCCATCCCCACCGTCATCTGGGTTGAGGCCAGAAATTAGGGGTTTAGGGTGCAGGAGGGGGCTCCAGGCTGGGGCAGGAGGTTGGGGTGCAGTCTCTGGGGCAGTCAGGGGATGAGGGTTTTGGGGTGTTGGAGGGGGCTTCGGAAAGGGGGGATAGAGCCGAGGGGTTTGAAGTGTGGGAGGGGGCTCTGGGCTGAGGCAGAGGGTTGGGGATACAGGGGAGGTGTGGTCTGTGGGCTCTGGGAGGAAGTTTGGGTGCTGGAGGGGGCTCCGGGCTGGGGCAAGGGGTTGGGGTGCGGGCTGCAGGAGGAACCTCAGGACTGGGGCAGGGAGTTGGGGTGCAGGGTGGGGGAGAGGGCTCAGAGCTGGGGCAAGGTGGCAGTGCTGGAGGGGGTGCGGGCATCAGGAGGGAGTTTGGGTGTGGGAGGGGGCTCCGGGCTCGGGCAGAGGGTTGGAATGCGGGAGAGGGTGCTGGAAGCGGGCTCTGGGCAGCACTTACCTCGGGAGGCTCCCCGGAAGCGACGACATGTCCCTCAGCTCCTAGGCAGAGGGACCAGGCAGCGCTGCACAGTGCATACTGCCTCCACAGCTCCCACTGGCCGCAGTTCCCAGCCATTGGGAGCTGCAGAGCTGGTGCTCATAGTGGGGACAGCGCGTGGAGCCCCCCTGGCTGTCCCTCCACCTAGGAGCTGAGGGACATATCGCTGCTTCCAGGAGCCATGCAGAGGCAGGTAGGGAGCCTGCCAGCCCCGCCAACTGGATTTTTAATGACCTGGTCAGCCATGCTGACTGGAGCCGCTAGGGTCCCTTTTCAACCCAGCTTTCCAGTTGAAAACCAGACACCTGGCAACCCTACATGCATTACTGACAGAAGGAAGGCAGTGTGGACATGAAAAACTGCAGTAATTACTGCGGTATCTGTAAGTCGACCTAACATAGGTCAACTCAGTAGTGTAGTGTAGATAAGACCTAAATCCATAGAAAGGTTTGTACTTTGTTCTCATTATATAAAGAGAATATTGATCATATAGCAGAGTGTTCAACTTATATACTTTGAAATGGATTGTGGTGTGGGAAGCCCTTTTAGGGTGGTCTGGAGTATCTTCCCCAGGAAAGTTTTGTTTTGTTAAATGTTTGATACTTGGCGCAATCTGGTTCACTCCAGAACCAGATTGCTCTCTTAAGAAGTGTTTTTGAGTGCCAGTCTTCTCTGGCAGGAGTGATTTAGCAGTGTCCAGAGAGGGCGATGAACTCCATTATGAAATATCTCTATCTCAATGTTTTACTCAATCTGGTATCAGATTTGTAAAAGGGAGCAGCCCCTAAGAGCCTCATTGTTCAGCAAATTACCGATTCCTAATCTACATTAAATACTTTGACACTACTAACTATATATAATCTATGAAAAACAAAATGCCAAATGTTGGTGCCTTACACTGAGCAGTGTGATAAATAGGTATTCCATACAACATTCCTTTCATTACCAAATGACTATTGTATCTAGGAAGCTAGTAAAGGTGTTATATGGCTTTTATTAATAGAATTATGATCTGTGTGGAATGTGAGTTGAGAAGATGCCTTGTGCTTATTTTTCTCCCCTACCATCTGTTGCTAAATGATGTTATCAGTTGCAAATTGTTAGAATAGGGTAGTAGGAAAACATTACTCTGTTTAATCATTCACTATGGTTTAAAAGCAGTCAACCTTTCCAGACAGTGCATCTCCAAAAATGAACAACAACATTATTTCTGATTTATGACCATAGGGGAAGGAAAGGTGCGAACATACCTTAAAACTACTTTGCATTCTTATGATCCTGAGAAGAGCTGGGGCGGGGGGCGGCTCCCAGTTTAAATCAGAGCAGTCTCAAGGATGTTCTAACTTTGCCTCCTTGGCACTTAGGTTTACAAAGAAAACCTTAAAAACGTGAACTGAGTGTAAACTGATTCAGCCTAGTCTACCTGATTATGCAGAGCCTGATGCAATCACTCTGAAAAGTATGAATAAACTCCATTCATCTCAGTAGAATGTCAACTTTTAAATTTTCATTGTTAGGTTTCTGTTATGCAGAGAGGTACTGGTGAGTGCTTGGATCACAAATCTCTTGGAGATTACATGTGAACAGCACCCTTCAATTAATCTGCTTTCACAAGATAGTCATACATTTTCAACCCAAAATTCTGCAGTGCATTAACATTTTAGGGGCACCTAGTTTAATGTAAAAACTAACCTGCAAAGAACTCCAAAAGAGAAACCAAAGAACCCACAGCCAGAAAAAATATAGCGTGAACCGAAAAATAACTGTGGAAATCTCCTACTTTAACTTAAAAAGAACACAAGTACTTGTGGCACCTTAGAGATGAAGTGGGTTTTAGCCCACGAAAGCTTATGCTCAAATAAATTTGTTAGTCTCTAAGGTGCCACAAGTACTCCTGTTCTTTTTGTGGATACAGACTAACATGGCTGCTACTCTGAAACCTACTATAACTTGTATCTGCAACTGCAGCTCTGACCTTTCTGCCCCAGTATGTGTCATGAGTACAGATGGTAAGAGATTTTTCATCAAAGCGGTTTTGCCTCAGAAAATGCTATTTTGAATCAATACAATTTTTTCACAAAACTCATCAATTTTGGCAAAAATTTCTGATGAGACAAAAAAAAACTTTTAATTTAGGAAAATTTCATTTCAGAAAAATTTCAAAATCTTGTTTCAAAATAAAATTTCATTTTGAAATTTATTTAAACTTGTATTTAGTCTTATTATCTTTACATTATTCCATGTCATCAGTAGTAGTACATGTCATATCATGACATTATGAAATGATGTCAGGTCATAATATACACTACTAATGGCATGTTGTGAAATGTAAAAAATAAAATACAATAATTTTCAAAATGTTTCTGAAATGAAGTTTTCCTAACCTAGCATTTTTGGAATTTCCATTTTGTTAGTAACTTGAAAATATTATGGTTTTGTTCAGATCTGGGATGAAAACAAATTTTGATATTTTGAAATTTCCCATGAAACAGAAATTCCAAGTTCAATCAGCTGTAATCATGAGCCTGTTTCCTGATGCAATCATTATAAAAGTAGAAGCCTCTCCCCATCCCACCACACAGTTCACAGCTGCTGAATTTATATTCACTGGTGAGTTTTCAAACATTTACAGCTATTAATATTGCTTATATATTCTAATTAAGTGACCTCTTCTGTAGTAGTCTAAGGAAATAGTAAAAATATGGCTTCAGTTTTCCCTTAACAGATAGCTATGCTGCTTCTAACTTCAGCTATAGTTATCAAACCCAACCTTAACCAAAAAATTGGGGGGGAAATGTTTTGGGTTGACCCAGAATGGATTTTGTTTATTTGTTTGTTTTTCTTGGCAAAATGAAAAACACAAATAAAATGAAACATTTTGTTTAACCTAAAATGAAATATGGTGTTTTTTATCCCTTTAAAAATCATTAAATCTAGCTACATTTCAAAATTTTAGAATTTCTTTTGATTTTTCAGCTGAAACTGTTTTCCAAATTCAACTATTTGCAAATATTTTGTCAACCCAAATTTGCATTTTTTGCAAACTGTTTGTCCAAAAATTATGCTCAGCTCTACATCAATCGCATAATTTATTTCTCTTTCCCCAATTGTCATTTCTTGCTTTATTCTTAGCTTATGAGCTCTTAAAGGAAGGACATTCTGTTACTTTATATCCAGACAGTTCCTAGCACTGCACTGTAGGCACTTGTTAAGGAAAAGTTAGCACATGTGACTCCATTTTGGTTTGGGGCCCACCATTGTCTAAAAGCAAGCACATCATGCACCAGGAGGAGTGTTCCTTAGATACTGCATTCTTGTGAAAATCCTCCTCCTTGTCTCCAGCCTGCCTTGACTCCCGGTATCTGTTCTTTGTCTGTCCCTAACTCCCTGTCTCCTGGCCTTTGATGTGAGGCCTCCCATCCTTATAATAAAAGTTACTGATGCATCGCTTTAGGACCATGCTGTGTAATTAACATACTAGTTTAGCACGAGGAATGCACCAAGCAGGGATAGGTGGTAGATAAGGGAAGGGTTTGTCTATTGGCTAAGGCTTCCGATGCACGAGGGCAACATGCTTTGCTAAAAGGTATATAACCTTTGTATAATCTGTATTCGGGGTCCCCTCCTGGCTAGCAGCAGGGCACCAGGATCGATCGTCATAAACTTAGTATCTTTGGGAACTCTGCAGTTGTGGACTTTGTTTATGTGCCTCAGCCTAGATTCAAACTGTGCGTGACCTATCAGGTATAATTCGTAGCATTTGTGTGCGTGTCCTACCAGGTGTAATTCATAGCATTTGTGTGTGTGTCCTACCAGGTGTAATTCGCAGCAGTTGTGTGCGTGTCCTATCAGGTATAATTCGTAACACGCTACAATAATAGAAATAACTGTTAGCTAAATTTTCATAGGTACTGAGCACCTGAGCTCTTATGTACTTCAGTGAAGTCAACAGGGATCTACAAGAATGCAACAATGTGCCCTCAGACAGTCACTTTCAGGATTGGGGTTTAATACTTTTTTTTTTGTAGATGACCAGGCTAGTCAGCATTCAGCAAACTTTAGTTCATTTGCATGCTGCCATAAATTGTTTTGTTTTTCTGGTTACATCTTTAAAATGTAGTCTAAATGATTGTGATGCAAAGCCTTATCATTTTATTTGCTAACGAGCAGTGGGATATTTAACAATTAAATTGACAAAGTACGTTGTCAACATCTTATATAACTGATGAAGGAATCATAAGAAAACACAAACTATTAAAATGTTTTTGAGTACAGAAAAATAAAGAATGTATATTCTGGGATAATTTCAAGAACAATATTAGCAAATAGTTAAATGAAAACATAGTGTAATGCAGGAAGGTGCTAATGGCTGCCATTGAGCAGGTCTTTGATCTACAAATCACAGACCTGGTTAAAGTCAGTGGGTGTGCTAGCTACCCTTTGTTCTGGCTAAATAAAGGAACAGTTGAGCCCCTTTAACTAATGACACAGCTGAAAACAATAGAAGCCACTGCCTAAGGTAATGGTCCACAGGACAAAGTCTGATGAGAAGTTCAGTTGTCTAGGATCAGGGGTTCCCTGGTTGCAGCAAAACTGTGTAAGAGACTTTCTGGATAGGAATCAGGAGTTGTTCTCCCTATCCAGCAGAGATATAGGGTGTACTGCACTGGTCCAACGTAAGACTGCTGCTTCGGGAAACGAGCCCATTAAACAGCCACCTTATTGTTAACCAATTGCAAAAAGGGAAAGGGCTTTACCAGCCACTGTAGAAATTTATCAGGAAGGCATAATTGACCCTTCAACTAGTCCTTGGGCCTTACCCATAGTTCTGGTTAAGAAAGAGATGGCAGCACTAGATTCTGTATGGACTATAGAAAACTAAATGAAGTATTCTTTATCCATTACAGTGAATGGATGATACCTTGGATGCTGTAGTAGGTTCAGTCTGGTTTTCCACACTGGATCTTAAAAGTGATACTAGTAAGTGGAAGTGGATCCAAAGCACAGGGAAAATACTGCTTTCGCACAAGGACAAGGCCTGTGACCACTTAAAATTATGGCTTTTGACTTGTGTCATGCAGCAGACACATTTGAGAGGTTTTTGGCTAAGGTATTGCATTACATATTATTATACTTAGCCAAGGGCGCCGGACCCTTCATAAACGGGGGAGGGGCATGAGGCCCAGCCCCTCTGTGACCCCACCCCAGCTCCCCCTGCCCCCTAGCCAGGCAAGAAGCCAGAGCCTGGCTGGAGTAACACACACCCAGCCTGCTGTGGGGAGCCTCAGACCCTCCACCTGCCCTGGGTGGGAGGCCCAAGAGCAGTCCCTGACCCATGTCCCCACCCATGGTAGGTGAAGGGTCCGGGGCAGCTCTCACCTCAGCCTAGCTCCGGCGGTGGCAGGGACTCAGGGGGCTGAAGAGCAGCAGCTGGGCCGAGGTAAGAGCTGCCCAGGGGGCCTGGGCCACTGTGGGGAGCCCCGGACCTTACACCTGTCCTGGGCAGCGCACCCCAGTGGGCAGGAACACAAGCCAGGGGTTGCTCTTGGACCCCTCACCCCCTGCCCAGATGGGCTGGAAGGTCTAGAGCTCCGCACAGCTGCCCAGGGTCCCCAGGCGGCTCTTACCTTGGCCTGGCTCCAGCTTTCAGCTTGGGTGGAAGAGGAGGGGAAAGGGGCTGGCGCCTGCCCTGAAATGTGGACAGGCCAAGCTCTATAACTTTCAAAAGTGGGAGGTCCATGGCCCCAACTGGCCCTCCTGTTCCAGCGCCCTGTACCTAGATCAGCAGTTCTCAAACTTTAGCAACCTGAGGACCCCCATTTTGATTAAAAAAAAATTGGGGACTCCCAACCCCCAGCCTCAGCCCTTGGCCCACCCCCTTCCCTGAGGCCATGTCCCTGCTCACTCCATTCCCCCTCCCTCCGTCGCTCCCTCTCCCCTACCCTCACTTTCACCAGGCTGGGACAGGGGGTTGGGGTGCAGGCGGGGGTGAGGGAGGCTGTGCTTACCTTGGGCAGCTCCCAAAAGTGACGGGCACATCCCTCTGGCACTGGCTCCTGGGCGGGGGGGCCAAGGGGTCTCTGCGCGCTGCCCCTGCCCACAGGCACCGCCCCTGCAGCTCCCATTGGTTGCAGTTCCCGGCCAATGGGAGCTGCGGAGTCGGCACTCAGGAGGGGGGCAGCACACGGAGACCCCCTGTCCCACCCCATCCCCCCGCAGGGCCGTAGGGACGTGGTGATCGCTTCCGGGAGTGGCATGGACCCAGGGTCTCCGCGCCTCCCCCTCCCTCCCAGTGCCTCCTTTACTCTGGGGAACAGCTGTTCCTTAGCATGAAGGAGGCGCTGGGAGGGAGGGGGAAGAGTTGATCTGCAGCGCCCGCGGACCCCAGTTTGAGAAACGCTGACCTATATAATATCGTGGTGCATGCTAAAACCTTTCAACAGGAATGGATACATTTACAAACGATCTGTGATAAGGCTAAGATTTTGTCACAGATATTTTTAGTAAAAGTCACGGACAGGTCACAGGCAATAAAGAAAAATTCACTGAAGCCTGTAACCTGTCTGTGACTTTTACTAAAAATATCCATGAGAAAATGGGAGCGCAGCCAGGCAGTTGTGGGGACCCGCTCGGAGCTCCAAGTTTCCCCTCCCACCTGTGAGCTCTAGGGTACCCCCACCAGGCAGCTGGGGTACCCTGCAGCTCCTGGCCAAGGCAGGCTGAAGTCACGGAGGTCACTGGAAGTCACGGATTCTATGATTTCCATGACCTCAGAGTAAAAATCATAGTCTTAGTGATAAGTTTAAGACTGCCAATCTAAAACAGAACCCAAAGAAATGTGATGTGTTCCAAAAAGAAGGAACCTATCTTGGACACACAATCTAAATTCCCACCACTAGCAAGAAAACTGGCTGGCTGTCCACCAGGATCTGCAGAGGGACTCTACTGCCTGCTTCTGTTCCTGCAGTTCAACCAGACGCCTCAACATGTCTTCTTGGTCCCTCATAATCCTAAGCATCTTATCCTGTGCCACATGCTTTTGCTCATTGGAAGCTTTCCTGCTCTCCATGTCCATGTCTAACTTCTCGGACAGTGAAATCCTCCATGCTCTCAGCTCTGTGTCAGCTATCCCGGAGACATTCATTAGCTTGGTGAACATGTCCTCCCGCTTTCTTTTTCTCCTCCTTCTAATCAGCGAAAGTCTGCTTTCAGGTGTTGATGACATGCCGAAGGACACATTTCCAGCTGTCAGTCATGGGAAAAAATAAAGGTGCCATTGTACATGAATAAAATGTTTCCATAGCAAGGCCATTTTCATAAAAAAAAATCCCTTATTACTCTAGGTGCAAGCCATAACATAATCAGAGTCCATAACTGTTCACTGTGCCGTTTTGCTGCTCCAGCCCTGGTGAATAAGCCCCCCCCGGGTCCTGGGTGAGCACACTTTTAATGAAGTTTACGGCAGGCTTATGTCGGGAGTAGAGGTAGCTAGTCAAACAATGGCCCTTCCCCACAGCACCACGGGAAGTTGTTTATGAACAGGGCTGGGGGGAACGTTTTCACTCCCAAATTGTGGAATCTCTCATGTGGGGCCATCCATTTTAAACTACTTGCCAACCCATGCAGAGCACAGTAAAGGCACATAAGTAGCCGCGTGGTTTGGTGATCCGGAATGTGCGGGTGTGGGGTGGGTCTACATGTCCTTTTTTTCTTTTAAGAGCACTTTTAATGAGAACTTCCCTTATTTCCCCTTGGTGACCTTATGTGATATCAGTCTCCTGAGGGTAACAGAGGCAGAAAGGAAGGAGATGCTGCAAGTGTCTGGGTATAGACACTTACGATGCTATGCTGTGTACCGCAAGAATGTCAGCAGAATTAATTCAGGAGTTGCGTGGGAAAGTGTCCTACCATGGTGGAAGAAATAAGACTGCCCTGCCCAGAAACCATCTGCAAAGGATTGCAGAGTATCTCTATGAAAGTTTCCTAGAGATAGCCATGGAGGATTCCTGGGCTATCCCAGTCCACAAAAACAGTCTTTTCCAGGGGCCACCCTCTGCATAGCTGGAGCAGCCTCTTGTAAGCAAAGAACCACAGCACCTCGCTTTTTCTGCAGTAAACATGCAATACCACCGAATGTGTGTGCCTGCTAAAGTTTAACTGGACTTTGATTGTAACTGTTTTCTCACCAGAGGTGCCTTCCCCAGCATCACGGTCGGCCACCATGATGTCCTGTGACCCACAGGGCTCCAGGGTTAAAAATATTTCCTGGCTCTCGGGGAGAATGGATCCATCGCTCACCCGTCTCCGATTCTCCTCCTCACTACCTTGCAGTTGACCCATGAAAATCGAATTAAGCACTATGTCTCTTGCAGAGGTGGATTATAGAAGTCGACATTAGAGGCAATTTAGGTCGGTGTAAAGGACCTGGTAGTGTAGACACATACATTAACAAGTCGACATGACGCGGCTTCCTTCTACCTAACTTTCTAGTGTAGACTAGGCCTAAGTATGGCCCTGAGAAGATGCAGAGAGACAGAACTCCTCAGGGCACAAAACTGACTGGAGAGGCTGACTGCTGTTGCTGCTGTTTGCTTGTACTGTGTTCAGGAAAACAGGACTGTATATATATTCTTTGTAAATAAACAGGATTTCACCAAGAATATACCTGACTTCTATCACCATTTCTGCTCTTAGAAGTAATCCTGCAAGGTCCCAAATACTGGCAACTGCTGAGGCCAAAGGAGCAACAATATCTACACACACGATAACCAAGGTTGCATATTAGTGACACCCATGTCTTTCCTGAAAAAAGTCATGGCAGTCCACTAATGAGCAATACTTTTTCCATGATTATTTTCATACAAAAGTGGCTCAATTATGTCAATTTGGTGGAATATGAGATTTTAAAATGGGATAAAACTTTGTGTGCTATGACTTTTCGTTTTCTTTTGTAACTAGAATCATGACTTTACACATTTTTGCCCTGAAAAATAACCAACCTTGGGTACACTTCACCATGAAGAAGGGGAAAACTAGGCATAATCATCTAAACTTATAGGCCTTGGCCCTGCAAACACTTAACTAGTTAGTGCTACATACCTGAGCAGTCCCATTGAATTCAATGGGACAACTATGAGAACAAAGTAAGCATGTGAATGTTTGGAAGATCAGGGCCAAAGTTAAAGAATAATCCAGTTAATGGGAACTTTATAATAGACCTGATCCTTCTCTCATTGAAGCCATTTTTTGAAATGAGAGTTTTACCATTGACTTCACTGGGAACAGAACTTAAATCTTATTTTAGGACATTAACTTTGCTATTTGAAATGGATGACTCAGAAAAGAAAAAGTATTTTTAATTTCTTATTCACATTTGACTTCTAGAAATAGAAATTTGTTCAGTCTGTGACTACTGTAATTTATACATGCATGTTTATTTTTTGGAAACTCTGATGCTGAGCACCCAGATGAAGCTCAGAAGTCCCAAAGCAACATATGTTACACATTTGTTATTTTTAACTCAGAGACTACCTTCCATTTTTTTAACAAGAGACCTGCTCTGTTTACCACAGCCCCTCACTATCTATCTCCTTTCATTAAAACAAATCCACTTTCACCAAATTTAACATCACTAAACTTAAATTACAGAATTCAGTCACATTCTCCCCCACTAACCTCCTGGGAATAATTATTTTTTTAAATTAACCCAAAATCACCGTTAAAGTTGTGTTGCAGACAAGAGCTAAGAAATCCAAAGTTAAGGACGACATATTGTTCTGAACAAAAAACAATGTTATATAAAATAACTGCTCAGTGCAACAATGTGAATTAAGGACATCATTATCCTTCACCTTAAATATACATGTTCTTTGAGGCCTTTTTTTGGGTCCATCAACTAGTGACATATAAAAAAATAAACTGAAAAATAGAAAGTCCATCACGTGGAACCATACTGACACCCCCCCACACCCCGCCCAATGGATCACTTGCAGAATTGGGACCTTTAGATCAGCACAGACCTCTTTGCCATTTGAGCTAACAGTCACTTTCAGCAATAGTAAATCATTATCCGATATGGACCAGCCATATAGGAAGATGCAACCCGTATTTTGGCAGTGGATTTCACAGATGTTTGCTGATAGCAAAGGAACAATAAGACTCAGGACTCTTGAGTTCAATTCCAGATTCTGTAGGGGAGTCTGCTATGACAGTTAACTATTCTTACCCTATTCCTCCAAGCCTGATTCCTTCTACCCCTATTCACTCCAGCCTGACCCAGTCCTCCTCTCTCACCCAGCTCCTGTTTCAGTCCCTCACAAGCTCCTCACCCCACTGCATTCAATTCAGCATACTTCCTTTCCCTCCATGCTACATGAGTGCTTGGAGTGACCCCAGACAGATATAGGAGCAATTGCAGGGACACATCATCTCTGAAGTCCTGAGCTGAGCAGGAGCATGGTCATTCACTCTGTGGGGATGCTGCAGATGCAGTCTGGTGGGCACATAGACTGTGGAGATAGAACCTGCTTAGTACAGATGGACTCTTTGGAGAATAATGCTGCCAAACTAACAAATGTTTGCTTGAGCACATGCACACTGCAATTTTCAGAGGCTTACAACTTGGCCAAATGTGGGTGGATTTCTATGAGGATGCCAAAAAGCCCATCTCTGACACCTGGGTGACCTTCCTGCCAAATTTCAAGTCCCTATTCTAAAGCATAAAGATTCTAGAGTGTCTCAAAGAAATGGTTGTAATAATTTTAACATGGGCAAAGCAACATATTTTTGTTCTCAGAAATGTATGAACTGATTTTGTTGAATTGTTCTAAAAAACTTCCTGGGTCAGATACCTGGCATAGGAAATTTCAGCTCAATAGTTAAAGTTTAGGAGTATGTATGCAACTGAAAGTAGGGTCTTGTAATGGGAAGTGTTAGGCAACCTTAACTATAGGAGTCACTAGCAGAGCTGCCTATAATAATTCAGATTTATACAGTACCTCACATTAATCTACAATTTATAAACTATGTTTTCTAATAGATATTAGAAAGTCATTGCTCTGGAGCTTTCCTTCTTATACATTTTTTGTTATAAACTATATCAAACATATAAAGAGAGCTAACAATTAGATTTTCTGACCATAGTAGAACAGATTCTGCTACTCATACTCATAACGTGTGGAGCTTTTCACAGAGAAAAATTCTAGTTCAGGTAAGGATGGAAGAATATGGCCCAATATAAACAAACTAACACTGTTGTAATACGAGCTATCTTATATTGGGGGGAAAAATCACACACAACTTGGCTTAATGGAAATATTTTTTAAAATCACATGAGCAGTTAAGTGATTAACTACAACAAGAATAAACCAATGGCAATAAACTAAGATACAGTAATAAGTACACACATACCTTGCCCTTGAGGAATTCCATAAAATTCATCAGCTATCCTTGCTGCCTCTTTACGGTTCCCTTTTACAATGTAGAAGTGACTGAGGATGGCAAGGCTGATTTTCACAAAAAGTTTAAAACAAAAAAGTGAAAGTATAGTAAAGTAGACATTGGATAGTTGCTGGGCAAAAGGGCGACTTTCCTCTATGACAGTCATTGCTGCACCAGAGTGTTTGTCAGTGTTTCGGTACAATTCTCAAATGTGTTGATAAGATCATGTGGCTCCAGTCAGGCACTCCTCAGTGCCAGGAACAGCTGGTCCTGAGGAAAGAAAATATCAGCTGGTCATGATGCTTGCTGCTCAAAATATGAGGATTATTTATACTGTACATAGTATTAAGTTCACTACAGCTCGTGCTGACCTGATGGTATTCAACTGGAGCGGAATATCCACAGAGTTTCTGACATTGACAGTTTCCAAGATTCTTCCATTTAAAAGGTCTATTTCATTCCAGATTTTGCATTTTTATTTGTCTAGTTTTTTCTATTTTTACTTAAAAACCACTGTCAAAAGCATTATTTTAAGACTCATTTGTTACTCAGTGTTGCCAACAAAAGCTCTTTGTAACCTTGAATATGAAATCAATTTTCCTCCAGAAATGTTCTCTCTGTTCCTCATGTACATTTATTTGTTACTGTTAGGTTTCTAGGATATAGGACTGCTGCCATAAGTTTTTCTAATATCCTATCAGTAAAGCATTTTTTCTGAAATATATGGGCTTTGCAAACAGATAAGAAAATGAAAAGTAGAATAAATTTGGGCCATACCAGTTTAGTGTCTCTTTAATTCAGGAATGTCAGGAATAGTGACATGCTGCTCCAAAGTACCTGCTATGCATCTAGTATGTATGGTTTACATAATTTAACTGAAATAATAAACAGCTGACAGGAGAAACAAATTCTATATTGCTTTTACGGTTAGATCTGTTGCACAGAATATTTAAAAATTCACAGGAAAAAAACCCAGCAAATATACTATAGGGAATGATCCTGCACTGGCAAAGAGAGAAACTAGATGAGCTAATAAGTCTTTTCTATCTCTGATGTCTATGATACACATTTTTATTATGCTGTGCCATGTTATTTTATATCTGTGACGTGGCAGACTTACATCTTGACCTATTTTGAACACATTCCTTACATTCTTCAAAGATAACTGATTTGCTCATATAGTGTAAACCCATTACTCACACTGATCAGCAGTTCCATTACTGTGAGTAACTGCTCATGAGGAAGCAATGACTTCACAATGTGAGACAAACTGAAGATCAGCAGGATAGCTCAAGATTCTTCTATAAGAGAAACAATGCGAAAATAACATATGAGGATAGAACAGCTGAGGATCTCACCCTACTTTCTCTTTGTAAATTTTTGAATAAAAAAATGAATTAATATCTTTAAATGTGGTATGAAATTATCAACCCAAATATATACTGTAACTTCCTACTCTTTCAGAAATTTTAACAGAGGCCTTTTGTTAAATATATCAGGTCAGGTTACTCCTTTAATTTGCTCTAATTTGATGCACATAATACGGAGAGACTAATACCACTGACTGGAATCTGTCACACTGTAGTACGTGTGAACTTCCCCATATGATCTGCCAAGCTATATTAATCTTAAAACTGAAACACCTTTCTATTCCATTCCTGGCTCTTTTGCACAACAATTAAAAATCATACAGAATTCTATATGAATTTTAGAATGGTTGCAAATGTGGAGGAGAGACTAATGGCGTGATCCAAAGCCCACTCAATTCAATGTAAAGATGCCCACTGACTTCAGTGACCTTTGGATCAGGCCCTTAGGCAGAACCACCAAACACATTTTCAGATGAAACTCAAAATAGAATGTCAATGCATATTTCCAGAGGAAAAATGGCAAAATAATGTATCTACCATACCACCTAGCTCCCGGACTAAGTTGTTAAAGTGAAAAGTGCAATGGCTTCTGAAAAAGAGTTGCCAACTTTCTAATGGCAGAAAACCAAATGCATTTGCCCAGCCCCTTCCCCAAGGCCCTGCCCATGTCCTGCTCCTTCTCGGAGGCCCCGCCCATGCTCACTCCATCCCCCCCCCACCATTGCTTGCTCTCCCCCACCCTCGCTCACTTGCTCATTTTCACTGGGGCTGGGGCAGGGTGTTGGGGTGTGGGAGGAAGTGAGGGCTCCATTTTGGGGTGCGGGCTCTGGGGTGGGGTCAGGGATGAGGAGTTTGAGGTGCAGGAGGGGGCTGTGGGTTGTGGCCGAGGGGTTCAGAGCCTGGGAGGGGGCTCCAGGCTGGGGCAGGGGTTTGGGGCTTGGAAGGGGGCAAGGGCTTCAGCTGGGGGTGTGGGCTCAGTTGTGGGGCCTGGGATGAGGGGAGTGGGGTGCAGGAGGGGGCTCCAGGTTGAGGCAGGGGGTTGGGGAATGGAAGGGATATGTGCTCTGGGCTGGGGTCCGGGCTCTCGGATGGGGCCAGAAATTATGGGTTCAGGGTATGTGAGAGGGGCTCCAGGCTGGGGCCAAGGGATTCAGACTGCGGGAGGGGGCTCAGGCCTGGGGCAGGGGATTAGGGTGTGGGAGGAGGTTCTGAGCTGGGGAAAGGGGTTGGGGCATGGGAGCGGGTGTGGGGTGCAGACTCCGGGAGGGAGTTTGGGTGCGGCAGGGGGCTCAGGGCTGAGGCAGGAGGTTGGGACAAGGGAGGGTGCAGGCTCCATGCATCACAGACCTCAGGCAGCTCCTGGGAAGTGGCAACATGACTCTCCGGCTCCTAGGCGGAGGCATGGCCAGGAGGTTCCGTGTGCTGCCCCCAGGTGCCACCGCCCATAGCTCCCATTGGCCACAGTTTAAGCACCACAGTTCCCAGCCAATGGGATCTATGGAGCCAGCGCTCTGGGTGGGGGCAGCACATGGAGCCCCAGTGGCTGCCCCCAAGCCAGAGGGACATGCCGGCCACTTCCCGGGAGCTGTGCAGAGCCAGGCAGGGATCCTGCTAGCTGTGCTGTGCCGCTAACCAGACTTTTAATGGCCCGGTCAGCGGTTCTGACCAGAGCTGCCAGGGTCCCTTTTTGACCGGGTTTTCTGGTTGAAAACCAGACACCTGGCAACCCTGTTCTGAAATCTAATGTGTGAAGAAACCTCTGTGGGAAGTGGGGCGGGAGGAGAATGTCTGTTTGAGAATAAATGTCAAGCCCTTTCTCTGCTTGGGCTTTTAATTTTATCTTAAAGAGAGCAAAGTTTTATGTTTTTTTCTGAAGAAATTTGAATGTATGCAAAATCACAGGAATAATTAGAGAAAGCAATGTACAAATAATGCATTTTATATAGAAAATTATACTCTGAAAATATACTTCAGTTTCTTCTTAAAGTTTGTTCATAAATATTTCAGCAACCAGCTAGCATAAATATTGCTTTCCTAATAGTATAGTGAGAAGTGTCAGTGAGTATTTGGGAAACTGCCAGATGAAAATCCCTCTTTATATTTGGCATATTGTTATCTGACACTGAATTAAAGTGACATGTTTTCCATAGGGATAAATGTGCACTATGTTCCTAACCACAGCTGCCAATTTCCGCTTCAATCATTAAGAAACAGAAATTATATTTTCCTTAATCATACATCCAGTGTTTGATGTTTCATACTCTCTTCCTCACCTTTTCATGGTGTTATAAAGAATGTATTCAATCAGATAATCAGTACTTATCAGTAAGGCTGCGAGTCTATCATGGAAGTCATGGATTCCGTGACCTCCATGACTTCTGCAGTGGCTGGTGCTGGCTCAGCAGCAGCTTGGATGAGTGGGAGGGGGCTCAGGGCTAGGGGCAAGAGGTTGGGGGGCACTTAACTTGGGGTGGGGGGCTCCCCAGCGCCCACTGGCATGGCCCCCCTGCAGCTCCTAGGCGGTGGAGGGGCCGGGGCGGTCTCCGTGCCGCATGCTGCCTGCATCTGCAGGCCCCGCCCCCACAGCTCCCATTGGCTGTGGTTACTATTTAATGGGAGCTGCGGCAGCCGGCACTTGTGGCGGGAGCAGCAGAGCCCCAGCCCTGACCCCTGCCTCCGCTGCCTAGGAGCTGTAGGGATGCAAAGCCAGGTAGGAAGCCCCGCCAACCCCGTCAAACACCCCCTCTCCCTCAGCACCAGTGAGGGTCCTGGGTCACCTCCCCCAGCACCCGCGGCACCCCCAGACCCTCCCCCCACCCCACCCCCTGAGCACCTGCAGTCCCCCGCCCAAGTTTTAGTCAGGGAAGGTATTTTTGGTAAAAGTCATGGACAGGTCACGGGCCCATGAATTTTTGTTTACAGCTGTGACCTGTCCATGACTTTTACTAAAAATACCCATGACTAAAACGTAGCCTTACTTATCAGTACTTAAACAGTTCAATGGTCTGAAGCACTTCTGTTTTTCCAATTCTCCATTCAGAACAACGAAGAAGCACAATTTGCTGATGAAGAGGATTGTTTTCCTCCTGGTGGAGCTTTTTAGTTTACACTATACAGTTGCACCGCAGGTGTACTCTCTATCATCCCAGCTTCTCCCTAATTTCAAGCTCTACAAAAAACCAGAGTATTCTGTTAATAAGCAAAAATCCAACCACAATAGCTATTAACTATAGATGGAGCTAGTAGTGACATCTATAGTTAAAGTTGCCTAACATTTTCCATTATAACGCCCTGTTTAC
Source organism: Caretta caretta (assembly GCF_965140235.1). Taxonomy (NCBI): domain Eukaryota; kingdom Metazoa; phylum Chordata; order Testudines; family Cheloniidae; genus Caretta; species Caretta caretta. The sequence continues at coordinate 85,235,429 of NC_134209.1, forward strand.
AGGTGTTTGTAACTTTTCCAAATTTAAACTGTTGGCTTGGAATTTTCCATGCTGGAATTTTCCATGCTGCCTCAGACTGAATTTTCTGTGAAAGTCTCAGCAAAAGCAGCTTAGCTCATTGCAAGAATTACAGTTGTTTCAGTGAGAAACTCTACCACCTCCTTGCTTTAGAGCAGGGACTTGAAATTTGGCAGAAGATTGCCCTAGTGTCAGAGATGTCCCTTTTGTTCTCTCCATATATATTATGTAAAAATCCAGCCCAATTTATGCTCCTCAGAGTTGCAGTTCACACATGCTCAGTAGAGGTTTGTTATAGGCTGACAGCATTACTTGCTGAAAATTTTGTCTGCACTGAACATGTTCCACCCACCCCACCGCCCAGCTTCTACATACTTGCTGAACTAAACATGCTCCAACGGCATAGAACACCTGAACTTGCTCCAACCCAGAGCTACTGGGGCTAAGAAGAACTTTCCCTGCAATTGCATCTCTTGGCTACCAGGGTCTGCTGTGGCAGTCAGTACCAGAACTGAGAGGATGGAGACAGACTCTCTTGTGCTTTCAGTGCTCCCTCTCTTGGTCCTCTGGCTGTATGGTGGAAGGGATAACAGTCAGACTTGAAAAAAGAGGAGGAGATAGGAGCAGAGAGTGACAGATACTTGGAGGATAGGTGTAGAGAGGGACAGAGACTGGGACAGGAATCAGAGGTTTGGGAGCAACAGCATAGGGAGACAAGAACAGGAACTGCAGAGGAGGAAATGACCAGGAGCTGGGGGAGAGAGATAGGAACAGGGCAGGGATAGGCTCAGGGCAGGAGTGGAAGGATATGTGACCACTAGAGCACCTCCTCTACAGAACTTGGAAGTGAACTAAGGTGATCAGATAGCAAGTGTGAAAAATCGGGATGGGGGTAGGGGGTAATAGGTACCTATATAAGACAAAGCCTCAAATATCAGGACTGTCCCTAAAAAATCAGGACATCTGGTCACCCTAAACTGAACCAGGATTCATTAATCTCAACATTCCTTTTCTGTCTAGCAAATAGCTGTGAATCACTGAGATACCCACTACCAAAATATGTCTCATCTCCCTCTAGTCCACATAAAGGACAACAGCCTACTGCTGCTCCCAGATACTCTGTTAGTTTCTGTGGTAGATCTATGTAGCAGATCCTACTGATGAATCATGGAAGTAAATATGATTCCATTTGACAGAATTATTTTTAGTTTACTTTTCAAAAATTTAGTCTTTTTAAATGTAATTTTCTATGTTAAAATAATATTAAGGTGCAAAGTCAAGTATTCAAAACTTAGGAAATGCTAGAATTAAGGTTGCCTTTACAACCTTAATTTGTCCCCCTTGTGCATATGTACATACAATTTAAGCTTGCATCATAATGATGTATTATATTTTCCACAGGACCTCTGCCTCATTCAGAGTACAGGATGGACTGTGCTCCAGCAATGAATCAGGGTTTTGGAGTTAATGAGAGTGTTGTGTTTCGCCTTATTTGCTGCAAAAGCTGAAAGTGTGCAGGGAGACTACATTAAGAGAAAGTATGGTCTTATAGTTAAGGCTGAATGACACCTTGGAGAATTACACTTCCCTGGTTCTACCAGAGTTTCTATGAGATGCTGAGCAAATCTCTTAAACCACATTAGCCACTAATTCTGTGTTCCTCATTTTATGAGTGCCCAACTTCTAATATATGGGGCTAGATTTGCAGAAGTGCTAAACACTCACAACATTAACTGATATCAGTGGGAACTCTGCTCTGAACATATGTGCTGTAAAATGCTAAGCACCTTGAAAACCCTAAGTGTCTCCATTTGGACATTCAAGTTTCATGAACATATGGGACAATTTTGACCTTAATCTCTCCGTCTCAGTTCCCCATCTATAAAATGGGGATAATAATATCACCTAATCTCACAGAGGTTGTTCTGGGGATAACTTTATTCATGTCTGTGAAGCACTAAGAACACCATGGAACAGTGGTCACCAACCGGTCCATCATGATTGACTGGTCGATCCTAGAGAATCTCCGGCAGTGCAGCGGGGCTGCTGCTAAGGCAGGCTCCCTGCCTGCCCCAGCCCCACACAGCTCCTGGAAGCAGCCAGTGCAGCCCCGGGGGCGGCGGGGGGGTGGGGAGGGCAGGGATCGCCCTCCACATGCTGCTCCTGCCTCCAAGCATCGCCCCCAAAGCTCCCATTGGCCGGGAACAGGGAACTACGGTCAATGGGAGCTGTGGGGGCAGTGCTTGCAGAGAGGAATGCTGTGCAGAGCCACGTACCTCCCCCACTAGGGGCCGCAGGGGCACGTTGGCCCCTTCTGGGAGTGGTGTGGAGCCAGGGTAGACAGGGAGCCTGCCTTAGCCTCGCTGCGCTGCCGACCGGGAACTGCCCAAGGTAAGTGCCGCCCGGCGGAAGCCTGCACCCCAACCCCCAGCCCTGAGCCCCCTCCCAGAGCCAGCACTCCATGCCCCCTCTTGCACCCCAAACCTCCTCCTGCACCCCAAGCCCCCATCCCAGCCCTGAGCCCCCTCCCATAACTAGCACCCATTATCCCCTCCTGCACCCTGAATCCCCTCCTTCACCCCAAGCCCCAGCCCTGACCCCTCCCAGAGCCAGCATTCAAAACACCCTCCTGCACCCCAATCCCCTGCCCCAGCCCTGACCCCCCACTCAGAGCCAGCACCATGCACCCCCTCCTGCACCCCAACACTTTGCCCCAGCCTAGAGCCCCATCCTGCACCCAAACTCCTTCCCAGAACTTGCACCTCTCATTCCCTCCTGCACCCCAACCCCTTGCCCCAGGCTCAGCCTGAAACCGCCTCCCACACTGTGAACCCCTCGGCCCCAGCCCAGAGAAACACTCAGGAGGAAATTAATGAATTTGTATTCAGTGTAGGGCGTGGATGATGTGCATTAAATACAGTGTAGGGTTATACACCAGATGTCGAGGATAAAAATAAATTAATTACCCCATCCCTTCCCCACCCACCCCCCACTGACGGTGCAGGGAGCCTATGGGAAAAATAGTATGTGGTCATGAAATTAGACTGTATCATACACAAAATGGGGCTGAATTAAAAAAGTCGCATGGGCAATTGTAATTCTGGCATTTCCTAACCTTTGAGTGCTTGTCTTAACATTCTTTTAACATAGTTTTTGGGGTATGGAATTTATAAAAAGGTTGATCTAATCAGGTCATGTAATATAGCAGTATTGTCATTTGCAACATGAGTGACAGAAGTAATCAGTTTCAAATAGTGATCCTTGCATGTGTACTAATAAAATCATGAGTCAACTCTCGAGGGCCCTGAAATGTATTACTGATGAAGGTATCCTATAGGAGGTTCAGAGTGAATGATAAAACAGTACTTGTGGCACCTTAGAGACTAACAAATTTATTTCTAGTCTCTAAGGTGCCACAAGTCCTCCTTTTCTTTTTGCGAATACAGACTAACACGGCTGCTACTCTGAAACCTGATAAAACAGTATTGAACATCTATTCATTACTCCTTATGGACCAGAATATGATGTCTTCAATTCTACAGAATAATATCTTACTCCTCGATCAGTCTGATTGACTTCAATGGGCCTGCTCCAGGAATAAAGTACTACTTAACATGATAAAGGGGATCAGAATCTGGCCCTTTGTTTACAGATGAGCCTAGAATTAAACTTCCCTGAACTCTGAAAATATTGGGCACTGAGCTAGACTTTATGCTAAAAATCTCTGATTAGATAGTAAAAAGAAAAGGAGGACTTGTGGCACCTTAGAGACTAATAAATTTATTTGAGCATAAGCTTTCGTGAGCTACAGAAGTGAGCTCTAGCTCACGAAAGCTTATGCTCAAATAAATTTGTTAGTCTCCAAGGTGCCACAAGTCCTCCTTTTCTTTTTGAAGAAACTTAGGAGCACAAAAACACCCCGTATAAATATTCATTTATTAAAGAAAAATATTTCTCTGTTTTATGAGCTCTTTCCTCAGTTCTGGAAAGGTTTGTTCAATTGTAATTATACATAACAACAACGGGGGCCCTACTTTGTAATGCAATTACAGCTGCTCTGAGAATGCCAATTTTGCAGAAATGAGGCTCCTCAGACATTTTGCAAGTTCTTTAAAGATGAGCTTTAAATGTTGTTTAAATATTTTTGATACATAACTAAAAGGTTTGAAAGTCAAAATATCCACACAAAAAACAATGAGAACCACAAAAGGAGTTCTATACCAGTCATTTTAATTGCAAGCCTTCCTCCTCTTGATAGATTGCCTTGTTTTTTAAAGTCGTTGTTTCTTGACAAAGAGTTTGATCCTAGAACGTGCTAAGGTTCCTCAACTCCCCCTGAATCAGTCAATATCTAGCCTAGTAGGAACTGTTATCTCTGCCTAATGACTTACTGACTTGTATTTTATTATGTGTATGGGATGTTAATCCCTGATACTTAGCACCTTATCTTACTTATTTAATGCCATAGGAATGTGCTTCTCATTCACATTGATATATTTTCTTGCAGCTATTTCCTCTTTTGCTATATTTTGTTTTTAAGTGTTTCTCTTGAATATTGATAGGTTTCAGAGTAACAGCCGTGTTAGTCTGTATTCGCAAAAAGAAAAGGAGGACTTGTGGCACCTCAGAGACTAACCAATTTATTTGAGCATAAGCTTTCATGAGCTACAGCTCATTTCATCGGATGCATACTGTGGAAACTGCAGAAGACATTATATACACAGAGACAATGAAACAATACCTCCTCCCACCCCACTCTCCTGCTGGTAATAGCTTATCTAAAGTGATCACTCTCCTTACAATGTGTATGATAATCAAGTTGGGCCATTTCCAGCACAAATCCAGGTCTTCTCACCCCCCCCCCCCCCACACAAACTCACTCTTCTGCTGGTAATAGCCCATCCAAAGTGACCACTCTCTTTACAATAAGAAAAGGAGTACTTGTGGCACCTTAGAGACTAACCAATTTATTTGAGCATGAGCTTTCGTGAGCCACAGCTCACTTCATCAGATGTGTACCGTGGAAACTGCAGCAGACTTTATATACACACAGAGAATATGAAACAATACCTCCTCCCACCCCACTGTCCTGCACGGCTGTTCCTCTGAAACCTCTCTTTACAATGTGTATGATAATCAAGGTGGGCCATTTCCAGCACAAATCCAGGTTTTCTCACACAATGCCATCCACAGCCTCAGAAACAACTCTGACATCATAACCAAAAAGGCTGACAAAGGAGGTGCTGTTGTCATCATGAATAGGTTGGAATATGAACAAGAGGCTGCTCGGCAGCTCTCCAACACCACTTTCTACAAGCCATTACCCTCTGATCCTACTGAGAGTTACCAAAAGCAACTACAGCATTTGCTCAAGAAACTTCCTGAAAAAGCACAAGATCAAATCCGCACAGATACACCCCTGAAACCCCGACCTGGGATATTCTATCTACTACCCAAGATCCATAAACCTGGAAATCCTGGGCGCCCCATCATCTCAGGCATTGGCACCCTGACAGCAGGATTGTCTGGCTATGTAGACTCCCTCCTCAGGCCCTACGCTACCAGCACTCCCAGCTACCTTCGAGACACCACTGACTTCCTGAGGAAACTACAATCCATCGGTGATCTTCCTGATGACACCATCCTGGCCACTATGGATGTAGAAGCCCTCTACACCAACATTCCACACAAAGATGGACTACAAGCCATCAAGAACACTATCCCCGATAATGTCACGGCTAACCTGGTGGCTGAACTTTGTGACTTTGTCCTCACCCATAACTATTTTACATTTGGGGACAATGTATACCTTCAGAACAGCGGCACTGCTATGGGTACCCGCATGGCCCCACAGTATGCCAACATTTTTATGGCTGACTTAGAACAACGCTTCCTCAGCTCTCGTCCCCTAACGCCCCTACTCTACTTGCGCTATATTGATGACATCTTCATCATCTGGACCCATGGAAAAGAAGCCCTTGAGGAATTCCACCATGATTTCAACAATTTCCATCCCACCATCAACCTCAGCCTGGTCCAGTCCACACAAGAGATCCACTTCCTGGACACTACAGTGCTAATAAACAATGGTCACATAAACACCACCCTATACCGGAAACCTACTGACCGCTATTCCTACCTACATGCCTCCAGCTTTCACCCTGACCACACCATACGATCCATCGTATACAGCCAAGCTCTGCGATACAACCGCATTTGCTCCAACCCCTCAGACAGAGACAAACACCTACAAGATCTCTATCAAGCATTCTTACAACTACAATACCCACCTGCGGAAGTGAAGAAACAGATTGATAGAGCCAGAAGAGTTCCCAGAAGTCACCTACTACAGGACAGGCCTAACAAAGAAAATAACAGAACGCCACTAGCCGTCACCTTCAGCCCCCAACTAAAAGCCCTCCAACGCATTATTAAGGATCTACAACCTATCCTTAAGGATGACCCAACACCCTCACAAATCTTGGGAGACAGGCCAGTCCTTGCCTACAGACAGCCCCCCAACCTGAAGCAAATACTCACCAACAACCACATACCACACAACAGAACCACTAACCCAGGAACTATCCTTGCAACAAAGCCCGTTGCCAACTGTGCCCACATATCTATTCAGGGGACACCATCACAGGGCCTAATAACATCAGCCACACTATCAGAGGCTTGTTCACCTTCACATCCACCAATGTGATATATGCCATCAGGTGCCAGCAATGCCCCTCTGCCATTTACATTGGTCAAACTGGACAGTCTCTATGTAAAAGAATAAATGGACACAAATCAGTTGTCAAGAATTATAACATTCATAAACCAGTCGGAGAACACTTCAATCTCTCTGGTCACGCAATTACAGACATGAAGGTCGCTAACTTACAGCAAAAAAACTTCAAATCCAGACTCCAGCGAGAAACTGCTGGATTGGAATTCATTTGCAAATTGGATACTATTAATTTAGGCTTAAATAGAGACTGGGAGTGGCTACGTCATTATGCAAGGTAGCCTATTTCCCCTTGTTTTTTCCTCCCCCCCCCCCCCCCAGACGTTCTGGTTAAACTTGGATTTATGCTGGGAATGGCCCACCTTGATTATCATACACATTGTAAGGAGAGTGGTCAGTTTGGATGAGCTATTACGAGCAGAAGAGTGAGTTTGTGTGTGGGGGTGGTGGTGAGAAGACCTGGATTTGTGCTGGAAATGACCCACCTTGATTATCGTGCACATTGTGGGGAGAGTGGTCGCTTTGGATGGGCTGTTACCAGCAGGAGAGTGAGTTTGTGTGTGTATGGGGGTGGGGGGATGAGAAAACCTGGATTTGTGCTGGAAATGGCCCACCTTGATTATCATGCACATTGTAGGGAGAGTGGTCACTTTGGATAAGCTATTACCAGCAGGAGAGTGAGTTTGTGTGTGTGTGTTTTGGGGGGGGGGGGTGAGAAAACCTGGATTTGTGCTGGAAATGGCCCACCTTGATTTTCATACACATAGTAAAGAGAGTGGTCACTTTGGATGAGCTATTACCAGCAGAAGAGTGAGTTTGTGTGGGGGGGGGTGAGAAGACCTGGATTTGTGCTGGAAATGGCCCAACTTGATTATCATACACATTGTAAGGAGAGTGATCACTTTAGATAAGCTATTACCAGCAGGAGAGTGGGGTGGGAGGAGGTATTGTTTCATTGTCTCTGTGTATATAATGTCTTCTGCAGTTTCCACAGTATGCATCCGATGAAGTGAGCTGTAGCTCACGAAAGCTTATGCTCAAATAAATTGGTTAGTCTCTAAGGTGCCACAAGTACTCCTTTTCTTCTTTTGAATATATTACTTTTAGATACGTTCTTTTAAAAATTGCATTTGCACCTATGTATTACAGCTTTGAGAAAATAACTTCCAACATCCTCTATTGCTTTAAAATGTCTTTTTTTTTCAGTTGATACTAAATTTAAGTGAAGAACAACAACATGAGTTGAATATATTGCCATTTTCCATAATAAGTTTTTTTTTTCTCTCTCTCTTAAACAGTCACCTCTTCTTGTTCCCTGGGCCAGACCAGTTGCCAGCTCATGCCAAGGCCTGTCGGCTTCATTGAACACTGACAAATACAGGAGTACCTGTGGCACCTTAGAGACTAATCAATTTATTTGAGCATAAGCTTTCGTGAGCTACAGCTCACTTCAGAGTGCCACAAGTACTCCTGTTCTTTTTGCGAATACAGACTAACACGGCTGTTACTCTGAAACTGACAAATACGTATCTGGAAACCAGTTTGGCTCACCTATGTGTTAGTATTGTTAAAATAGGTATTAGATTTATAAAAATGTCTGCAGACTTTGTGAAATGCTTGTAGGTTGCTGCATGTATTACTCTTATTTATAACATCTGTTCCCTATGTTATAAGCTAGTGTTTAAGTGTTTGCTCTGTACCTATAGAAGTGTTTGCTCTAAAACTGTAAACCTCACAATCAGGAGAGAATAGGGTTGCCAGACGTATGGTTTCCGTTCAAAATCCAGTTGGTAGCACAGCAGAGGCCTGGGGCTAAGGCAAGCTCCCTGCCTGCCCTGGCTCCACGCAGCTCCCGGAAGCAGCTGCCCGGTCCTTGCGGCCCCAAAGCGCATGGGCGGCCAGGGGGGCTCCGCGCACTGCCCCCACCCCAGTGCCAGCTCCACAGCTCATATTGGCCGGGAACTGCGACCAATGGGTGCTACGGGGGCAGCACCTGCAGGCACAAGGGCAGCGCACGGAGCCTCCCTGGCTGCCCTGAGTCTAGGGGCTTCCGGGACCTGGCGGCCATTTCCTGGAAGTCACAGTAAGCGCTGATGGAACCCCACAAACGCAACCTCCTGTCCCAACCCTGAGCCTGCTCCTATACCCCAAATCCAACATCCCTGGCCCCACCCCAGAGCCCACAGCCCCATCCAGAACCCTCACCCCCCCTGCACCCCAATCCCCTGCCCCAGCCTGGAGTCCCCTCATGCACCCCAAACCCTTCATCCCCACCCCCACCCCAGAGCCCCCAGCTGGAGCCCTCCCCTCAACCCAACCTCCAGCCCAGAGCCCCCTCCTTCTCCCTAAACCCCTCATCCCAGGCCCCACCCCAGAGCCCACACCCCCATCTGGAGTCCGCACCCCCTCTCGCACTCCGAACCCCTCAGACCCAGCCCAGAGCCCCATCTTGCACTCCAAACTCCTCACTCTGGCCCCACCCCAGAGCCTGCACCCCCAGCAGGAGTACTCACCCCCCAACCCTCTGCCCCAGCCCGGAGCCCTCTGACGCACCCTGAACCCCTCATCCCTGACCCCACACTCCCAGTTGGAGCTCGCACCCCAACCGCTTGCCCCAGCCCGGTGAAAATGAGTGAGGGTGGGGGAGAGCAAGTGATGGAGGGAGGGGGGATGGAGCAAGTGAGAGCAGGGCCTTGGAGAAGGGGCAGGGCAGGGGCGGGGCCACGGGGCAGGGGTGTTTGATTTTGGGCCATTAGAAAGTTGGCAACCCTAGGAGAGAAGCATTACCAAGTATGAAATACTAGCTTATCACAATTAGTGTCCTCTCCTCTCTAACAAAAGAAGGCCCATAGACACCAGACAAGCCACTGTGGAATATCAGTGAATAAAAGACTTTGTTGATTGCTCTCCCCACTCATGAAGGTCTGGTCTACACTATGGGGTTAAGTCGAATTTAGCCGCGTTAGGTCGATTTAAAAATGACTGAGTCCACGCAACCAACCCCATTCCGTCGACCTAAAGGGCTCTTAAAATCGACTTCTGTACTCCTCCCCAATGAGGGGAGTAGCGCTAAAATCGACCTTGCTGGGTTGAATTTGGGGTAGTGCAGATGCAAATCAACGAAATTGGCCTCCAAGAGCTATCCCAGAGTGCTCCATTGTGACCGCTCTGGACAGCACTATGAACTCCGATGCACTAGCCAGGTACACAGGAAAAGCCCCGGGAACTTTTGAATTTCATTTCCTATTTGGTCAGTGCGGCGAACTCAGCAGCATAGGTGACCATGCAGTCCCTCAGAATTGCAAACGAGCTCCAGCATGAACCAAAAGGGAGACACTGGATCTGATTGCTGTATGGGGAGAAGCATCTGTGCAGGCCAAACTCTGATCAAAAAGAAAAAATACAAATATATTTTTCAAAATCTCACAGGGCATGTTGGACAGAAGCTACAACAGGGACACACAGCAGTACCACCTGAAAGTTAAGGAGCTCAGGCAAGCCTACCAAAAGACAAAGGAGGTAAACGGTCGCTCCGGGTCAGAGCCCCATACATGCCACTTCTATGATCAGCTGCATGGCACTCTGGGGGGGACCCTACCACTACCCACCACTGTCTATGGACACCTGCAAGGGGGGAGTCTCATGCAACAGGGAGGAGGATTTTGTGGATGAGGAAGAGGAGGGGGAGGAGAATGCTCAGCAGGCAAGCGGTGAATCCATTCTCCCTGACAGCCAGGACCTTTTCGTCACGCTGGAGCCAATACCCTCCTAAGGTGGGATCCCCGACTCTGAAGCTGGAGAAGGCACCTCTGGTGAGTGCACATTTGTAACTATAGTACAAGGTTTAAAAGCAATAGGGTTTAATGTTTGATTTGCCCTGAAGAATTGAGATGCATTCACGGCCAGTACAGCTACTGGAAAATTCTGTTCATATGTCTGGGGATGGAATGGGAATCCTCCAGGGACATCTCCATGAAGCTCTCCTGGCATGTCATAAATACAAAGGGAAGGGTAAACACCTTTAAAATCTCTCCTGGCCAGAGGAAAAATCCTTTCACCTGTAAAGGGTTAAGAAGGTAGGATAACCTCCCTGGCACCTGACCAAAATGACCAATGAGGAGACAAGATACTTTCAAAAGCTGGAAGGAGGGAGAAAAACAAAGGGTCTGTGTCTGTCTGTGTGATGCTTTTGCCGGGGACAGAACAGGAATGGAGTCTTAGAATTTAGTAAGTAATCTAGCTAGATATGTGTTAGATTATGTTTTCTTTAAATGGCTGAGAAAATAAGATGTGCTGAATAGAATGGATATTTCTGTCTGTGTATCTTTTTGTAACTTAAGGTTTTGCCTAGAGGGATTCTCTGTATTTTGAATCTAATTACCCTGTAAGGTATTTACCCTCCTGATTTTACAGAGGTGATTCTTTTTTACTTTTTACTTCTATTAAAATCCTTCTTTTCAGAAACTGAATGCTTTTTCATTGTTCTTAAGATCCAAGGGTTTGGGTCTGTGGTCACCTATGCAAATTGGTGAGGATTTTTACCAAACTTTCCCTAGGAAGTGGGGTGCAAGGGTTGGGAGGATTTGGAGGGGAAAGAGGTTTCCAAACAACGCTTTCCTAATAAATAAACCCAGATAAACGTTTGGTGGTGGCAGTGGAAGTCCAAGGGCAAAGGGTAAAATAGTTTGTACCTTGGGGAAGTTTTAACCTAAGTTGGTAAAAGTAAGCTTAGGAGGTTTTCATGTAGGTCCCCACATCTGTACCCTAGAGTTCAGAGTGGAGAAGGAACCTTGATATGGCGGTACTCTGAAAGCCTTTGCAGAAGGTTTCTGGGGAGGGCTGCCTTATTTCATCCTCCACGGTAGGACACTTTACCACGCCAAGCCAGTAGCAAGTATTCTGGAATCATTGCAGCACAAAGCATGGCAGTGAATGGTCCTCAGTTTTGGTCACATTCAAGCAACATTTGGTCTATATCTTTCTGTGTTATCCTCAGTAGAGTGATATCATTCATGGTCACCTGGTTGAAATAGGGAAATGTTTGTAAGGGAACAGTGAAAGGACCCCATTCATGCTGGGCTGTTTGCGCTTGGCTGAAAGGGATCATCCCAGAGAATAGCCACGCGGTGGGGTGGGGGTAGGTGTGTGCTGCATATCCACCCGAAAACCGCAGCCCCTCCTTTTAAATGTGAAACCCAGATGGGTTGGGTTTCACATTTAAAAGGAGGGGCTGCGGTTTTGGGAAAGGTTTTTTGCTTGTTCTGGGAAAGGAGGGTGCTGCAGTTTGAAAACATTCCCACATGTTATGAAGGTGTAAGAAGCCAACCCTATGTACCAAAAGGCTTACCATGGCTGCCTGGAAACCGAATTCTGTTGCCCAGCCATGTGTGATGTGTCACCATAGCGGCAGGCGCTCAATATAAAAGGCAAAATGCGACCTTGTACCTAAAGCACATGTGCTGTGAATTGCTTGATTCACTGTGAAAGAGTCTCCCTTTTGTTCTCAGAAATGTATCATCTTAAATTTTACTCTCCCTTTTTATCTCCCCCCAGGTGCAAATGTTTCTACGCTCCCCCTATCATCTCTCTCCCTGAGGTTATCACAGATTAGAAGGCAAAAAAAATGCACTCGCGATGACATGTTTTCCAAGCTCATGCAGTCCTCCCACACTGATAGAGCACAGCTTCATGCATTCAGTGGCAGAGGCCAGGAATGAATTAAGTGAGTGCAAAGAGTGGAGGAAACATGCGATGCTGAGGCTAATGGGGGAGCAAACAGACATGATAAAGCAGCTATTGTGGGAGCAAACTGACATGATGAAGCATCTGTTGGAGCTGCAGGAAAGCCAACAAGAACACAGACTCCCGCTGCATCCACTGTATAACCGCATGCCCTCCTCCCCAAGTTCCATATCCGCCTCACCCAGACGCCCAAGAACGCGGGGAGGGGAGGCTCTGGGCACCCAGCCACTCCACTCCAGAGGATGGCCCAAGCAACAGAAAACTCCCATTCAAACAGTTTGATTTTTAGTGTGGCTGCAATAAACAATGTGGTCTTGTCCTTCCCTCCTCCCCCACCGCACCCAGACTACCTTGTCCGTTCTCTCTTTTTTTAAAAAATTAATAAAGAAAAAATGCATGGTTTCAAAACAATAGTTACTTTATTTCGAAGTGGGGAGGGGATCGGCTTACAGGGAATTAAAATTAAAAAAGGGGGTGGGTTTGCATAAAGGAGAAACACACACAACTATCCCACCAAAGCCTGGCCAGTCATGAAACTGGTTTTCAAAGACTCTCTGATGCGCAGCGCGCCTTGCTGTGCTCTTCTAATCACCCTGGTGTCTGGCTGCTCAAAATCGGATGCCAAGCAATTTGCCTCAACCTCCCACCCCGCCATAAACGTCTCCTCTTTACTCTCACAGATATTATGGAGCACACAGCAAGCAGCAATAACAATGGGAATGTTGGTTGCGCTGAGCTGTGACCTAGTCAACAAACAGCGCCAGCGAGCTTTTAAATGTCCAAAGGCACATTTTACCACCGTTCTGCACTTGCTCAGCCTATAGTTGAACTGCTCCTTACTACTGTCCAGGCTGCCTGTGTAAGGCTTCATGAGCCATGGGAGCAAGGGGTAGGCTGGGTCCCCAAGGATAACTATTGGCATTTCAACATCCCCAACGGTAATTTTCTGGTCTGGAAAGTAAGTCCCTTCTTGCAGCTGTTCAAACAGCCCGGAGTTCCTAAATATGCGAGCGTCATGCACCTTTCCCATCCATCCCATGTTGATGTCAGTGAAACATCTCTTGTGATCCACCATTGCTTGCAGCACCATTGAGAAGTACCCCTTGCGGTTCACGTACTGGTTGGCAAGGTGGTCCGGTGCCAAGATGGGGATATGCGTTCCGTTTATCGCCCCACCACAGTTAGGGAACCCCATTGCAGCAAAGCCATCCAGTATGACCTGCACATTTCCAAGAGTCACTGGCCTTGATAACAGAACGTCAATGACTGCATTGGCTACTTGGATCATAGCAGCCCCCACAGTAGACTTGCCCACTCCAAATTGATTCCCGACTGAGCGGTAGCAGTCAGGTGTTGCAAGCTTCTACAGGGCTATCACCACTCGCTTCTCAACTGTCAGGGTGGCTCTCATCTTGGTATTCCTGTGCTTCAGGGTGGGGGAAAGCAACTCACAGAGTTCCAGGAAAGTGGCCTTAACGCATGAGAAAGTTTCACAGCCACTGGGAATCATCCCATACCTGCAACACAATGCGGTCCCACCAGTCTGTGCTTGTTTGCCTGCCTCTGCTCACTCCATCCCCCCTCCCTCCATCGCTCGCTCTCCCCTCACTCCCCGCTCACTCACTCATTTTCACCGGGCTTGGAAGGGGGTTGGGATGTGGAAGGGGATGTGGACTCCGGGAGGGAGTTCGGGTGCAGGAGTGGGTTCTGAGCTGAGACAGGGGATGGGGGCACAGAAATGGGCTTGGGGTGCAGGCTCTGGGCAGCTCTTGTTGGTGGGTTTGCGGGTGCTCCAGGAGGCACTGATGTCAGGCGGACCCTTAAATAGAAGTCACACCAGCGCTGCCCTGGTATTTTCTGGCCTCAAATGCTGCTCTATCTGCCATGAATCCTGGATACATGGCTGGGCCAGAACACTGAGGACAAAAGTTTTTCCTGTTCTCTGGAATGCAAGGGGTGGGGGAGAGGGAGAGAATTCCACGCAAGTGACACACACACATATGCCCCTGGCTCGCTGCACCCCCAGTGTATTCCATATCACAGCAACTCCAGGGAGAGAGCTGCTGCAGACCCCCTTCTACTCCTCCTGCCATTTGTAGTGACCCCCAGCCCCTCTCCTTCGTCCCCCCCAGCCCAGCTGTTGGCTGGGGCCTCCCTCCGACTCTGCTTGGACCCATTCCCGGGGACAGCAGCCCAACTTTAGCCCCATGCTTCTACACAGCCCATTCATCCCCAGGAGGAGACTGACAACACCACAGCCCCTTACCTGCTGGTCACAAGGTCCCGAGACAAGCCTGCCCTGGCCCCCTCCTCTGACGCAGGCTGCATGCAGCCTGGGAGGAGCTTGGCCACCCCCTCTTTCTGCTCCCACTGGCCGGGAAGCAGCAGGCCAGACACAGAGGAGGGCTGAAGGCACTTTCTAAAGGCCACAATGCCAGCTCCGCAGGGAGCCCCAGGCCATCAGGGCGGCAGTTGCCCAGGGTTAACCCTGCTGGCCCGAGCCTGCAGCTGAATGCCTTTCCCAGCTCCTCCGCTGGGATCCACCGGGGTTCGCACCGCCCCTGAGCTCCACAGAGAGAGCTGCTGCAGGTCCCCTCTTCATCCCTCCATTGCCAACTGAATGTTTAACAGCCCAGAGCTGCCAGGGTCCCTTTTTGACCAGACGTTCCAGTTGAAAACAGGACACCTGACAACCTAATGCTGGGGACACCCGTGGGCATAGTTTGAGGAGACAGGGAGGATATTGCCCCCCAAACAAAGAGAGGTGAAGTACCACTGCCCTCCCACCCCCATTTGTGTGAACGCAGAGCTGCTCGGATGAGGGAGGGTGCCGCTCAGCTCACTAGCTCTGCAGCTGGCATCCCTTCAGCGGCAGCAGCAGCAGGGACTTCCCCATTAAGCAGGCCTGATGAGAGCCCCCTGCACCTGGACCACCCCGACGAGCTCCCTGCATCCAGACCTCCCACCCCACTAAGACCCAGACAGCTGCACCCAGAACCCCCCAGCTGAGCTCCCCACACCCAAACCCTCTCTGCTGAGCCCCATCGCCCCACACCCAGAGCTCCAACCACTTCATCTTGACCCCCCTGCAGAGTCCCATTACCTCTGCACCTGGCCCACCCTGATGAGCCCCCACACCCAGACCCTCTCTGCTGAGCCTTATTCCCCCACACCCAGACTCCTGCACTGAGCCCCAACCACTTCACCTGGAATCCCCCAAAGAACCCTGTGCATCCAGATCTCCCACTGAGCTGCCTGCACCCAGACTGCCCCACACAGAACCCTCACACCTGGATCCCCCCTCATTAAGTCCCTCCACTCTTGGATTCTGCTTGGCTGAGTCTGCCTGCCCACCCAAATTTGGTGCACCTGGCACGGAGGAGCAGGAGAGGTGTTTCTGGGGCAGGCCCGCCCTTGCGCTGTGTCAGCGTTAGGTGCAGCCTCCCTGCCAAAGTCCCTGTCCCGGTGGGAGCGGGGAAGCAGCAGGGTGATCTCCCATCTCTGTGCAGCCAGTGGCCTGTGCTCCCCACTGCCATGCTGGAACCTCCACATTCATTTATTGACAAATAAAACTTGCAGAATTTTAAAATGTGCTCAGAATTTTTATTTTTTGGTGCAGAATTCCCTCAGTAGTAAGTCTTTGTCCAACCCAGTTTTCATTTGTGAGAAATAATTTAAAATTACCTTTTCACTTACAGATCAAATTGAATTTCAGTCAGTTTAAGTCACTTGACTTTTTATGCAGTTCCTGCTTGTTGTTAAAAATACTGTTGCTAATTTTCTTAGCTTTAAGATGTAGATGCTCATCCCTGAAGATAAAAACAACATAGTTCTGACTTAAATAACTATATTCCCAGACAATAGTGTTACTGTCATAGAGGATTTAGATATCCTATGGCATTTCTAAGAGTTATTAAAGTGTTCTCTCATTTAATGAACTTTCAAAATAATAAAAATTAACTGAAATACATTTGCAGGCATCAAGTTCTAGATTTCATACTTCTCCAGTTCTTATATACCACTTTACAGTATTTTTAAAGTACCACCACTTCACACTATACGCAATGGATAACTGCCAGTCACATGGTGACAGATTCCATCATAACTGTTTGTCTAATATCAAACAGTCCCTGCTATCAGCAACGTCATCACATGAATGTGTTTGGTCTACTTAACAACTCTATCTACTCATTTACAATAAGATCGTATAACATAGGCACTGAACTTTTATCTGTGCTAGAAAACTGGATTCGTTAAATTGAACTGTTTGTATTTAAACAGGTTAAGCAAATGGTTAAGTGTATCCACACCAACCATTCTCAGTTATGTTAAGAACCTTTGCAGGTATGGCCCAGGCACTCAACTAAACCATCGCTCTCTGGATAGTTATTGCAGCACAACTCCCAAAAGTAATATATTCTAGGAGATTTTTAAAAAGCTACCAGTGTACTGAGATAGTAGTGAAAAGACTAGAATGGTTTCAGCTAGTGTGCATCAACACTAGAACTAAAACAAACAGTTCAGACTAAAACAGTACCTAAATCCACTAACGCAGTCTTAGCCAAGTGGTATTAGTACACCTGTTAAATTTTGGAACACGTTGTGTTTGATCACTTGTTTTAGAGGGAGCAAATAGTATTGAATAAAGTACATTTCTCTAGAGTAGATTTAACTTGAGATTAAACCCTTCATGGTCTGATTTTCAAATTGTACATTTTTAAGCTCAAAAGTATGTGCATTTTTTTCTGCGGCTCATCCATCAGGACTGTTCTTTTAAACTGTTATAAGGTTAAGTAATTTGTTTCTCACTTGAACCTGTTAATTTGTTTTAAAAAAAATTAGTAATATTTGAGTCTCATATATTTGTACTGTATTACCGTACTGCCAAGCGATCCCAATCAAATTTGGGACCCTATTGTGCGGGACACTGTATAAACATAAAATAAATGACATCCTATTTACTTTAAACTCCTCTTCCTACAGGTACTTGTGTTCACTATTTATAGATGGTCTTGGAACAATGTCCACAATAAGGAGCTCCATACAGGGGTATTGTTTTATATTTGAGTACTTGCAATTCCATCTGCAGAGGGACAATTCCTAACCTACCTAGATCTTCAGATCATTCTGAATCTCTAAATATTTTGATACTTGTACACCTATGTCAACTTTTTAAAATGTCTTAATGCTTGCTAATCATCGTGGTGACATTCTATCCTGTCAAGCATTATTTTGAGTGAAGCCATGAATTGTGACAAATTAGGGGTGAATTTGCTTATTTTGGTTATCATGTCCATAAATCTCTGTAAGCTCTCCTTGTTTTGCAGGTCTTTCCGTTTATGCAATTGCCTCCACCTTTCATGGGTCCTTTCAAACTCCTCTGTCACTTAGTCCATCCTTGTGATCTAAATTTATGCAGCTCTATCTGACATTTGTTACTGTTCAATTTAAGGTTATTTTCTTTGTCAAACTACAGAACATTACATATTCTCATTGTGTTAATTATTTTCTTCCCAAAAATCAACAGATTGTCAACTATTACTTCCACCCTTTCCAGATTCTGGAAGATTAAGGATATGTTGCTTTGCTTTTGCATGAGGTATATCAATCTACCAAAAGGAGAGTTGAAGGTGAAGAGTTTTATATTTTCTGTTTCAAGTCAGGGCTGCCAAAAACTTTGGCGTGCAACCCAAACTGATACTAACTACTCTGGCATTTTGAAGCCAAGCCATGACCTCCACAACTATTTTCTCACATTTGCTGGCCTTATTAAAATCTTTTGGACCTCCATCAATCCTTAACTTATCCAGTTTTACTTAGTAGGTCTTTAGATAATTGACAATGGTATCATCTTGTATATGGTTTAATGTAAAGTAACATTTTTGCTTGGTTCAAATTATTTTTAACTTTTTAAATAACTTTGTCGAGTAATTTGCAGTCCTTCATGATCCTATTGGAATTTATTGTACATTTCCAATAATTCTGTTAGATCTGCCACATGTAGGAGAGGGCAGGATTTCAATCTCTCTGATTTCTCTTTGTCATAAATATAAAGGGAAGGGTAAACATCTTTAAAATTCCTCCTGGCCAGAGGAAAAACCCTTTCACCTGTAAAGGGTTAAGAAGCTAGGATAACCTCACTGGCACCTGACCAAAATGACCAATGAGGAGACAAGATACTTTCAAAGCTGGAGGTGGGGAGAAACAAAGTCTCTCTCTCTCTGTCTGTGTGATGCTTTTGCCGGGAACAGAAAGGGATGGAGTCTTAGAACTTAGTAAGTAATCTAGCTAGATATGCGTTAGATTCTGTTTTGTTTAAATGGCTGAAGGTTTTGCCTAGAGAGATTCTCTATGTTTTGAATCTAATTACCCTGTAAGGTATTTACCCTCCTGATTTTACAGAGGTGATTCTTTTTTACTTTTTACTTCTATTAAAATCCTTCTTTTCAGAAACTGAATGCTTTTTCATTGTTCTTAAGATCCAAGCATTTGGGTCTGTGTTCACTTATGTAAATTGGTGAGGATTTTTATCAAGCCTTCCCCAGGAAAGGGGGTGTAGGGTTTGGGGGGGAAAGACGTTTCCAAGCAGACTCTTTCCCTGTTCTATATTTGTTAGACTCTTGGTGGTGGCAGCAAAAAAGTCCAAGGGCAAAAGGTAAAATAGTTTGTACCTTGGGGAAGTTTTAACCTAAGCTGGTAAAAATAAGCTTAGGGGTTTTTTTCATGCAGGTCCCCACATCTGTACCCTAGAGTTCAGAGTGGGGAAGGAACCTTGACACTCTTCAATACCACGTGCTTGCAGGAAAGTATGGAGCTATCTTCCAATTCTCAGTCATGTTATCTTCCAGAGTGACAGAGGAAAAGGTGACTACATTTACCCATTTTTGCCAAATATTTAGTTACCTTTATTGTGTGGTGTCAGAAGTTATGATTGGTGCTGGTAATCGGCTCATTTTTATTTCCTGGCCTTAATTACATGACATGAGTTAGACTTAAAAGATTATACCACAGTCACATGGCAGGGTAGCTATCCTACTATTAATGTTTTTCTTTAAAATCCCTCCCCTAAGAAGTATCAGTTAAGTGATGACAGACTCAGCAAAACATATCCTGGCTTGAGAAAAGGAATGACAATCTCTAGTTAAAAGCTATTGGTACTTTGACAAGAGACCTAAAAATACACTGTGACAGAGAACAAAGAATTGACTCAGAGACTGAGATACAACCACAGCGAGGTAGATCAGTGAGTCAGGCTTCTTGCCATGGAATGCAAAGCACAATGAAGTGTGAAGGTCTCAGCTAAACCAGTGACGTACAAAAGCACTTTACCTTATAAGGCTTTGTATGCCATGTAGTGGGCAAAAGCAAATTAGCTTGATGCTAAAAATGTGCTGTCTTTGGCTCCAAAGCATATTTAGAACCAATTTTGGTCAAGTTAATTTTATATACATTGTAAATCAGGAATTTAAAAAAAAATTCCCAACACTTACTGGCCACAGGACTAAGCATATTAGCCCTGGTGAAAACCTGTGCTCCCATGCTCCCCTCCCAAATAAATCAGTTCTCCCATACCCAGTATCTCTTTCCAGAGTATCTTCTTTACCTCTGAATATGTCACCAGCTGCCTGCTCTGCCTCCCTCCTTTGAGTAGATTGAGCTTTTCTTCATAAGGATAGGGAGGCCGACCACTGCCACAATTTCCCTTCCAGCTAAATAGGTGCTCTCCTATTATTTCCTACATTTTCCAGCTCCACACTGAGTAACAAAGTGGGGCTGAGAAGGAGGTAGGAAGCAGAGAATTCCCTATTCAGCCCACAGAGAGGACTCCACATGGCCATCTGCCTGCCCAGCAGTAGCTTAACTGCTGCTAGGAATGATTTCACTACAGTAGAACCTCAGAATTACGAACACTTCAGAATGGAGGTTGTTCATAACTCTGAACAAAACGTTATGGCTGTTCTTTCAAAAGTTTACAATTGAACATTGACTTAATACAGATTTGAAACTTCACTAGGCAGAAGAAAAATGCTTAGCTAACCATCTTAATTTAAATAAAACAAGCACAGAAACAGTTTCCGAAGCTTGTCAATTTTTTAAAACTTTCCCTTTATTTTTTAGTAGTGTACTCTATTTGATTTTTTGTAATCTGTCTCTACTGCTGATTGAGTACTTCTGGTTCTAAATGAGGTGTGTGGTTGTTGATAGGTCAGTTCGTAATCCTGATGTTCCTAACTTTGAGGTTCTACTGTAGTTTACCCTTTCCACAGCTTCTGTTCTGGAGTCCTTTTCTCCAGCTGCTCATAGTATTCCTAAACAACAGCAAAGGAAAATGTGATATTATACTTGACTATTTCATTTCTACCCATAGGGTTCTAAATAGCAGCAGTGAATTTGACCATTGTCTTGTTGGTTTCACTGATGTTTAGTGTGAAAGCTATAAGTAGGGCTTCCTGTTTGTCACGGAGGTCGCAGAAGTCACGGATTGTGACTTTCCGTGACTTCTGCAACGACCAGTGTGGCTGACCCCAGGGCCACCCAAGCTGCTGCTGGAGTGGCTCTGCAGCCAGCCCCTTGGGCGGCTCTGCAGCCAGCCACTTGGGCGGCTCTGCAGCCAGCCGCACCGGCCGCCCAAGCAGCTGGCCCCAGCATCCACCGGCTGGCACGGCTGGCCCCGGTGGCTCCCGGCAGTGGTACCTGGGGGGGCTGGAGTAGCCAGAGCTTTAGTGGCCCCCGAGGCGGCCCCCGGCAGCTGCTGCTCCGGTGGCCTTGGGCAGCTGGTGCCGCTGGCTCTGCCCCTTCCTCCGCAGCAGCAGCCTGCTGCAGCAGCAGCTGCCCCAAGATTTAGTCAGGGGTATTTTTAGTAAAAGTCATGGACAGATCACATGTGAATTTTTGTTTATCGCCCATGACTTTTATTAAAAATATGCGAGATTAAATCGTAACCTTAGCTATAAGCAGCAGCAGAGCCACTGAAGCTGTCTGTCTACACACACAGGACAGCATTGCTTCTGTTCACATTTGGAAGGTCATCTTTCAAACAGTTGACCAGAGAGATTGAAGTGTTCTCTGACTGGTTTTTGAATGTTATAATTCTTGACATCTGATTTGTGTCCATTTATTCTTTTGCGTAGAGATTGTCCGGTTTGGCCAATGTATATGGCAGAGGGGCACTGTTGGCCTCCCTGGTCACTCAATTTCAGACCTAAAAGTCGCAATTCTCCAACAAAAAAAAAATCAAAAACAGACTCCAACGAGAAACTGCAGAATTGGAACTAATTTGCAAACTGGACACCATTAAATTAGGCTTGAATAAAGACTGGGAGTGGATGGGTCATTACACAAAGTAAAAACTATTTCCCCATGCTATTTTTCCCCTACTGTTACTCACACCTTCTTGTCAACTGTTTGAAATGGACCATCCTGATTATCACTACAAAAGTTTTTTTTCCTCCTGTTGATAATAGCCCACCTTAATTGATTAGTCTTGTTACAGTTGGTATGGCAACCCCCATTTTTTCATGTTCTCTGGGTATATATATCTTCCTACTGTATTTTCCACTGCATGCATCCGATGAAGTCGGTTTTAGCTCACGAAAGCTTATGTCCAAATAAATTTGTTAGTCTCTAAAGTGCCATAAGTACTCCTCGGTTTTTTTTGCTGATACAGATTAACATGGCTACCACTCTGAAGTGAGCTGTAGCTCACGAACGCTTATGCTCAAATAAATTTGTTCGTCTCTAAGGTACCACAAGTACTCCTTTTCTTTTTACTCTGAAACCTGTCAGTATGGCACAAATACTCACCCAAATCAAACCGTGCTCAGGACAATAGACCAAAACAATAGCAAATCAAAGGACAAATCAAAACCAGCAAGCCTGACTGCTACAAAGCCACCACACTAGAAGCCGACCTACACAAAGTCTTAACTTGTATTCTTAGGTATGTCTACACTACGAAATTAGGTCAAATTTATAGAAGTCGTTTTTTTAGAAATCGGTTTTATATATTCGAGTGTGTGTGTCCCCACAGAAAATGCTCTAAGTGCATTAAGTGCATTAACTCGGCGGAGTGCTTCCACAGTACCGAGGCTAGAGTCGACTTCCGGAGTGTTGCACTGTGGGTAGCTATCCCACAGTTCCCGCAGTCTCCGCTGCCCATTGGAATTCTGGGTTGAGATCCCAATGCCTGATGGGGCTAAAACATTGTCGCGGGTGGTTCTGGGTACATATTGTCAGGCCCCCGTTCCCTCCCTCCCTCCGTGAAACCAGCAGCAGACAATCGTTTCGCGCCTTTTTTCTTGAGTTACCCGTGCAGATGCCATACCACGACAAGCATGGAGCCCGCTCAGGTAACCGTCACCGTATGTCTCCTGGGTGCTGGCAGACATGGTACTGCATTGCTACACAGCAGCATCAACCCATTGCCTTGTGGCAGCAGACGGTACAATAGGACTGGTAGCCGTCATCGTCATGTCCGTCATGTCCACGCCTGGGCAGACATGTGCGCAGGGACTAAATCTGGAGTGACTTGACCAGATCATTCTCTTTAGTCCTGCAGTCAGTCCTATTGAACCATCTTATGGTGAGCAGGCAGGCGATACGGATTGCTACCAGACCTACTGTACTATCTTCTGCCAGGCAGGCAAGAGATGAGGATGGCTAGCAGTCCTACTGCACCGTCTTCTGCCGAGCAGCCATGAGATGTGGATGGCTTGCAGTCCTTCTGCACCGTCTGCTGCCACCCGAAAGATGTAAAAGATAGATGGAGTGGATCAAAACAAGAAATAGACCAGATTTGTTTTGTATTCATTTACTCCCCCCCATCCCCCGTCTAGGGGACTCATTCCTCTAGGTCACACTGCAGTCACTCACAGAGAAGGTGCAGCGAGGTAAATCTAGCCATGTATCAATCAGAGGCCAGACCAACCTGCTTGTTCCAATAAGAACAATTACTTAGGTGCACCATTTCTTATTGGAACCCTCCGTGAAGTCCTGCCTGAAATACTCATTGATGTAAAGCCACCCCCTTTGTTGATTTTAATTCCCTGTAAGCCAACCCTGTAAGCCATGTTGTCAGTCGCCCCTCCCTCCGTCAGAGCAATGGCAGACAATCGTTCCGCACCTTTTTTCTGTGCGGACCCCATACCAAGGCAAGCATGGAGGCCGCTCAGCTCACTTTGGCAGTTAGGAGCACATTAAACACCACACGCATTACCCAGCAATATATGCAGCATCAGAACCTGGCAGAGTGATACCGGGCGAGGAGGCGACGTCAGCGCGGTCATGAGAGTGATCAGGACATGGACACAGATTTCTCTGAAAGCATGGGCCCTGCCAATGAGTGCATCATGGTGCTAATGGGGCAGGTTCATGCTGTGGAACGCCGAATCTGGGCTCGGGAAACAAGCACAGACTGGTGGGACCGCATAGTGTTGCAGGTCTGGGACGATTCCCACTGGCTGCGAAACTTTCACATGCGTAAGGGCACTTTCATGGAACTTTGTGACTTGCTTTCCCCTGCCCTAAAGCGCATGAATACCAAGATGAGAGCAGTCCTCACAGTTGAGAAGCGAGTGGCGATAGCCCTGTGGAAGCTTGCAACGCCAGACAGCTACCGGTCAGTCGGGAATCAATTTGGAGTGGGCAAATCTACTGTGGGGGCTGCTGTGATGCAAGTAGCCCACGCAATAAAAGATCTGCTGATATCAAGGGTAGTGACCCTGGGAAATGTGCAGGTCATAGTGGATGGCTTTGCTGCAATGGGATTCCCTATCTGTGGTGGGGCCATAGACGGAACCCATATCCCTATCTTGGCACCGGAGCACCAAGCCGGCGAGTACATAAACTGCAAGGGGTACTTTTCAATAGTGCTGCAAGCTCTGGTGGATCACAAGGGACGTTTCACCAATATCAACGTGGGATGGCCGGGAAAGGTACATGACGCTCGCATCTTTAGGAACTCTGATCTGTTTCAAAAGCTGCAGGAAGGGACTTTATTCCCAGATCAGAAAATAACTGTTGGGGATGTTGAAATGCCTATAGTTATCCTTGGAGACCCAGCCTACGCCTTAATGCCATGGCTCATGAAGCTGTACACAGGCAGCCTGGACAGTAGTCAGGAGCTGTTCAACTACAGGCTGAGCAAGTGCAGAATGGTGGTAAATGTGCATTTGGATGTTTAAAGGCGCGCTGGTGCAGTTTACTGACTCGCTTAGACCTCAGCGAAACCAATATTCCCACTGTTATTACTGCTTGCTGTGTGCTCCACAATATCTGTGAGAGTAAGGGGGAGACGTTTATGGCGGGGTGGGAGGTTGAGGCAAATCGCCTGGCTGCTGGTTACGTGCAGCCGGACACCAGGGCGGTTAGAAGAGCACAGGAGGGCGCGGTACGCATCAGAGAAGCTTTGAAAACCAGTTTCATGACTGGCCAGGCTACGGCGTGAAAGTTTTGTTTGTTTCTCCTTGATGAAACCCCCCGCCCCTTGGTTCACTCTACTTCCCTGTAAGCTAACCACCCTCCCCTCCTCCCTTCGATCACCGCTTGCAGAGGGAATAAAGTCATTGTTGCTTCACATTCATGCATTCTTTATTCATTCATCACACAAATAGGGGGATGACTACCAAGGTAGCCCAGGAGGGGTGGTGGAGGAGGGAAGGAAAATGCCACACAGCACTTTAAAAGTTTACAATTTTAAAATTTATTGAATGCCAGCCTTCTGTTTTTTGGGCAATCCTCTGTGGTGGAGTGGCTGGTTGGCCGGAGGCCCCCCCACCGCGTTCTTGGGCGTCCCTGGGTGTGGAGGCTATGGAATTTGGGGAGGAGGGCGGTTGGTTACACAGGGGCTGTAGTGGCAGTCTGTGCTCCAGC
Organism: Caretta caretta; assembly: GCF_965140235.1. Lineage (NCBI taxonomy): Eukaryota > Metazoa > Chordata > Testudines > Cheloniidae > Caretta > Caretta caretta. Next base: position 85,260,792 of record NC_134209.1, read on the forward strand.
TGCCTTTGCTGCAGCTCAACCATACACTGGAGCATACTGGTTTGATCCTCCAGCAGCCTCAACATTGAATCCTGCCTCCTCTCATCACGCTGCCACCACATTTGAGCTTCAGCCCTGTCTTCTGCCTGCCACTTACTCTCTTCAGCCCGCCACCTCTCCTCCCGGTCATTTTGTGCTTTCCTGCACTCTGACATTATTTGCCTCCATGCATTCGTCTGTGCTCTGTCAGTGTGGGAGGACAGCATGAGCTCAGAGAACGTTTTTTTTTCTCTCTAATCTTCACTAGCCTCTGGGAAGGAGAAGATCCTGTGATCATTGAAACACATGCAGCTGGTGGAGAAAAAAAAAGGACAGCGGTATTTAAAAAGACACATTTTATAAAACAGTGGCTACACTCTTTCAGGGTTAACCTTGCTGTTAACATTACATACATAGCACATGTGCTTTCATTACAAGGTCGCATTTTGCCTCCCCCCACTGCGTGGCTACCCCCTCAACCCTCCCCTCCCCATGGCTTACAGCGGGGAACATTTCTGTTCAGCCACAGGCAAACGGCCCAGCAGGAACGGGCTCCTCTGAGTGTCCCCTGAAGAAAAGCACCCTATTTCAACTAGGTGACCATGAATGATATCTCACTCTCCTGAGGATAACACAGAGAGATAAAGAACAGATGTTGTTTGAACGCCAGCAAACATACACTGCAGTGCTTTGTTGTACAATGATTCCCGAGTACGTGTTACTGGCCTGGAGTGGTAAAGTGTCCTACCATGAAGGACGCAATAAGGCTGCCCTTCCCAGAAACCTTTTGCAAAGGCTTTGGGAGTTAATCCAGGAGAGCTGCAAATGCCAGGGCAAATTAATCCTTTCACATGCTTGCTTTTAAACCATGTATAGTATTTTAAAAGCTACATTCACCAGAGGGCCCTTCTCCGCCTGCCGGGTCCAGGAGGCAGCCTTGGGTGGGTTCGGGGGGTACTGGCTCCAGGTCCAGGGTGAGAAACAGTTCCTGGCTGTTGGGAAAACCGGTTTCTCCCCTTGCTTGCTGTGAGCTATCTACAACCTCCTCCTCATCATCATCTTCTTCTTCGTCCGCAAAACCTGCTTGCGTGTTGCCTCCATCTCCATTGAAGGAGTTAAACAACACGGCTGGGGTAGTGGTGGCTGAACCCCCTAAAATGGCATGCAGCTCATCATAGAAGCAGCATGTTTGGGGCTCTGACCTGGAGCGGCCGTTCGCCTCTCTGGTTTTCTGGTAGGCTTGCCTCAGCTCCTTAAGTTTCACGCGGCACTGCTTCGGGTCCCTGTTATGGCCTCTGTCCTTCATGCCCTGGGAGATTTTGACAAAGGTTTTGGCATTTCGAAAACTGGAACGGAGTTCTGATAGCACGGATTCCTCTCCTCATACAGCGATCGGATCCCGTACCTCCCGTTCGGTCCATGCTGGAGCTCTTTTGCGATTCTGGGACTCCATCATGGTCACCTCTGCTGATGAGCTCTGCATGGTCACCTACAGCTTGCCACGCTGGCCAAACAGGAAATGAGATTCAAAAGTTCGCAGTTCTTTTCCTGTCTACCTGGCCAGTGCATCTGAGTTGAGAGTGCTGTCCAGAGCGGTCACAATGGAGCACTGTGGGATAGCTCCCGGAGGCCAATACCGTCGAATTGTGTCCACAGTACCCCAAGTTTGACCCGGCAAGGCCGATTTCAGCGCTAATCCACTTGTCAGGGGTGGAGTACGGAAATCAATTTTAAGAGCCCTTTAAGTTGAAATAAAGGGCTTCATCGTGTGGACGGGTGCAGGTTTACATCGATTTAACGCTGCTAAATTCGACCTAAAGTCCTAGCGTAGACCAGGGCTTAGGGTGTTGAAGACCCATTTTTCCTGCTCTACCCAGGGAGTTTGATTTAAATATTTCTGAACTGGTGCTGACACCTGCTGCCAGCTACAAGTATTTTTTTCCTACTGCAAGCCAGGCCTAGCGGACTTCCTTAGGAGCACAAGGAAACGTGCAATGCTGGCAGACTCTCCAGAACACAATCAGCATGTGTAACTGGAGTTGGTAACAGACACCCAAAGCGCAGTGAACAGAGAAACGGCTCTGCCATCAATGTGACACAAGAGAGATTGACAGAGAGAGAAAATCCCAAACCCAAGGGACTGAGAGGCTGGTCATTAATAATACACATATTCAAGGAGGCTCGCCTCTGAAGCTCGAGGGCTGGCGAGTGAAAGCAGAGCATGGCGTGGAGCTGCAGGGTGGGTGCCAGCCCGGGGCTCCCAGGCGGCGGGGGGCAGCGGGGCGCGCTGTCGGTTGCGGGCACGCGCAGGGGAGGCCGGGTGAGGGGCAGCCGGATGTCCCGCCCCCCCGGCAGAGCGCTGGCGCGGGTCGCGCGGCTCCTCCCCACTGGCTGGGCGGGCTCAGGCGCATCCGGCCCGGCCTCTCCTCTCTGCTGGTGCCGGGGGCTCACGCACGGAGGCGGTGGCTGCAGCTGCTCCTGGCCCCGCAGAAACCCGCCGCCGCCTGCCCCACTTGCCGGCGGTGTCCGCCCGAGGGGCTGCGGCAGGGAGGGGCCGAGCGGCCGGGGCCTGCGTGGCTGAGCGGCGGGGCCGGGCGGAGAGATGAACACGGTGTTGTCCCGGGCCAACTCGCTCTTCGCCTTCTCCCTGAGCGTCATGGCGGCGCTGACCTTCGGCTGCTTCATCACCACCGCCTTCAAGGAGCGCAGCGTGCCCGTCCGCATCGCCGTCTCCCGGGTCATGCTGTGAGTGCGGCCCCGGGCACCTCCCCTTCCCTGCCGGTCCCGAGCCTGGGGAGGAGGGTTCGCCGCCCGGGCCCGAGCCCGGTGCCGGGGTCTGCGCGCACACGGGGCCCCGGGGCTGCTGAGGCACGGAGCCAAACTCTCCCTGCGGGGAGGGGGAGCAGCCGGCGCCCCCTGTCCGGGGCGATAGACAGGTGGCTGTGGCCGCACCCAGCGCCTGTACACGAGGGGGCTGGGGTATGGGAATCTAGGGGGGCTGCCTGTCCTGATTTGTTTTAGGGAGTCGTTAAACAGATCGTTTGCCATCAGTGCCCCCCGCACCTCCCCCCTTCTCCTCTCTGTAGCTTGGGCCTAGAATAAGTACAGTCAGTGTCTGCCTCTTCCGTTTCCTTCCTGCGCTCTCTCTCCCCCCTGGCTGGGCCAATGAGGGAACCCCACGGCAGTCAACTCTGCTGCAGTGGTGTCCTTCCTCCTCCTCTCTGCCAGTTCTCTGTGTGAAGGCTGTTGCAGTGCATAAATTGCACGCAATCACACACACCAAGACTCCTGCTTTATATGAAGGCAAGACATATTGACAAGGGGGAATATTCTCTCTTGAATTCAGATTCCTTGATTGGCTTCTGTCAGACTTAATGCTAGACCTTTTTCAACATGCCACCTTCCCTTCTTTAATTGGTGTCTTGTAAAAAGTGTGATTGGCTATATAAGAATAGGTATTGACTGACTTTAAATGTCTCTAAACATCCTTCATCTCTGTAAGCCACATTTTTTAAAACCGAACTAGTAACCCAGTCAGAATTGAATTGGAGCAGCATAATGAGGATCTCTCTACTCGCATCTTTTTTTGATGGTTTCTTTCAGCCAAACCCCAGTTTAATGTGTGGATTCTTCCTGTAACAGATTGACAGTGACTCTATGCACCTGTCATATAGGTGCATATAATGTGAAGATGTTAGTTTGTGTGAAGGGAAGGAACAGTCTGTAGTCAGCCTTCAAAACAAAACTTTGGGCTTTCTTAGCTTCTTTCTTTTTGAAGTAAGGAAGGCACTAATCAATGTGGCAGACTTAATTTTTTGTTTTTGAAGCTCAGGGACCTGAGTTTTCTGTTTTTATGCCTGGAGATTTGAGTAAACTCCGTTTCAGTCTGGAGCAAATGTTAATGTCAGGTTCAACGCTCCTGAAGTTTTGGTGGCGAGGTTTATCCATTGTCAACTAAATTATGGCATGATGACTTAATATTGTGGAAAGAGCATAAACTTTCAACCAATGTAGTATTTTTTTGTTTGAGGATTGTACGTGCCAAGGGAGAACTTTACAATGTGTGTGTGCAGCACAAATATGAAATCAGGGTTAACAGGTGGTTAATGTAGATGGGCTGAGGGGCTCTTTGTGATGTAAAATCAATTGGTATGACTGAAAATAGTAGTTACTACCAGAATGACTGACTTTGCTGCTGCAAATGTTCAAATTGGTATTGACTAGTTGGTGATGGCTACATATGCTTGACTAAAATCAAATGAAGCACAGTTGAGCTTCCCATGTCTCCGTAGGCAGGAAAAAGTCCATAAATTATTACTCTTATTTATTGTTTGAATTCGAGTAGTATCTAAATGATCCAATCAGGATACGGGCTCCATTGTGCTAGGAAGTGTACAAACAGTAAAACAGTGTTCTTGACCTGAAGTGCTTACCATCTGATTAAGACAAGATACAATAAATGGGTGTATCAATCAAAATGGTAGAAAGTGTACAAAGGAAACCAATAAGAATGTTCATTGACATAAAACAAGTAATGCAAACTATGCTAATTTTGTGTTCTTGCTTTTTATTTATTTATTTATTTATTTATTAATAGAAAAAATGTGGAAGACTTCACTGGGCCTAGAGAAAGAAGTGATCTAGGATTTGTTACATTTGATGTTACTGCAGATATCCTTTATAAAAACAGTAATGCTTAAAATATAAATTTTGCTATATTGTTGACACCACTTCCATAGTTGTTATGATTGTAATGTATGAAACCAGTCCTCCAACATTTAAACCAGAAGACCTTAAGAAAGTAAAAAGTTCGAGGAAAACCACCAGTATCTCTGGAAAGCAGTGTTTTAAAGTAAATGGAATTAGAGAATGTATTGGGTGAGGCGAGAAATACGGCAGAAGCTCAGAGTTACAAACATTTCGAACAACCTGAGGTGTTTGTCACTCTGAAATGTTCATAACTTTGAACAAAATGTTATGGTTGTTCTTTCAAAAGTTTACAACTGAACATTGACTCAGCACAGCTTTGAAACTTTACTATGCAGAAGAAAAATGCTGCTTTGCTTTTTTTATTTAAAGTAGTTTACATTTAACGGTACTGTACTGATTTGCTTTTTTTTTGGTCTCTGCTGCTGCCTGATTGTGTACTTCTGGTTCCAAATGAGGTGTGTGATTGACAGGTCAGTTCATAACTCTGGTGTTCGTAACGCTGAGGTTCTACTGTAGTTCTTATCGGATGAGGAGATTGCCAAGACGGTTTGTGGCAACCTCATCAGCAAAGTTCAGAGTCCTCAAACCACCATTAAATCTAATCAGAGTGTAGTCATCAATAATGTGTGACGTGTTTAGCCACAGCCGCATTTAGGATTCTCTGTTGGTCCCAGGTGTGAAGGCTGGCTGCCCATGTACCCTGGCCTGTTTGAAATCAGGTCAGAAGGGCCCATGAGCAACGTGGCAAATAAAGCTGGGTATGCACGTGGTTGGGTCAAGAGACTGGTATCTGACATCAACTGCAGCCCATTCTTCACAAACATCAATGTCGCAGAGAAGTCTGGGCAGGACAGATAGGCCCACAATGGTTGCCTCAATGACAAGGATGCTCTTAGGTGGTTGAAGTCGTCTGTGTATAGTGGTAGGCTCAGGGTTAGCCCTGATCATCTCAATCATTCTTGCTGTAGCATTGTCACGACAAATGTTGCGAGTGATATTGCTTAACATGGAGAGCCATGGTATGGGTGTAGGTTGGTAAGGAGAGAAGTAGTTAATCATAGGGATTGCTTATGTAATGTATATTTTATGAATACTTAAAGATCTATGACACGGGTTTCAAATTCATTCTGTTAGGAAAGCCTGGATTACAAAGTTAAGGACCTATAATATGGATGTCAGTGGCAGTAAAGATCAAGGGCAGACATAGTAAATAAAGGACCAAAATATTAAATATCAGTTGCATTTATCATCACTCACTGGAAATAATTTATTGAGCAGTATACACAATTATATCAACTTCTGTCTTCTGTTTTTCTCCCCATCTTACTTTCTCCCCTTTCTCTCTATCTTTGATTGCCTGTCTCTTGTGTTTCTTTTATTTTCCTCTTCACTTTCTTAATGGTTTCTAGTCTCTCCTCTCCTCTCTCCCCTTCTGGCTCCTTATCCCACTCTTTTTTTGCCCAGCCAATCCCAGTTCTCCCTCTGTGCCCCAGCTCCTTGCAAGAGCTGTCTCCCCTCTACCTCGCCCCTAGTCCCAGTCTCTTCCCCAACTTCTCATCTGATCTCAGTTGTCAACCCCCAAGCCAAGTGTTTGAGTCCCTTCCATTTCCCTGACCAGCTCCCAGTTGTTTTGCCCAACCAGTCGCAGTTTCTCCCCCCAATCCCTTCTAGTACTAGTCTCAGCAGACTCCTTGTCCCAGTCTTTCTTTCCCTTTCTCCTGGTCTAGCTTTTGTCCCTTCTGCATTTGAATCAGACAGTTTTCTCTTCCTTTCTTGCCTTTGTGCCAGCAGGAGGGGCACAGGAGAGACAGGTTCCCTGCTCTAAGTTCTGGTGCCTGGCCCAGAGCAGCTGGGAACAGTCATTACAAGGAAAGTCTGACTTTGCAACTGAAAACAGGGTATTATAATTGGAAGTATCAAACAAGCTTAACAATAAGAGGTGCTACTAAACCTATCTATAATAATACCCTTAATATAAAATAATTTAAAACTATAGTTGAAATATAGCAACTTCCAAGATATTCAAACACTTCTGAAATGTTTAACTCTTGGGAAGACAGGGCAGACAAGGTATGTTTCTTTGAAACTAACAGATATTTTATTTATGTTTTGGCTCCACTAAGTTGCAGTTCTGAGATTCCTTTGTGTATTTAAAACCAATCCTTAGTATTTTTTTAATTACGTTTGGTTATTCATATACTTTAAATTGGTCTTGTCAACAGAGTAGCAAGGTGATACTATATTAAAGAACATCATTTAGTAAAGGACTCTTAGTCTTTCCTCTCCTGTGTAGGAAATGTTTTTCAGTGGGGCAACTAGGGTGGGGTAATATTTAAATTCTGAGATGTTACTAAGTTGCAGTGTCAAATACAGCACTCTTAGATAAGGCTGCAAGTTTGTCATGGAGGCTTCCATGACTTTTGAAGTGGGCTGCCAGAGCAGCTGAGGCAGCCCCAGGGCCAGTCGCACTGGCTGCTGCTGGGGCAGTCTGAGCCACCCACTCCACCCCCAGGAGTAGCAGGAGACTTCTGGGTTGGGGGCCTCAGGGCTGGGGGTTGGGGCGTGGGAGGGGGTGAGGGCTCTGGGAGGTGCTTACCTTTGGGGGGCTCCCCGGAACGGCAACGCATCCCTCCCTCGGCTCTTAGCTCCATGTGCTGCCTCTTCACGCAGGCACTGCCCCTGTAGCTCCCATTGGTGGTGGTTCCCAGCCAATGGGAACTGCGAAGCTAGGAGTTTAAGGAGGGACATGTCGGTGCTTCTGAGAAGCCAAGTAGGGAGCCTACCAGCTCCACCAAACCCCTTCCCACCAGTACCAGCAGGAGTCCTGGGCTGCTCCCGCCTGAGCACTGACCATGCCCCCCTGGATCACCCCTCCAGAGAACCTGTGCCCCCCCGCCCGCCCCGGCAGCACTCACAGCGCCTCCGGTCTGTCCGTCACCCCCCCCCCCCCGCCCCAGCACCTGGGGCGGGGGCCTGGGCCTCCCCCCATGAGCACCCGCAGCACTCCCAAGATTTAGTCAGGGGTATAGTACAAGTCATGGGCTGGTCACGGGCCGTGAATTTTGGTTTACTGCCTGTGACCTGTTCATGACTTTTACTAAAAATACCAATGACTAAAATGTAGCCTTACTCTTAGATGCGTACAAAAAACTATTTCTTATGCTTTTAAAGAGATACTGATAACCTTCAATTTTTTTCATATTGACTAAAAGAAAAATTAGTTCCTGTTAGAACACCCATTAAGTAGTATGCCGTGTAGATCAGATAACGTCAGTTATGTTGAAATGTAGGAAAATATCTTAAACATTATAATTATATTTTACTTGGTTTATGAGATGATCTATGTTGGAATTTGGTAGAAATATCGTTTAAAAATAAAATTGGTATACCATTTTCCTTAACTTGCTCACATCTGCAAACTATATTTGATTGGAATGTTAAACAGTTATTTCTGTATTTATCTGCAGAATATTCAACAAAAAACAATGTAAGTATGAAATAGAAAATTTAAACAATTAAAATTATTTGGTGTAGCTGCTATTTAACATGCTGTAATCATCCTATGAAAGATTATGGTACAAAAATTTCACATTACTTTGACTTATTCCTGCAATCTTTGACTTTTGCTTTTGCTGATATTTAATAGTAAAAATTGCAAATGTTACGTCTTTTGACTTTCTGAAATAGTGATGTAGCTAAAATGCCATACAACTTTCGATACATAGCCCTTTGGCGCCATTGTCACTTAAAACTGCTGTTCTCAACTGTTTCAACTGGTACAGCTATTTTGCCACTGTAGAGAGGTCACAATTTTCCTAAAATGATTTTTAAAATTCATTCTCAAGACTACGTCACTACCTAATCTGTTTTTAATGACTATTTAAATAAAATAATATTCCATCTATGCTGGTAGCACAACTGCACTTCTGAATCAATTTTTAGAATTCTCTGTTTCATTAGTTAAGCTTTAAGAGTCTATATTGTTTTATATTTCATAAGTTCAGTTTATAAACAGCCAACTCTTATAAATTGGTACATTATAATGATATACTTTAGTCCCTTGTTCAAATTGTATCAGAAACTCGGAATTTTGTCAGGTGTCAACCCCAATATGGCAGATCATCATTACTGAGTAAGTAATTCAGAAGAGATACATAAAACCTCTTACAAATTCAGGACACCTTACTGAGGTGCAGTTATTCTTTTGGAATTATACTTACAAATCTGAATACAGTAATATTTCATAAAAAACACTGAAAAATTTGTACAAAATGATAGGATTTGACTTCAGTACAACTCAAGTCTTTCATTCTTGAGACAATGTCCAAATAAAAGTTATATAGTTTGAAATCACTTTTACTTTTGCAGTTGTAATTACAATTAAACACTAGAATCCATCATACTTTCTCCTGGTATGTCTTTAAAATCTGCTATCCTTAAAATAAGGTTCTGTCAGGTCTGTAATCTCTACCATATTTAAATATTTTAGTGGCAAACCTCTGTTCTTGTGAGACATAGTTCTATTACACTTGGAATCCATAAAACAAAGTTTATGCTCTGCAATTTGTTTCCTGAATCGGTAATGCTTTGTAATTTCCAGCGATCAGATATACTTAATTGTGTTAACTCAGTGATTAATTTTAATTGTAGGCCCTGAACCAGGTTGTCCTTTGGGACAAGATCATTTTGAGAGGAGATAGTCCAAAGCTGTTACTAAAAGACATGAAATCAAAATACTTTTTCTTTGATGATGGAAATGGTCTCAAGTGAGTAAATTACATTTCTTTATAGTGTAGCTCTTCTGTACTCTGGATATTTGTGTGTTGCTGAGGTAGGAGTGGGAGAGAGAGGTAGGTGGGGGGAATATGAATATTTAACAATTTTAGAATATTTATTCTTTTAAATTTTATAATTGTTTCAAGACTATTACATCTTCATAAATCAGCTGATGAGATGTGCTATGTGGTAGAGATCCAGCCCTCCACTGTCTACCCCCCAATTCACTGGGCTGAAAAGCAAGTGGCTGCCAGAAGCACTTGGCTGCCAGGTTTCAGCCTGTGCCTGCAGAGCTAGGGTCATGTCCTGCAAGGTGTGGAGAACCCTCAAATACTTTGCAGGAAAGGTATCTGGACTCTAGGTCATATTCCATGCAGTAGGTTTGTGCAAATACTGTAAACCAATGCAAACTGTGTAAATTTAAAATGCCCATTATTTCTGGCTCACAGAAAAGTATTCATATTCAAGGTAACTTATGTCTTTATAAGTTGAGTATTTCTTCTGATGATCTATTTTGATTTTACAGGGGAAACAGAAACGTCACTTTGACTCTTTCCTGGAACGTTGTACCAAATGCTGGCATTCTACCTCTTGTGGCAGGATCAGGACATGTATCTGTTCCATTCCCAGATACTTATGAAACAGCAAAAAGTTATTAAATTATTATACTGAATCCTAAGCAACGTATTTTTATACTTGTATATTATGAATAAATTTTATCACTTTCTTCTCCTATCCCCTGCAGCTCTCCAGTCAAAGGTACTTGATTTCTTTGGCTCTAACTGAGCAGGAAAAAAAAGCTGAAATTTAGACTTTTTTTTTTTTAATTTTAAATAAAACACTGATGCTGAAACTTACGGGAAAGGTAAACGGATGGTTTAAAATTTTTGTAAAACTAACTTTTTTTGTTGGCCATGTGGGTAGAAAAATATGTTTCTTATAAATAAACATTTAAACCCAGAACATAGTCTGATTATTTTAAAATTTATTATAAAAGTTCTTTATGTAATCCCTCTGAAGCGCCATGCACAAATTTCAGTGTTGTAGCCAAAAATGTAGTACTTGCAGGTTCATAGGCACTGTGGCTATTGTATTGTATTCTTCAGCTGAATGCTGAATTAGGGTAGATTGTTTCTTTGTAGTAGCATAAAAAGCCACTCTGTAGAAATTGTTGTTCATTTTCCATGAGCCATCAATCAGGAGTATTTTAGTACTGTTCCAGCTCAAATTTGATATTGGTTGAATAGAAATCCTTATTTGAAAGATTTATGTAATATTCATTGATTTAACAAGAGTGTGCCATTGATTTAACAAGAGTATGTGTTTTGTGTTTAAAAAAAACACACAAATCTTTTAAGAGCTGTTTACAACATAGATACCAGTAGAAATCATAAGCAGGATAAAACAGTGGAAAAATACCTCTCGCATATAAATTGGAATTTTTTTTGCTTATTTGAAAAAGCTTAATATTAACCAAGTGTGCATTTTTTTCACACTTGTACAAATAAATAATTTTGGATTAATTAAAGTCAGATCATCTTAAAGCATTTAGGATGTGTTGTTCAGTATACAAAATAAAAATGTGTTTAAAAAAAAGATATACAAAATATATGATTTTCTTGTAAAATATTTGGAATTCTTGACTTTCAGTATTATAGACAAATAAAATTAAAATATAGTAAAAGTGTGAAAATAAAAATTAGACTTTCATGGGAATAAATTAAAAAGATTGGGACTACTTAGCAATGAGACAAATAGGATGTAGAATAGTATACAAAATGAATTGTGTACAGAAGGTAAAGGGGCCACTGTCCTTCACTTTTTCACAGTACAAGCACAAGGAGACATTCAGTGAAATTGGAAGGCTACAAATTAAAAACCTGATCAAAGGAAATATTATCTTGTACAATTCATAGTAAGTCTGTGAAGTTCATTATCCCAAGAGCTGAGGTCAACAGCTTAGCAGAATTTTTAAAAGGATTAAACATTTATATAGATATAAAATCATAGTCAATTTTACTAGATAAGATAATATAAAACTGCATGGGATACTTGGGTTCAGCAAGGAATATCATTTTTTGGGCAGATTATTCCATAATTGTCCACTATGAAATATATTTCTCCTTCCCCCTAAAGTATCTGATAGCAGTAATTATCAGAGACAGGACAGTAGATTGGCCATTGATCAGATCCTCTATGACAAACCTATGTTGTGAGTTGACTCCAACTTTTTTTTAAAAAAGGCTTTCAAACTGTTTGTATGGGGCCACCTTTTCCTCCCTGCATCCTGTTCCTTGTGAGGAGGGATAACAGCATAGCCTGCCACCCACATACCGTTAGTATGTGCAGAAAATTCTTGCTCTAATTCTGTGAATCCTAGGTCATCCATGTGGAGTGGCAATAGGGTGACCAGGTGTTCTGATTTTTTGTATGGACAATCCTGATATTCAGGGCATTCTCTTATATAGGCACCTATTACCTCCCCACCCCCAGTCCTGATTTTTCATACTTGCTATCTGGTCACTCTAAATGGCAACTTAGTGTCTGCGCTGTTACTGGCTTTTCCTGTTGTGTGGCTTCTTCCTCTTGTGAGAAGGGTAGAAAGTGGATCACACCTCAATGCATATAATTAATAGCATTATTTAAAAGGGCACTGGACTATGTGATAAAAGAAATCTGCATAAGAATCTACATAGGACAAGATTTAAAAGTGCCTTGATTTTTGGATTCCTCCTTTTTGTGTGTTCAACTTGTGACACTTTAAAGAGCCCAGATTTTTCAGAGGATGGGTGCTCAGCACTTCCCATTTCCAAACATCAGGCCTTTTCAAGATACCTTAGGTTGGGTACTGACAAAATTGTTGGTCTTGAAAAGCTTGACCATACAGTGTAAAGCAGCTGATCTGTAGCTCTGCGCTCAACTATACAATATATCTTTGTATTCACGTGTTTCTTTGGAGGGATTGTTAGTGGGGTTCTACCAGCCTGATTTCTGTACACTTAATGTGTTTGCTCTTGTCTGCTTTGCTGCAGAGAGAAACACCTCACAGTTTGGGTCGCTAAAATACAAATTTTGTACTGTGAGCATTTTTAAAAATGCATCTTAATAAACTGTTTTAACAGTATTCCTAAGTATAAAGAATCTTACCTTGTTGATACAGAATCTTGTAATTGCTAAAATTGATAGATGTTAATGAAGTTAAAGCAATGTATACGAATTTCAATTATGTTGTCTCAATTATATGAAAATATTTTGCCCTTTTTTGGTGGTAAAGGAATATCACTTGGTCTCTGCTTCTGCCATTTGTTAACTAAGATTAACATTTACACACACAACAAAAAAAATCAAATTGATAAATTGGTCTATTCTCCTGGCCTTCCTAAAGGATAATCTGTCCTTTCTATGTATCTGAGCTTCTTTCCTAAAATGGCTTCAGAATTTCAGCTTAAACAGGAAGCTTCCCATTTCAGTTTCTTTCCTAACTTGAATTGCAGGAAAGAAAAGTCTTGTCATATCTAGATTACTATATAGGTCATAGCCTTTCTATAGGTCATAATTTTCCAAGATGTTAAGGAGAGACTTAAGGCTTCCTGGCAAAGTGGTTAAGAGCTTGCATTCAGAAAGCTTCAAGTTAGCTGTAGTTCCTTCCCTGAAAAGGATCAAAGTATATTCTACCAGGTCTCTTGTTTGGAGTGGAGTTGTGCCTCTGGAGGAACTCTGCAAGATTACCATTTAGAAGTACTTTATACAAGTATATAAAGCACACCATTTGAAAGTTACGGCAGCAGCTGCTGCAGGATGCTCAGACCAGTGATCTGTTACTGAAGCGCCTCATCTCAGAAATTGTTCTTTCCCATTCTCTCCAGTTTTGGCATATTCCTGGCTTTTCTTCTCCAGTACTTTATCTAGCCTCTATCTCTGGTCTCTATTATGCCATTATTTTTACAGGGACTGATTTACCAAATCTACTAATTGGTGTCGAGACTGGTGCAAATTTTATGCCTTTATCTGTTAACTTGATTTGTGGCCTGGTTGAAATAGCACATGTATCCATACAGGAGGAAGGCACTGCAGTTGAGACCCAGCCATGATCTAGTTACAGGGTATAGAAATTCTCACCTGGGTTCCATCAGAACATATAGTAGAGAGATGAGTCTGGAGCCAGAAGAATCCATTCTACTTTGGTATAGCTTGCCCGGTATATACTGAGGAAGAGGAAAACCCAGCAGTCTGTGCTGTTTCAACCAGGTCACAAGAATCAAATGAACAGATAAGAATTTAAATTACTTTTTACGCTATCCGTCTTGAAACAAACAAAATAGAAATTGCAAGTCTTGTCTTACATTAAGGTTGTAATCTCGTTGGGTCAGGGATTGGTCTTTGATCTGTTTGTACAGTGCCTAGCACAATGGCATCCTCCTGGTCTATGACTAGAGCTCCTAGGCACTAAAGTAATACAAAAAGGACATTTCAGAAAACTGTCACAGTGGCTACTTAGTGTCATACTGCCGCTCTTCCATTGAATGCCATGTCCTTTCATCACCTTCCACTGACTTTTCCCTAAAGTGATATGGTCCTGGAGAATAGACTTGAGGGTAAAATTTGCAAAAATCTAAGTGATTTAGGAGCCTTAAGTCACTTTTGAAAAATTTACCCTACTGCTTTCTCCACTTGTCCTCCAGGCACCTGTTTTCTCTGTTCAGATACTATCTTGATACACATTTTTCACAAAGCCTCCTACTGGTCATGCACTAAAGAAGGGTGAGTGGTAGAAAATATACAACTTGTGAGGCTTGACCATCTTTTGCTGATACAGTGCTTTGCAAGTCTTAATTGTATATGTAATTTACAATGTGAATTTTTTGGGAACTACCAAGTCTTCCTCTTTTTTTTTTATTATATGAGCACTCAGTCCAAAATCTTGCACAAAACAGGTCACTGTTTATTTATAAATAGATACTTAACCATGTATAAAAGTCACTATGTTATCAGTTACAGATTTCAGCAAGTCAGAAGTTGCTTATAACTATCTGACAGACTGGGGATCGGTCTGTCATTGTCAACTCCATGTCAGTACCTGAAACAATGGGTTTCACGCTCTCTGCTTTGTATTGTAACCTTCATGGGGTGTGATCTCTTGTGGGTGAAAGCAGATATTTTGAGGCCGTGATTTGACACCTGGTGGAAAGACTGTCAGAGAAGATGTGACTGGGCAATTAACTCTGAATTACTCTTTCTTGCTGAAACATTGACTTTGAATGACTTTACATAGAAGCAAAAGGGTGGGGAAGCCTGAGCTTGGATTCTCATGCCCCAAACACACATCCCTGAAGAGTTTAATCAAGGTACCAGAGCTCCCACAGCCAGGTCAGCTCTGGGGGAATATGCTTAAGTAAGTGGGGCCTTTGGAAGGCTGAGGCACTTTTTGCAGGGTGTAAGGTGGCTGTACTTCAGGGTCCCATTGCCCAAGAAAGAGCTCAGACATGGGGCCTGAACCTGCATGTGCCTGGGAGACCCAGAGCTAGCCCCAGGGATCAGTCACTACCCAGACATAGGGGTTTAGGAGAACATGGGACCCAGGATTTGGGGCTGTTTACAATAGACTGGTGTTTGCCCAGAGATAGGACTGGGCCAGGTTGCAACATAATCTGTAACACTTTCTGCTGATGTGCTTATACCTATCAGTAATGCAAACAACTCATAGCTATAATGTTGAATAATCGTTTATGAACCTTTTATAAATAAATTCCATTTTTGAATAATTAGGCAATAACTTGGTAACTAAACACTTCCACAATTAAATCCTTACACTAGTGTCATTGCATCGTAAGTAAGTCATTCTTTTCCTCCATTTTCCATTTTGTGCAGTGCAAATGTGTTCTCAATTTTCCAGCTGCATGCACTTTTCAGAGAGGTTGGCATAGTCAATTTTTATTACAAAAATTAGAATACATTTAAAAAAAGGGGGGGGGGGCGCTACATGCAAAAGAGAAAAATTAAACTATAAACTCTAGTCAATGGCAATTCTTGCTCATGATTATACCTGCTCTCTGGGGTAATGAAACTTGTGCTACAGCTGGAGCTTGCGGTCTCCTTTAGGGATAGATTATTTCCCAGAATTCCTGCTTACAGTTTATTTCCCATGGTTTGGCGTTCAACTGAGAACCACCTACATTTGTTAGGATGCCTTTGATAATCAGAGCCTCTCTCAATCAGATTGAAGGTTGCTCATTAAAGCCTCTGTGTGAAGTGCTTTTATTAAACAGGAAAAGAGCTGCTATCAAACAAATGTACACAAACATAACTTCTTACAAAAAAAATTGGATATTCCAGTCTTCTAATAAAGACAATAAATAATATCCATCGAATATGAAGAAAAGATCTTAACTCTAGAAGTTTTACCCAGTGTAAGAAGGTCCTGGAATTTCTCTAATGAAAGCACCATATCCTTAGGAGAAGGGGACTGAAGAGCCTTAAGAGGAGAGAGAGAGAGCGCCAATTTGTTTTTGCAGTCATGCTGAAGTACATGGCATGGAGCATTTGGTTTCATTCTCACTGCAAGTGCGGGATACCTTTAGAAGAAGGACACTTCTCACTCGTGTTTAGAGTGGCATGTTCATAGGTCCTCTGCTGCAGGGTAGAGTACTGTATCAGGTCATCTACTTGTTTCTTATCTCACTGGGTCAGGGTCAAGACTCCTTAGTTATTGTGACTAAAGCATATTAAAAATGGAAAGTTCTACATAAAGTTGGGTGTTTTTAGTGGTATTATGAAATAACCATTTATTTAAAAAAAATTCAGGGGAACACATACATCTAGTCCTCCCACCTCTACTGATGCATGAAAAAGTAAGCATTGAGCATCTGAACATATGACTGGATCCCTACATGTATTGCTTCCTTTGGGTTTTAATCTGCTCCTTTAGGTACTGATGTTATACATAAAGATACTTTTTCTAACATTTGTGGTATACTTAACATTCCACAAAAACTTTGAATACTTGTTTTCAAATAAATTTGATGCAAGAAACCTCTGATGTATTTAATATAATTTTTATGAAGAATTGGAAGATACACTCTTGTGTTGGAGCTGAGAAATGCAGGCTGTTTACTGTTATTCCTGTTTACTATTAAAAGTGTGCGGTCAAACTGGTGAAAAGTGGTATGTGGCTGAAAGACAAGATCAGCTTAAAATTCATGTACTGAAAAAGCCCCAAACAACTTTAATTATCTCATTAACACCCTGGGTTATTGAAATTGAAAACACTTTAAAAACCTACTTTACTTTTAACTGTTCTGTCTGTTTCCTCTTTTCACAATATTCATTATAGGCCATGATAATAAATTTGTTTGTTTGTAACCAGCTTCATCTGAGCAGGTTGCTAAAATATTTGGGTTGGAAGCCCTGCAAAGTAACGTTACTCCTTTAAAAATAATTCTCAGTTGCAATGTTCTAAAAATAAATTTCATGGAAGCACTTCTAGTGGTGGTAGAACAATTTAGGCACAAAATTCAGGTTTGGAGGAAGCAAGCTTCCATCACATGTAACAGTGCTCCCCTACATCACTGAAAATCAGTTTATGAAAGAGATTTTTAGAAAGTCCATTAAATGATTAAAGTGTTTCCTCTCTTGTTTGTACACTTCTAGTTTTGCTAAAGAATCAGGAGATATTTTATTTGCAACTATTTACACAACAAACATGCCTAAATAGTAATAAATACTCTGATTCTGCAAACACAGGCATTCTTAACTTTACACGCCTGATTTAAAGCACCCGTGTAAGTGTTTGTGGCATCGGTCTAAGTAGATAAAAGAAAGCAGGCAGCCAAGTAAAAACAGGCTCAG
The DNA here is from genome assembly GCF_965140235.1 of Caretta caretta. Classification (NCBI taxonomy): domain Eukaryota; kingdom Metazoa; phylum Chordata; order Testudines; family Cheloniidae; genus Caretta; species Caretta caretta. The sequence goes on from NC_134209.1 coordinate 85,278,141, forward strand.
TTATTACAACTCCTAATATTACACCAGTAGGGAACTTTGACAACGAGAGAGCATGCTTTGTATTTTGTGTCGGGCAAAGCGAAGACTGGTTTATAAAATTAAACCCAAAATGATTTGGTTAATACTAATTAGAACTTATATTACACTTTTCATGGAAGGATCTCCACGTGCCTTTAGAAGGAAAGGTAACTCTCGTTATCTCCAGAGGCTGGCTGGTTGCTAGAGGTGGAAAGTGCTAAACTCTGCCAATAATGCCGCCTCCGCAGGTGGCCGCAATAAGAATCACTGTAGTAGTATCTGCAGCGTGTAATACCGCTTGCTGCCACTAGGGACCAGGCAGTCGCCCCGCAAGCAACGGGAAGTAGTCCTCTGTGCGCTCAGATTATTACATGAAGAGGGGTTGGCTGTAGTTTCCACAGGAAGAAGGAGGCTCAGATACAGGATGATAATCCCAGGTTAGTTCCAGTGGTGTTGGTCATAGGGACGCCAGCTGCATTTCTTCCTTATGGTATCTGCTTATTCAAGCCTAGCAACAGGGGGGAGTTGTGAGCCTAGATGCGTTGGTGGCTCTGAATGTAGGTATGTCAGAAAGGAGAGGGTCGAGGACCTGAGTGAGGTGTTTCTGAGCTATGGATAGATTAGGAAAGGGGATGTGTGTTGGGGTTCTGAGCCTGCCAGGATAGATGAATGGAAATAGGGGGTTTGAATGGGAAAGCACTCCTGTTTAGGTAGGAGTTGGGTTGGAGGGAACTGGGAAAGGTGGGTTGGGCTGGGCTGTCATGGCTGACTACTGGGGGGGAATGCTATTAACTGGTGGGAGTGTAAGACAGCGTGGAAGACTGGGGAAGGGAGCAACAGGTAAATTTGGAGAGGATGAGGTTGGGAATAGGAAAAAACAGCGAAGGGGTTGCGAAGGGATGAATACTATTTACAGTAAGGGCAGAATGGAAGAAAAGTTTCCAGTTTTTAATTCTGAGAGGGGAAAATGTGGGTGAAAGGTTGTTGTTTTTTTCATAGCCCTCCTCCCCCCACCCCCCAGCCTCCCTTATCCCATATAGAATTGCTGCCCCATGACATTCTCCAACTAGTATCCTGTGTATGTGTGTTGCTTTGAAGAGCTGGTTACTTTCCAGGAGACTGCGGAAGGGCTCTGGTACTGGCAGTCTAAGCCCTATGGGCATCAGCCACCACTGACTATTCTCATTTTACAAAGGGGAAACTAAATGATTTGCCTAACCCTGCACTCCAATAAAATAGGCTGACAAACTTGCCTTCACGTTTCCTGCTGGGCTTTGGCTACTTGGTGGGACTGCCTAGCTTCTGGATTTCTACCCTGTCTCAGGACGAGAAGTGATTTTTGTTTCATTGCAGCCATTCTAAATAATCAGGTCTGTCACCCCAAATGGAGTAGGAGAGGGATGATGACCTGAGCCGCTGTCTCACCAGGAGTTTTTAGGGAAGAGAGTTCCTCTAACTGTCCTGAGATTGTTAGGGCTGCTTTTTAAAGGCTAGTCTCAGTTTGGATAGACTTGTTCTTCTCGTGAACGAAAGGTGTTAGGATTTATTGGTCCAGTCTTGCAGTTAATTTCTTCAAAGAACTTTGCAAATGTTAAGGGGTGAATCCCACTTCCATTGGATTCATGTATGTGTGACTATTTGCAGCTAGGTTGCACTATACAAGTAGAGGATAAAAATGATAAAGCACTGAGTAAACAACTATTAGTGCTTATATTGTTGATGTTTTCTGACATTTCCTTTTTATTAGTATTGATTTCAGTGGTTAGAATGTTCCTCAGTGTATTAAGTAAAATTGCTTGAACTTGTATGCATGGTTAAGAATGACCTATTCATATCAAGTCATTTGAGTTGATCTTGAGCTCATTACATTCTATAGTACATTTTGTGAGCTTGTTACTCCTAATTTACATTTATCTGTGTGTGTGTATTCTTCATAATCTATACACATGACTTGGATTATATATGTTTTGTGAGGGTAACACACCTTGAATTGTGGTGTTTTAATAAAATGGCTTTAAAACTTGGTTTGGACTAGAAAGCTAAATGCAAAACTTTCAAGAGTGCTGCGCACTCAAATCTCTAACTGAAATCAGTTGGAACTGCAGGTGCTCATCATTTCTGGAAATTGGGCCTGAAAACATTTTTGTTGCTCTTAAAAGTAGATGACTCTCAGAATCTAAGGGTATCATTACAAATGGAAGTGCCAACATGTGAATAATTGCCTTCCCCTTGATATCTTTTATTGGAATACCATAAACTGAATGCAAATATACAGTTAGAGCAAAATCCTCCAATCTAATGCACAGTCCAGACCCCCCCCCTCCCTCGGCCCCCCCGAATAACACTTTATATCTTTCAGAGTAACAGCCGTGTTAGTCTGTATTCGCAAAAAGAAAAGGAGTACTTGCAGGACAGTGGGGTGGGAGGAGGTATTGTTTCATATTCTCTGTGTATATATAAAGTCTGCTGCAGTTTCCACGGTATGCATCCGATGAAGTGAGCTGTAGCTCACGAAAGCTCATGCTCAAATGAATTGGTTAGTCTCTAAGGTGCCACAAGTACTCCTTTACTTTATATCTTATGTGGAACCTCTGTATGGGATTCCTTATTTTTTTGTAAATATTGAAGGATTGTTTGGACCACAAATTGTATAATTTACAGGTAACTATAGCCACCGTGGACTCCAAATTTATACAGACAAACAACAGGATCAGTAAACTTGAACAGACCAAAACTGCTCTTCTGGGTGCTTTGCTGAAAAAGCTTCTTACACCTAAAAAGCAATGTTGCTCTGACAAAAGAAGTCAAGGCACCAACTATAAGCCCTGATCCTGCAGTCGCTAATGCATATACTTAATCTTAAGCATGTGAATAGTTTTCACTGCCTTCAATGAGTGGTCACATGCTTAGATTTAAGCATGTGGATTAAGTGCTTGAAGGATTGAAGCCCTAGGCTGGAATCTGCAGATAATGTTCATAGCCTGACAGCATTAAGTTGGTGGGGCTAATTGAAGGCCGGAAGAGCTGAATGTAAATTCCCTGAGATTTTGAGATAGAAAATTTATCCTGTACGGGTTGAAAAGGTGCTTGGTATCCGAAAGCTTTAGGAAACCAAAAGTTTTGGGTCAGTTCACAGAGATTTGGACCAGACCAATAAAACATTATGGGTTTTGAAATCAATGAGACTTATGCAGCCTAGTAAGCACTGTACCCACTAATAAATATTTGTAGGGTTGAGCTCTTGACATACAATAGAAATACAATTTTTTGTCCTCCATGTGGCACATGCTTGGTAAATAGAATTTCAGCCACTGAACATTGTATTCAAATGAACAAGAGTTGAAACAAATCTCCTTTTCTCTGGATTTGGTTCGGTGTGAATACTTGCTTATTTGGGAAACCTGAATTGACGGGTAAACTTTTGGGAAACGCAATAAGGGCAAATTCAACTGAAGGAACTGACCATTCTGTACTGTTTGGAAGAAGATATTTCAAATTTTTATCATTTTATTGCCATCAGATAAACAAAGAGCTGCATGTTACAAACAGTAGAGAACAGAGTATAATGTCAATAACACAAAGGAAGAGCTTACTTTATACATTTATATAAACATATTTGGTGTTGTCTGTCTTTAACAACTTAATATTTAAGAGTAGTTAAATTCTGTATAATAAACTCTTCTTCATATCCATGTAATTGCTATGAATATAAATACTAATATCATCTTGGACAACTGATAACTGCAGTATTTTTAGAGCCTAAAGTGATGGTTGGTTTTTATTGTTTAGTAACCAGGAAATCTATATACATATACCTCATAGTTTCCATAAACTTCCTTCTGTTTTTTAATCTAATGTTGTCTTCCAGGAGATAGGTTCATCCTTATTTTGCATATATAATTGCAGCTCCATACATACTGCAAACATGATTGCTGTCCCTCATGCATTATCTTAAATATAGATCGGAATTAATTTTTGTTAGCAAGTGAAGGAAAATACAGTCTATAACGGGTGGGCAAACTTTTTGGCCCAAGGGCCACATCTGGATATGGAAATTGTACAGCAGGCCATAAATGCTCATGAAATTGGGGGTTGGGGTGTAGCAGGGAGTGTGGGCTCTGGGGTGGGGCTGGGGATGAGGGGTTGGGGTGCAGGAGGATGCTTCAGGCTGGGACCGAGGGGTTAGGAGGGCGGGGGGAGGATCGGGGGGGGGGGGGGATCAGGGCTGGGGCAGGGGGTTGGGGTGCAGGCTCCAGGCAATGCTTACCTCAAGCAGCTCCCAGAAACAGCAGCATGTTCCAGCTCCTACATGGTAGTGCAGCCAGGCAGCTCTGCATGCTGCCCTGTCCACAGGCACTGCCCGTGCAGCTCCCATTGGCCGTGGTTCCCTGCCAGTGGGATCTGCGGGGGTGGCTCTTGGGGTGGGGGCAGTGTGTGGAGCCCCTTGGCTGCCCCTATATGTAGGAGCCAGAAGGGGGACATGCCACTGCTTCCGGGAGCCGAGTGGAGCAGGTCAAGTCCCCGACCCTGCTCCCTGGCGGGAGCTTGAGAACCAGATTAAAACGGACAGATGTGGCCCCTGGGCCATAGTTTGCCCACCCTGGTCTATATTGAGTGAAATTCAGTTACTAAAATGTGCAAATACAGACTTCAAGGGGTATTCAAATACTTTTTTCTCTGATTATCTTTAAGAGGAATCTTAACATCTTGAATATAAAGTATAGAATTTGGGGCATATACTGATGAGTATTTCTCAATGAAGTTGTACAGCAGAGATGTAGTTACGGCCACCCTCTGATTGATTGTATTTTTCTGATCGGATCTTCCGCACTCATGGAACTTCGTTTCATAATTCTAGGAAATGTCTAACTTGTAGTATAGCTAGAAATCCAGAGAAGGTAATTAAATTTAATTCTGAGCTGTTCCAAAACCACTAGTGTTATGCCCTGGAAAAAAAAAACTCCAATAGCTGACAGTTCTTTGGCATTCCACCTATTAAAGTTGATGCCTTCATGTCCTGGAGGGAAACCTAGTAGCCCACATGTCCAGGAAGTCAACTAGAAGTCTGACACCTGACCATACCTGTCATGTATTTCCGTAGCAGATACGGACTGGCTATAGAGTTTGATTATGCACACCAGATGTATTCATCCTAAGATCCTTTAATGCTCTGCCAGGTATGGCTGGGGTTAGCTTAAATAGGGTATTTTACATAGTGCTGCCAAGTAGCTGAACAATATGATACAGTTTAGTATGCCATTACCGTACCAAGATACCTGATTTCCAATGTTCCCTCTAATTTTTTACATCCATGTGCAGAATCAATTCTGTTATGTGCACTAATATGTAGGTGATATGTGGTGGGGGTGGGGCCTAGGGGTTTGGCGTGTGGGAGGGGGCTCAGGGCTAGGTGAGAGAGTTTGGGTGTGGGGGTTGAGGGCTCTGGTTGGGGGTGCAAGCTCTAGGTTGGAGCCAGGGATGAAGGGTTTGGGGTGCAGGCTGCCACAGGGCTGAGGAAGGAGAGCGGACTCCCCCCAGTCCTCTCTTGCCGCAGCAGCCTGTGACCACAGCAGATAGAGATTGCAAATTGATATCCAAAAGTAAGGCTCTCTAGTACAACAAAAATGTCCTCTAAAAGAACCCTAATGCTTTCTCTCCTAATACTGAAATATGGCTGACTTTGTTTAATATGATTGACAATTAGTGTCTGAAAAATATATGAAGGTGTGACTTCCCCTGAAATAAAGATAGATTAGTCTTCCCACTGCTAATTTTCACTAGTCAGAGATAGCTGGTTTGCTAAAACTAGTGACAGTATTTCTTTGTCTAGATAGATTATATTGGTCAATATGAGCTACATTGCTCTGAATTATTCTTTTAAGGAATGCAGTCATGATGCATTTTGACTATTAATAAGCAATATTCTTCCCTCAAGGGAATGATGCAAGATTTTAAAAGATTGATGATGGTTTTTATCATCAGCCTCTCAGCCCTGGAGATTTTTGGAAGGTCCCTTAAAAGTAGTTCATCAGTTATATCTGCTTCAAATTGTATATTCTTCATAATACTGTGGTATTTTTAGGCTCTCCAAACAATGTGTTTGCGTTGTAGGATTTCCTCCTATACATTACCATTTACAAATGTCTTATTGCGTTTTGATCACTACTCTTTTCGTAAAAAGAAAAGGAGTACTTGTGGCACCTTAGAGACTAACAGATTTATTTGAGCATAAGCTTCCGTGATCTCTAAGGTGCCACAAGTACTCCTTTTCTTTTTGCAAGTACAGACTAACACAGCTGCTACTCTGAAAACTACTCTTTTTGTGTCATTACATATTTTTGAAAAAATACGTCTGACTTTAAAAACTCAAAATACTGTTTTGTGGGGGCAGGCTTGGCCTAGATGAGATAACGTTGTCAGCTTACAGTTGAACTTAAGCTGAAACTTCTTGTTGGTGTAGAAGAAGTGGTTTTAGTTGTTTCCAAGATCAACTGCTCTGACTGAAGATGCACCAAAAAAAATGTACATAATGGTAATTCATCTAATGTATAACTTTAAATTCTTCTCACATATCCCAGGGGAAGATTTGTCTATTGTTGTTTATTTCAAAATATTGTTGTACATGAGCTCTGATAAATTTTTTAACATGCAAGAAGGGAATCTCTGCCTAGGTGCTGGTCTTTGGAATTGCTGACTTCTAGGCAACAGCACATTAGTGTGTAATAAAATATTTTAAAGCTAAATACTTGAAGGCTCTTCCACTTTTTTGAAAATCAAATATATCCTGGATGAGAAGCCATGAAATTTGGAATGGAAAGTCAAGACTTTTACTACCTGTGTTCAGTAGCTGCTAGACATCAGAGAAGCCTTTATTTCATAAGGATGGAACTGAAGGTTTAAGCATGTTTTTCTGGAAACTGGGAGGCATTTTATCTAATTTCTTTTTAACACAGCAATACTGTCTTCCTCCAAGAAAGAGAGAATTTTTAAAATGGCTGTAATTACTAAAATCTCAATTGCTCATCAGATTTATTAGGAGATGCCTCCATATCCAGATATTAACACAGTGTGCTAGAAAACCAGAGATCATAGAAGATTAGAGTTGGAAGAGACCTCAGGAGGTCATCTAGTCCAACAACCTGCTCAAAGCAGGACCAATCGCAACTAGTGATCAATGGCTCCATGTCTAGTTGGCAGCCGGTGTCAAGTGGAGTGCCCCAGGGGTCGGTCCTGGGGCCGGTTTTGTTCAATATCTTCATAAATGATCTGGAGGATGGTGTGGATTGCACTCTCAGCAAATTTGCAGATGATACTAAACTGGGAGGAGTGGTAGATACGCTGGAGGGCAGGGATAGGATACAGAGGGACCTAGACAAATTGGAGGATTGGGCCAAAAGAAATCTGGTGAGGTTCAGTAAGGATAACTGCAGGGTCCTGCACTTAGGACGGAAGAACCCAATGCACAGCTACAGACTAGGGACCGAATGGCTAGGCAGCAGTTCTGCGGAAAAGGACCTGGGGTGACAGTGGACGAGAAGCTGGATATGAGTCAGCAGTGTGCCCTTGTTGCCAAGAAGGCCAATGGCATTTTGGGATGTATAAGTAGGGGCATAGCGAGCAGATCGAGGGATGTGATCGTCCCCCTCTATTCGACATTGGTGAGGCCTCATCTGGAGTACTGTGTCCAGTTTTGGGCCCCACACTACAAGAAGGATGTGGAAAAATTGGAGAGAGTCCAGCGAAGGGCAACAAAAATGATTAGGGGTCTGGAACACATGACTTACGAGGAGAGGCTGAGGGAACTGGGATTGTTTAGTCTGCAGAAGAGAAGAATGAGGGGGGATCTGATAGCTGCTTTCAACTACCTGAGAGGTGGTTCCAGAGAGGATGGTTCTAGACTATTCTCAGTGGCAGAAGAGGACAGGACAAGGAGTAATGGTCTCAAGTTGCAGTGGGGGAGGTTTAGGTTGGATATTAGGAAAAACTTTTTCACTAGGAGGGTGGTGAAACACTGGAATGCTAGGGAGGTGGTACAATCTCCTTCCTTAGAAGTTTTTAAGGTCAGGCTTGACAAAGCCCTGGCTGGGATGATTTAATTGGGGATTGGCCCTGCTTTGAGCAGGGGGTTGGATTAGATGATCTCCTGAGGTCCCTTCCAACCCTGATATTCTATGATTCTAAATCATCCTAGCTAGGGCTTTGTCAAGCCAGGCCTCAAAAACTTCTATGGATGGAGATTCTACCACCTCCCTAGGTAACCCATTCCAGTGCTTCACAACCCTCCTAGTGAAATATTGTAGTTTTTCTTAATATCCAACCTAGACCTCCCCCACTGCAACTTGAGACCATTACTCCTTGTTCTGTCATCTGCCACCACTGAGAACAGCCGGGCTCCATCCTCTTTGGAATCTCCCTTCATGGCAGGGCTTTGGAGCGGAGCACAGAGCTGGAGCCTGCACAGAGCAGCTCCAGAGCAGTGGAGCTGCAGGTTTTTGCCTGGAGCTGGAACGGAACCAAAGCACAGCTCCAAAGCCCTGCTTCATGGAGTTGAAGGCTGCTATCAAATCCCCCTTTTCAGACTAAATAAGCCCAGTTCCTTCAGCCTCCTCATAAGTCATGTGCCCCTCTGCTGTACTCTCTCCAATTTGTCCACATCCTTTCTGTAGTGGGGGGTCCCCAAAACTGAATGCAAAACTCCAGTTGTGGCCTCACCAGTGCCAAATAGAGGGGAATAATCGCTTCCCTCAATCTGCTGGCAATGCTCCTACTAATGCAGCCCAATATGCCCTGAGCCTTCTTGGCAACAAGGGCACACTGGCTCATATCCAGCTTCTCATCCACTGTAATCCCCAGGTCCTTTTCTGCAAAATTGCTGCTTTGCCAGTCACTCCCCAGCCTGTAGCTTTGCATGGGATTCTTCCGTTCTAAGTGCAGGACTCTGAACTTGTCCTTTTTGAACCTCATCAGCTTTCTTTTGGCCCAATCCTCCAATTTGTTTAGGTCTCTCTGGACCTTATTCCTACCCTCCAACGTATCTACCTCTCCACCCATCTCGGTGTTATCTGCAAGCTTGCTGAGGGTGCAATCCATCCCATCATCCAGATCATTAATGAATATGTTGAACAAAACTGGCACCAGGACTGACCCCTGGGGCACTCCATTTGATACCAGCTGCCAACTAGACATTGAGCCGTTGATCGCTACCTGATGATCTAGCCAGTTTTCTATCCACCTTGTAGTCCATTCATCCAATCCATACTTGTTTAACCTGCTGGCAAGAATACTGTGGGAGACTGTATCAAAGGCTTTGCTAAAGTCCAGGTATATCACTTGCACTGCTGTCCCCATATCCACAGAGCCAGTTATCTCTTCATAGAAGATCCCATCATAGAAGAGCCAGTTATCTCATCATGGTCAGGCATGACTTGCCCTTGATGAATCCATGTTGACTGTTCCTGATCACTTCCTCTCCTCCAGTGCTTCAAAATGGATTCCTTGAGGACCTGCTCCATGATTTTTTCCAGGGACTGAGGTGAGGCTGACCGGTGTGTAATTGCCTGGATTCTCCTTCTTTCCTTTTTTTTTTTTTTTTTTTTTTTTTAAGTTAGGCACTATATTTGCCTTTTTCCAATAGTCCAGGACCTCCCCCGATCGCCAAGAGTTTTCAAAGATAATGGCCAATGGCTCTGCAACCACATCAGCCAACTCCCTCAGCACCCTCGGATGCATTGCATCTGGCCCCATGGACTTGTGCATGTCCAGCTTTCTAAATAGTCCTTAACCTGTACTTTCACCACTGAGGCCTGCTCACCACCTCCCCACACTGTGCTGCCCAGTGCAGCAGTCTGGGAGCTGACCTTGTCTGTGAAGACCAAGGCAAGAAAACCATTGAGTACTTCTGCTTTTTTATATGCCTCCCTAGTCATCTGTCCAAGTTTCCACTTCTTGTAAGCCACCTTTTTGTGTTTAAGCTCACTGAAGAGTTCTCTGTTAAACCAAGCTTGTCGCCTGCCATATTTTCTATTCTTTTTGTACATCGGGATGGTTTGTTCTTGTGCCGTCAGTAAGGCTTCTTTAAAATACAGCCAGCTCTCCTGGACTCCTTTCCCCCTCATATTAGACTCCCAGGGGATCCTGCCCATCAGTTCTCTGAGGGAGCCAAAATATGCTTTTCTGAAGTCCAGGGTCCGTACTCTGCTGCTCTCCTTTCTTCCTTTTGTCAGGATCCTGAACTCTACCATCTTGTGATCACCGCTGCCCAGGTTGCCACCCACTTCTACTTCCCCTACCAATTCTTCCCTGTTTGTGAGCAGCAGGTCAAGAGGAGCAGGGCTCTTAGTTGGTTCCTCCAGCACTTGCACCAGGAAGTTGTCCCCAACACTCTCTTCAAAAACTTCCTAGATTGTCTGTGCACTGCTGTATTGCTCTCCCAGCAGATGTCAGGGTTATCGAAGTCCCCCATGATAAACCAAGGCCTGTGAGCTGGAAACTGCTGTTAGTTATCCAAAGAACACCTTGTCTATCTTATCCTTCTGGTCTGGTGGTATATAGCAGACGCTCACCAGAACATCACCCTTGTTGCTCTTGCCTCTAAACTTAACCCAAAGACTCTCCAGACCTTTCTCCAGTTTCATACTGGAGCTCTGAGCAATCGTACTGTTCTCTTACATACTGTGAAACTCCTCCACCCTTTTTCTCCTGCCTGTCCTTCCTGAACAGTTTTTATATCCATCCATGATAGTGCTCCAGTCATGTGAGTTACCCCACCAAGTCTGTTATTCCAATCACATCATAGTTTCTTGACTGTGGCAGGACTTCCAATTCTTCCTTCTTGTTTCCCAGGCTTCTTGCATTCATGTACAGGCACCTAAGATAACTAGCCGATTGCCCTGCTTTCTCAGTATGACTCAGGAGGCTTCCCCTGTTGCACCCTCCTCCTTGTGTTTCCTCCCGGTATCCCACTTAGGTCTCCATCCCCTGGCAAATTTAGTAGTTTAATCTCTCTTCATCCACAATGACTAAAGTAGCCCCTATTGTAAGATCAGTGTAATATAATATACATATACATAATATAGCTCTTCTCTGTTTAGGATGGAGCAGATACTGGCCCACTCAATTATTTTTTAAATTAGTAGATTCTGATACTTCTAGCTATTTCTTGTCTTAGTGCAAAGCCCACTTTCTCTTTCTTAAGAAAAGAGCACTTTTCATACATTTTCATGCACTGTTGTTAATTGTAATATTCTGTGTACAGAATTTTAAAGAATGCCAAGGAGATGAGCTGGGCATTTTCAGTTTGGTTAATGCCCCTTCTAAGTAGGCTCTTTTATGTATATTGTTGCTTCCTAGGGTACTCTCAACAGATAAGCTATTGAGTAATCAATCCATTTTCTCAATGACTGAGTAACTGGAACAGTTGAATTTAAACACATTAAAACTGTATGCAATATCCTGTTGAGGGCAAAAGAAGAAGACTGGTTATTAAATAGCCACAGTTAACTTTAATGACTGGACCAATGTTTTACTGTCATCATAAGACCTACAGTAACTGTACAGAAATAGGAGTTTAGGGTCTGATCCAGTGTTCATCGAAATCAGTGGGAGTCTTTCTGTTGACTTCCATTGGCATTGTATCTGGTCTATACTATTTCTAGGCTGACTCAGAATGAGGATCTATCAAACTCTCACCCTGTCTTCTCCTCTTTTATATCCTTGTTATACTCACCAGTGAGGGATTTTTTTCCCCAAGCAGTATGAAATCAGCATATTGTAATATTCAAACTGTGGCACGGTCAATTTTATGTTTACACACTTTAAACTGGCTGTGTTCATTAATTGGCAGTGTTCTTATCCTGCAACCTGTTGTGTTTGGGCAGATCCTTCCCCCTGCACATAGCTTCATTCACTTCACCTTGGCGGATCAGAGCCTAAGGCAGGATGTGTCCTGGAGTGTGAGTAGAACCTGAGTTTAATCCTATTTAGCCATCTTTTGTCACATACAAGAGTCAAGAATAGGGAACATTGAGAACATAAGGAAAAACGGGTACTAAGAATGTTCATGAGCTGTATCCATCTGAAAAAGATGTGGTATTTTGTACAGGCCCTTTTTAATTCGTGCACAGTCCCACAGCCTACATGGAAAAGCCTAGACTGCTCACAGTTAGGCCCACCAAAGGTTAAGTTATCATAAAATTATTAAAGATGTTCCCTGTTAATATATTTATCATTGAAGCTAAAGCCATGATAATAACTAGGATATTTAATTTTTTTTCTTATTAAATAGTATTGCCACTTAAATTATTGCTAGTATGTAATTAAACAGTCAATGTTGCCTTTGAGTCTTTGCTGATTTCAGGGGTTTAAAACAAAGGTCTTTGTTCCTTTAAAAATCTTCAGGGTTGCTGACTTTAGGTAATATATCTAGTACTCTGATCGTTAAGTAGTTCTCTTGCTGGATGGAAATGCTATAAGAGGTGAAGAAAGTCGTGGAAAAAAAATGGCTGTTTTTCTCCATTTTAATAAGTAAGAGTGTGCATGCACACACCTACTCTTATGGCAGCCCATAAAATGAATTGCTTGTCTTTAAAGTTATGTGGTGATTGAAAGCTGAGGGTGAAGATGAGCTCTAACACTGGCACTTGGTTCCTGATGGGGTCTGTTTTTCATGTATTCCCATTTCCTTTTAGTTTTGGGATCCATTTGGGAAACAAGCTTATTAGCTCACGATTTGCTATCCTTCAAGGAGTCCTCGGAGTTCTATATTGTATGTGTGACTTCTGTTTCCAATATTTTCCCATCAGCTTTATCTTCTAATGATGTCAACACCAGAGAATTTTAGCAAGAAATTCCTACTGCCTCATACACTGGTGGGAACTCCTATGTGCACAAGGCTTTGGCAACTTTTGGTGGTTTCTCAGAGCCATAAAGTGCTCGTGTTCTCTACACTGGTATCGCTTCTTCAGCTGTACTGGTGGTATCACCAGTTGAAGTATTTTGCTAAAATTCCCTACTGTAGAGGACCTTGGTTTTCAGGAATTGCAAATGGATGTCTTGTTTGTCTGTCTGAGCTGATTTGTATGATGCCATTCTTGGTCTGTAGCAGTTAGGTGATCTTGAAATCCATCTGCTCTTCCAGTTATGGGGACCAAGGAAGATTGGAGAGGTATTTTGACTTCTGAAGTCTTATCTGTAATTGTAGTCAAGTTTAAGACTGGGCTGTCCAGAAACTAGGAATCCCGGATCACAAAAATTTTCAGTTTTTCAGAATTAATTTTTGTTCTGCATTTGGCCAAACCTGAGCCCTTTCAAATATTTTCACAAAAACAAGGGAGTGCTAACTCAGGATAAACAATAGCCCAGTGGCTAGGACATTTATCTGGGAGGTGGATGACCCAGGTTCAAGTCTCTGCTCACCGGGCTAGAGAGAGAATCAGGAAGAGCATTCTCTTCCTTTCTCTCTCTGGCCCAATCAATATTGAATAAATTCCTGCTTTTCCTGATTCAGAGCAGAGACTAGATCCTGTCTCCCACATTCCAGGTGAGTGCTGTTACCACTGGGATATTGGCTACTCTGTGGTCTCTCTCTGGTCAAATCCAGAGATTCCATCCTAGGACCTGAGAAAGGTTTGTCTAAACTGTCAAAATTTTGCAGGAAAAAGGTTAATCTGTATTTTGCAACAACCAAAACCCCCAAACACCATTTCATTTAAAAAATGTTTTCCCAGTTATCTCTAGTTTAAGGAAATTCCTTAGTAGCCAGAGTTTTGAGTTTTGCAGACTGCATGACTCTGCCATCTTGGATGTCTTCCTGATCTGCTCCAGCTGTTTCAGAGCTGCAAGTTTTTCATATCAAATTCAGCAGAGCAACCTTTCTTAGTACTCAGAAAGGATTCCATAGAGGGTTAGAAATAATTTCTTTCCTTTAGTTGATCAGGAAGCCAAAAATCAGCACTTGAAATAATTATCTTAATTTAGTGTGAAGCTCCCAGCAATGTTGCTATGGTAGAGGAAATGTAAAAAATGGAACAATTTAATGACTTTAGCTTGGATTTAAAGATCAGACTATGGCTGGAGGGCTGTGCAAATGTTGTTTTGTAGTTTAATATCCACTTAGGCTTTTAATAATGCTTTATTACTAACTCCAATAATAACTTTATTGCTAACAAACTTAATTTGTTTTATTTTTAAAGCCTGTGCATCTGTTTTCTGATTAGAACAGTATCTAGTAGTGTTTTAATCTGTTACTGCCATGTTTAGAATCCTTTCTATTCTCCCATTTTTCTGCATATCTTTTCTTCTTGCTGTAATTTGAGGGTGACTCTTACTGTTTTTATTATGAGATATCTGTAGACACCCTGAGATCTATGATAAAAAGTGCTTCATAAATAAAATTTATAATTAATGATGTACCCTTTATCCAGGAAATTGGGGTGCTGTACAATTATCTTCATAATAAAGATATTGGACTGAAATTTGGCACTTGAATCAGCAGGTGCAGCTATTATTTGCTCACTTCAGAGGGAGCCAACTATTCATTTATATGTTCACTAATTGGGTTTGCCAGCTCAGAATTTTTTTGAAGGGTCCTCCTGTCATTGTATTATTCCAATTAGCAATTATATTTTCATGATATTCTATTAGCCTGACTACAAAATCTTTAAAATAGAAGGGGGGGAAAAAGCTCAGTTTTTAAAAACTTTAGGTTAAAGGGCACACATTTTTATAGCTTATATCTGCTGTTTGCACTAATCTGTTTTTCATATGTAGAATGCACAAGAGGTAAGCATTTTTGGTGGTGGTTGGCTTTCATGTAATATCGTTTGGTTTCAACCTTCTCTGCACAACAATTTTGTGGGGGATTTTGAGGTTAATACCTAAACTAAGAAACTATTTTTGATGTAAGTCCGTTGTTAAAACAAGTTGCTGGGGAGCCATATAAATATGAAAGACCCTATGTTTTGCCCTGAAAAGACAGTGGAAACAGTTTGATGTACTACATAAAATTTGTTTTGAGACCTTTTTGCCAGTTCACATAAATATTACCAGCAGGTGTCACTCCTTCACTTTAGAAAACAATTGAGCTCAAGAAGTGTTCCTTTTCACTTTACAAACAACAGAGAAAGCCTTCATTTTAAATTCAAATACAGTGTTAGTTTTATAATATCAGTAATCTCTTTACCTGAGAGAATTTGGATTAAAACACTGATTAAGTTTTCTCATCATAGTTGTTTTTTTTTTTTTACACTAAGGTGATTTACTGTCTGACTAGTACATGTGAACACCTGGAAGACATTAAAATGCAGCAATGTGAAAATAACACCCAGAGAGGTCCAAAGCAAAAGCCTAGATCCAAACAACCCCAGATTTTGGGCTTGGTCTGACCTGGCACTGAACTTTGTGGCTGGGTTCCATTGCTATTCATATTCATGGTATTACTTTTACCAAAGAGATTTTTGATAAATGGTGCCTGTGTGGCTGGTGAGAAATAGACATAAGCATTTTGGTTTAATCCGTGACTTCCTCACATTTGCCTTTGTCATACTGTAAACTTGGAGTGATATTTAGAAGAGCACAGTTTACTTTAATCCCAAAATTTTGCCACAAATCTGTTTATGAGAGGAAGGATGATCTTAAAGGAAGGCTAAAACCCAGGGCTGAAGTCAGGAGACTGGGGTTTTGTTCCTGGCTCTACCAAGACTTCCTCTGAACAAGTTACAGATGGTGAAATTGAGGCACAGATTTTAAATAATATAGCAACAGTGCAGAGGTGTTCTGAAACTTACTTTAATTTACAAATTTTAATGAATTCAATTATTTGACTTTGAGATTCTTGGACGGAAGGTGTTATACAAATGTGAAGTATTACAATGAAACTTTCCTTGAACAACCACTCAAGGAACTGGCAAAGACTGAGTGCTTTACTGATGTGGTCTCCTAATAAAGGTGAAACAGTGTTATACTAGGATGTTTGAGGATACTTTGGGTAAGGAACTGATTTTTTTTGTGTGTGTGTTTTGTTTGCTGGCAGTTTAAAAAAAACAGCTTGACCCAAATTGACTTAGAAAACTCTGAAAAATTTAAATGAATCAAGAAAAGTCAACCAGAAAAGAGTTTTTTGAATCCAATGAAATATTTTGTTTGACCCAAAAAAGGAATCATTTAGTTCCTGCGCACTTCCATATTTAAAAAGCAAAGTAAATGAAGGGCTAGGTGTACAAAGCAGCCAGAATAGACGGTATAACCTTTATCCCAGTGGATAGGCCACACACCTGGGTTGAGGGAGCTCTGGGCTCAATTCCCCCTCTGCCTGATGTGGAGATGGGATTTGAGTGCAGGTCTCCCGAGTTGCTGCAGAGTGTCCTAGCCACTATGTTCTGGAATATTCTGCTGTGGGTGTCTCAGTTTGTCCTGTTGAAGCTGTTCCACTGTATAGTCATCCAAGCAGGGACGGGAACTTGGATTTCCCACCTCAAAGGTGAGTACCCTTGCAACTGGCCTAGAAAGTCTTCGTTCATATAAATATATATATATAAACTTCTTCAATAGTCATTCATATATATGCACGCACACATATATGTATATGAATGACTATTAAAATGTTTTTACACCCTTCCTCACATCAGGCAGAGGGGGAAATTGAACCAGGTGTCTCACGTAATTGGTGAGTGCCCTAACCAACAGGCTAAAGGTTATAAGGGACCTGCCACCATCCCCTCTGAACATTTTGTAAATAGTGCCTAACTTCCCCTGCCACACCTCCTGATTTATTTTTACCAAATTTGTGTCAAGTATGAGAATAGCTTGAGGTTGACTGAAACTACATTTTTCAGTGAATAAACTATTCATCTGAAAAATATCACTCACTGCTAACTTTAGGGCAGTCTCTTGAGAGAGCAGTTTTCCTAACAAGAATGGCTTATTTAGTTTTATTAGGCCAACACCAATCTCTCTTTTGCTCTTTGGATAGGCCAATGGGTATTGAAGGTTGCCTTAAAACCATTCATAGCTTGCTGGTTAAATGCATGTGTGAAATAGAATACAAGCGGCTGCTACTTAATCTTCAAATAGCACAATACAAATAATCAAGGACAAAAGTAAGCGAACACGAAACAACTAGTATGAGAACATTGTGTGTGTTTGGGAGTGGGGAGAGGGTGCTAACATTAGTGCTACATCAACCTTTTTCAGACCCATTTAACCACTGAGGAAGTATTCTTGAATTTTAGTCAAAATTGCAGGGAAGGACTAAGATTAGTTCCACACATCAGAAAACACTTAAACATACTGGATGCCTCATAAAACCAATAACTTAATGAGTTCACGTTTGGAAAATGTGCTAAGTAGAGGTACAATGTAAGGGCATGACATGCTAGAAATGTGACAAATTGGGAAGAGACCTTACACACATGACAACTTGGCTCGGTAGTTTATGCTTACAAGGGCGGAGTTCTGTATGTGATGGGGAGGAGGAGAAGTAGAGTAGAACATACTGATAAAGCACCATTTCCTCCTTATAATAAATAGAGAGGCTTTTTACAGTATATAAAATGACATGACTAATTACTGTCTGTTGAAAACTGCATGTAGCAGATTATGACTATCGCAAAACTGTCAGTGGTACTTGCTTGACAAGTCTACAGAGTAACTTAGTCTGTACATGTCTCTGCATTATCTTAAGGGAGTCCTGAATGTTCTGAAAAATAGAATGCATCCCTTTAACCAGACCGCACACAGCAGTGAAGATTGCAAGGAGTTCGACCAAAATGTTACTCTCTGTGGTTTGAGCCAAAGGTTGAAGACAAGGCAAGCAACCCTAGAGTAATACTGAAATTTAACACTCTTCTCTGCTTGCAACGTGCACAGGGTATCAAGAAAGAAGAGTACACATGGAACAGAACAATATTTCAAGATTGCCTGCAGTCAAGAACGGTTGGCAAGCCAGATGATGGAAGCCCTGCAAACCAATTAGTTCAAGTAAACTGTGATAGACCGTACAGAAAGACCCTACCTTAATTTATGGTAATGTTTGTTATAGGCACACACAGTAAAATAGGCCTGGAATTGCTCTTGACATTCATTTCAGTTTCATACAGTGCTGATGGATCACAGTATCTTTCACTTTGTTTCAGACAAATAGCTTTAAGCTAGGGGTTCTCAAACTGGGGGTCGGGACCCCTCGGGGTTGCAAGTTTATTATATGGGGGGTCACGAGCTGTCAGCCTCCACCCCAAACCCCACTTTGCCTCCAGCATTTATAATGGTGTTAAATATATACACAAGTGTTTTTAATTTTTAAGGGGGGGGGTCGCACTCAGAGGCTTGCTATGTGAAAGGGGTCACCAGTACAAAAGTTTGAGAACCACTGCTTTAATCTTGTTTTGTGTTGCAATAGTGTTGTTCAGATCCTAGTAAACTTCAGATTTCATTCGTGAATATTCTCAAATTATTCTGGTTAAACCTTTAACATTGAGAAATTAACATCAAGCCTTTTACATTATTAAATGTTTACCATTTCTCTCTCCTTCTCTCATTTGGATCCCATAGCCTCACTGAAGTCGTGGAGATTTGAATGAGTAACCCACTGGCCATTGTGCGTTAGGTGACCCCTCTCTCTGCTCAATCCACAGAGCATGTGGGCCTCAGATGTTTGGGATAAGCTGCTCCTGTCCAAGGGAAGCATGTAACCCAATGGTTAATGTTGTTGTCTTGAATGTACAGAGGATGTGGGTCTGTTATGACTCTTAGCTGGAGAGGCTGGCTCTCTATCTCAAGCTGTAGAAACTCTCACAACTCTAGGAGTCCCTGCTTTAAATCCAGGTGTTGGACAAGATGGCAGCTGTCATACATACAGCAGAAAAGTAGATTAAATAAATGTATGCGCACACAATGTTTTATGTATTAAAGACCTGACCCTGAAGCCTCCCTCACCTTAACTGACTTCCTTACGTTGCCTTCTGAGTGTTTAAGTGGTGTTTATCAACACAGAATTCTGAACTCAACTCCTGGAATGTTAAACAAAAGAGGAAAAGAATGCATGTATTTTCAGTCTGCCTTAGATTTGCCCCTTGCCAAATACTTGCCCCCAGCTCGCTGATGTGGGAGTGCTTGCTGTAGCAGAACTGGAGCTGTTCCATGCTGTTCCAAATGCTAGTTGCTCAGTAACTTAAAAAAAGTACCAATGGCAAATTCTGAAACTAATCTAATCCAAGAGTAAAAAATGGAACACTTTACCGCTACTAAGTTACATGAATAATTTAAGATGATCTGTCTTCAGGAAAAAAAAGTCCTAAAACTTTGAGCATACCATGTAATTTTCTTTGGTAAAAACAAGTTTGTGCTTTAGAATATTTCCCTTGATAACCTGTTCTTATGTCATGTCACCAGATGGTGCTGTTACACTCATGGTCTTACAAGTTCTCTTTCTTAGTGTGTGAGCAAGATTATTTCATTAAGAAAATGCTGTTGTGGTGGTGGTTTTCTGATGTATTTTTCTTTGGTGCACATGTAACGAACAGCAGAGGAGTTTGCTTTCTGCCTTAATCTTTCTGACTCAAGTGAATTCTTGAGTCAGGGTGACTCCCTGGGAACTGGTGTTTGGGCTGAAATTCCTGAAAGAGGGATTTGCCTGTGTGCTATTTGTAACCACTTCCGTTCAAGGACTGGGTGTATACAACAAGTTGCGTTCAGAATATACCCAGACTCTGTCACTATTTCTTTCCCAGTGAAAAGCCAACCAGCACGGCCATAACATCTTGTTACCTCTCAGTAGAGGAGTGATGCTATGTTGAAAGACAGTGCTGAGTTTGTTTAAAATTATGGCATAAACTTAGTAAAGGAAGGAATCTGTGGGCCTGATGCTATGGTATGACATGCTGAGTCCATTCTCGTTAAAGTCCATAAAGTAACAAATTGTAGGAGATGCTCAGGTCCTGTAGCATACTTTCTGCACTTGTTTTCACACAGAACTTTAACTGATATCAAAAGGAGCTCCATAGACATAACAAGTGAAGAACACAACATAGTGTGGACTGTAGAGGAAAAATAAGCTTTCAGTTTTCATTTATCCAGAGTGCCTGGCTATTGCACAAAATCTGGGGTCAAATGTCCCCTAGATGTACACACAGACTGTAACTCACACTAATCCTGAAGATGAGACTCCATGGTATTTAAGATCACGTACTTTCCCCCACTGAACTTAAACTACAGAGACAGAACAGGAGAAATTAGGGCTGGAATGATGCCTTGGAATTTCAAGAAAGAAGGACCACAAATTGCACAATAGAGTATTTAAATGTCATTTCCTTTTTAATGTAATGGTATTGTGAGACAAATTAACTTTACAGAATGCTGTGTATTTGTTTATGTACCACCACTGAAATCAAATGCTCACACAGTTTAACTGAGCTTATGTTATACAAGAAAGCAAGCTTCCCCTCTTCCCACATTGTTGGGGTGAAGGAACACAAAATTGCATTTCATTCTAGCTGGACAGTGCAGTTTGAAATTATTTCATTATATTTCTCAGAATGTTACCAATAGATATTTTAAAAACATTGACATTTCCATTAGTGCGTTTCATTCATGAGAACAGGGGAAATAGCGCAGGATGAGATGGTGAGAAAAGTTAGAGGAAACAATAGTAATGAGTCATAACTAGAGCCTGCATTTTATAGATTTCCTACCTTAGCAGACTTTCCTTCTGAAGGAAAACCCAAAATAATGTTTTAAGAGCCAAATTGTTTAAGAAATACTATAGTATCCAGAACAAAGGTTTGTTTTTACGTTAAGACAAACCAATGTCCATGTCACTTAAGTTTTGTACTCCCATTTGCTTCAAAGTCTAATTCACATTTTTTTCCAGAGCCTGATTTTAAGTGCTGAGCACCTTCTGCTTAGCACTACGTGTCCTCATCTCCCTCCCATTGACTTCAACATGAGTTGAGACTTCAGCAGTGTCTTGCAGAAGGTGCTCAGTACCTCTAAGGCTCAGGCCTTCAAAAGGTTAAACTCTCTTCAGCATGATGATACTGCACAGTATAATGTCCAACTCTGAACATAAAGTCTGATATCCAACTGGAACATAATGGCTAAAAGAACAGTGTTCTCTGTGAAGTGATAAACCAATTAATTTTTGTTTTTAAATTTTTCTGCACTTTTGTAATAAGAGTGATGTTTTGGAACAATATAACTCTAGTCTATCCTGGTAAATGAATTTTCCTAGGCAGGGTGCATAACCAGCTGCACACGCTGTTTGCTAGTGCTCTTCTTTGTACTTACACTCTGGAACTAATCTAGCTAAGTATTCACTCCATCATCGGTGAGAAAGATGCTGAAGTGAACACAGATTCTTTGTACTGGAAAATGAAAATGTATGATCTCAGTGGGTGAAAAGAACCACCTATCTGCTACTGGTCCTTCTTTCTGTTAGATGAATGTACAGAGGCTTTTTTATTTTCCAATAAAACTGGTAGCTTATCATGTTAAAGGAACATTTATCTGGCAGTTGAAACTTTTTTAAAAAATCTATATTTTAAATTTCAGTAGTGATTTAGTGTTTATGATGCACTGAGAGCACTACTAGGCCAAACTTGTCTGTTAATCCACTAAATAGGAGAAGCATACAGAGCCCCACAAATTAGTGTGAAAATGAGTGTATCAGTGCTCTTTTAACTATGTCTAGCAAAGCCCTTAAGCTGTAGTCCAGTAAAGTAAGTTCAAACCTCAAGTATGGTCAATCCTTGGCTTTTTACAGCAGAGAGTAATTTTTGACACCATGTACTAAGGATTGGTTGTTTTTTAACAATGCAAACTAATACTTTAATACAAGTCCACTGAGAATCTTTTCAAGTTCTCCGAAACATACTTTAGATTAACTTCTTTTGTAAATCAGACTCAACCCATGAAGAGCCATAACTAGATGTGAATGCTGTTACTTTCTGAATATTATACCGTAAAAATTCATAAAGCTATACAGGGGGTCCCCAGTATATATCACCCCCTTATCCGTTGTTTCACGTACCCATCGCTCATCAATAGGGAACATGTTCCAATTCACGGCGGTCCCAATCCGCATATCCGTCACTTCACCTTTTGCGTGGCTTTTCTTTGGGTGCTTCCGCTGGTGTTCAGAAGGCACTGGGAGGGAGGGAGAGGAGCGGGGATAGGGCGCACTCGGAGGAGGGGGCAGAACTGGGTGGGAGGAGGTGGGGTGGAGGGGAGACAGGAAGAAGAGTGGCAATTAATTATTTCTTATGGGAGAAATTCCTCAGTATCCATCACCCTTTTCAGGAACGCAACCCCAACATATACCGAGAATCCCCTGTAACAGCTACATAATACAAAATAGCTGCCATTATTTTCTAGTTTATTTGCTTGCTGAAAATGTTGCAGTATTTACAAGGATGGGTATATTGCATACTTGCATCCATTTTTCTATTCTTCATGTTGAATTTGTTTTTTGGTTTTAGATTCTTCTTCTGTGATCTTCTTGCTATTACACATGTTCCTTTACTCTTCCTCATCCCCACATATAGATGCATATCCATTGTTTATTAAATAACTGCAGCAGGATACAGTGGATTAGTGCAACCATGACCAGGTCATCCAATAATTCCTAAGGTTAGTGTCAGTATAATGACCCTTTAGCCGAGTAGAGTAATGCTTGCTTTCTCACAGACTGCATTTGGATTCTTGGCACTTTGTTTAGTTCAGGAATCTTGGCTGATATGCATTATGAGTTCTGGTCTCAGAAGGGTTCATTTCATATTAATGAGTTGTGATGGTTTTCACCTTGAAACTAATGAAACTAAGCGTGCATGTGTGTAAACACTTGCTATCTACAGTGTGATTTATTGGAGGAGGTGGGAAATTTTCTGATAGAATATTTTTCTGCCAGAAAATGCAGGTTTGTTTAAAGCCAAATGTTTTGCAAAGGTGTCTAATTTAACAAAAGTTTGCTTTGAAAGGGGAAAACTTGGGAGGCGGGAAGAGGAAAAACATTTTGATAATATAATACCAAAACCTTTTTTGAAACACTTTGGTTTTCTGTTTCAAAATGACCTGTTTCATTTTTATTCAATATAATAAGTCAAAATTGGAATTATCAAAATGTTTCAACCTAAAACTTTTTTTAATTTGATTTTTGTGTGAAATTTTGGATTTTTTGTTGTTGTTTCCCATTTTAGGACAGGAAATTTGAACTTGTGAAATGAAAAATCTAGTTTCTGCTCTTACCAAGTCATTTCTTAAAAAAAATGTGGCACTTGGGCAGAGATCACAGGTTCATGTGGGACTGGAATTCACACAGGATTTGTTCAAAATCATTCTGGTGTCATCAAATCTTGCCCAATCATCCCGTTCTAATGCAACTGCTGCTTGCAATTCCACCTCCTCTTGGCGTATATGATACTACTCTGCCATCTAAAAAACTTATAAATTCCACTGTGTCCTTGTATCCTTACTCTAATGGATTGAGTATGATAAACATCTGGATAGATTATCAGGAATTGAGGCTCTCTCAATCTAAAGGCCTTTATTCTCAGTCCCTTTGCTGGAAGCAGTAGCAAACTCATATTTTTTGGGGAGTCTCAGGGTTGGGGTGCAGGAGGGGGTATGGGCTCTGGGCTTGGGATGCTGGCTCTGGGGTGGGGCTTGGGATGAGGGGGTTGGGGTGCAGGAGGAGGTGAGGATTCTGGGGTGGGGCTAGGGATGACGGGTTCAAGGTGTGGGAGAGGGCTCTGGGCTGGGGCAGGGGTGCAGGGGGGATAAGGGCTCTGAGGTCAGAGATTTGGGGTACAGGAGGGGGCTCTGGGCCAGGGCATGGGCATGGGTTTGGCATTGGGGCATGGGCTTACCTTGGGGAGGCTCCTGGTCTGCGGTGCCACAGGGCTAAGGCAGGTTGCCTGCCTGTCCTGTCTCTGTGCTATGCCCTGGAAGCGGCCAGCAGGTCCGGCTCCAAGGCAAGACAGGAGTCTCCATGGCACATCTTGCTCTTGGCCACAGGCACCACCCCACCAGCTCCCGTTGGCTGAGCCTGTGCTCAGGCAGCGTGTGGTGCCCCATGGGCCCCCCACCTAGGAGCCAAACCTCCTGTCTGCTTCTGGGGCGCAGCACAGCGCGGTGCCCCAGGATAGGTAGGGATTAGCCTGCCTTAGCCCCACAGCACCGCCAACTGGGTTTTTAAGGGCCCAGTTGGCGGTGCTGACTGGAGCTGCCAGGGTCCCTTTTTGGCCAGGTGTTTCAGTCGAAAACTGGATACCTGGTCACCCTAGGTTGGAGCAAGAGATTGGCCTACCAGTAAAAGCTGAATCCAGATATGGCAGATCCAGGAATCAAGCTGAGGATTGCAGCTGGGAGTCAGAAATCAAAGCCAAAGCGTTAACCAAAATTCTAATCCAATCAGGAAGGAGCTGGAGCTGGAGCAAGGCTAGAGACAGTGAAGGCAGGGACAGGAAGAAATGCAGCTGTAGGCTAGAATGTGTTGAACAGCAACTGGCCTGCTGCTGCTACCGAGCTTAAGAATCAGCTTGAAGACTCCTGCAGCCAATCAGGTGGCACAGTCAGATAGCTTCTGTAAGGGCCCCTGTGTTTGCTGGGTGGCCAGGAGACTGGCTGTGCTGCAGGCTTGTTCGTGACAGTACTCCCGCTTTAAGGCTACCTTGTGAAAGCCATAGGACCTGGTTTCAGGAGGTATTTCTAATGGGAGGCCCCTATGAGTTCTGGGTCATGGATGTTTTCTACTGACTCTCATTGCTCTTCCAGTCCGTAGCCCTCCCACTCCACCAGATAATAGTTGCCTCAAACTCGAAGTCTAGAATTTCCTGGACCTCCTACTCCTCTTGGCCCTGGACATCTACGGGGGGTGGTGGTGGAATGGAGCAACTGGGAAAGTGGTTCTCCATGTAAGCTTTCAGAGGGACATGTGGAAAACTGGGTGGGCCTTCAAGGATTCCAGGAAGTAAAGTCTAATTTGTTACAGGGCTAATTTGTTCTGCCCAGATACTGATCGTCCAATTTGGCTCAGAGGCATGTGGATTTTGAAGTGTGTGAAGGACAACCAAGTCTTATCTCCTACAGGGTCAGCGTGGCTTGGCGCTTTCAGTCAGTATGATGTTTATATGCCTCCTGAGAGGCTTCAAAGTGTTTGGTAAGCTCTTGGTAGACCCAGTGAAGGTGGACACCTAGGTCTGCTGTGTCAGGGACTTGAGAGTCTAGAGGTGCAGCCAAACAAAGTAGAGGGTGAAAAATGTAGTTTGCGTAGAATGGGCTGTGTTGTGGGGATGCCTGTATGTATGCAAACTCTGCATATGGTAGGACGATGGCCCAGTCATCTTGATTATAATTGAGAAAGCAATGTAGGTATTGCTCGAGGACCTGGTTCCCTCAGCCTCCCCAGTTAGCAGACTAGTAAGTCCTATTTGGCTCTGATCAGTGGAGAATGACTGGGGCCAAAGCATGAACACACGCCAGCACTTGTTCTGTGGTTTCATGAACTTGTTATGGTCCTCATCAAATTTAACTAGCTTTGGAATCCCCAGCTCCCTAGAAGCAGGGGTGGCTGCTACAGTCAGGCGATGGCTTGAGCCTGTAGGACTGCAGTTTGTATTTGCAAGGATGTAAGTTGGGCCTGTAGAGTCTGGAGGATTCCCTCAGTGTCCAGCACCACTGCCTCTGTGGAATCTGTCTGAAGGGCAGTCCAGCTACTACCTGCCCTTGTTCAATCTTTTGGGCTGCTCAGCCAAGCTGTGCGCAGTGTAGCCTACTGTTTGGAGCAAGAATCCGGCCCATCAGTTGGAGCTGAATCCAGATGTGGAGGTCCAGGTGTGAACCAACGGTCGTAGCTGAGAGTCAGAGACCAAAGCCTAAGCTGAAGGGTTAGCCGGAATCATAGTCAGCAGGTGGAGCCGGGGCTTGAGCTGGGAGTCAGATCAGTAAGGAGCGGGGAGCAGGAGAGGAGCAAGGTCAGAGGCAGGGATAGAACCAAGTGCAGCTACAGGCTAGAATGTGTTGA